>NW_027492748.1:0-515517 GCF_021521415.1 Bidens hawaiensis | reverse complement strand
ACCTCCTTATATAGAGTCTCATGGCCACCAATCATGATACCCTAATGGGCCTAGCCCAATTAGGGCTACCTCCACAAACCCTCCTCAGCCCAATAACAAATGTATTAGCCCATATAATAAACAAACCGAATATAATAAATTTAGGATTGTAAACCGGGTTTAATTCCATACCCCTACAAGCCCCCCCAAGTCCAGCGTTGCTCCTGGGCGCGCAAGCGCTTAGGTGGAGCGTTGGACTTTATAAGGTGTTAGGGCGGTTTTTTTCCCTTTTATTCGGCTTATCTTTATTGTCTTGAGTCTGGGAGATTTCTCCATGATGGTGACGCGTTGTGATCCTTAAGATAATGGTGGTGTCGAGTTATAAGGATAATAAAGCTTTGCGCGCGAGAGGCGTCTTACGAGCTGAGAAATAAAAGCCTGCGCGCGAGAGGCGTCTTACAAGCTGGGTAATAAAGCATGCGCGCGAGAGGCGTCTTACAAGCTGAGCAATGAAGCCTGCGCGCGAGGGCGTCTTACGAGATGAGAATAATAAGCCTGCGCGCGAGGCGTCTTACGAGCTAAAAATAATAAAGCCTGCGCGCGAGAGGCGTCTTACGAGCTGAAAATAATAAAGCCTGCGCGCGAGAGGGCGTCTTACGAGCTGAAAATAATAAAGCCTTGCGCGCGAGAGGCGTCTTACGAGCGAAAATAATAAAGCCTGCGCGCGAGAGGCCGTCTTAAACGAGCTAAGGAGTAATAACTGAGCTGGACGCGTGAGGCGACATTACGAGCTGTAAAATAACTGAGCTGGCGCGTGAGGCGACTTACGAGCTGTAATAATAACTGAGCTGGCGCGTGAGGCGACTTACAAGCTGTAATAATAACAGTAGCCTGCGCGCGAAGCGTCTTACGGGTTGTAATAATAATGTAAACCTGCGCGCTGGGGCGTCTTACGGGCTGTAATAATAATGGAAACCTGCGCGCGGGGCGTCTTAACGGGCAATGAAAGTAATGATAATAAAAGCTGGCGCGTGGCCGACGGGTTTATGAGGATTCCCAACCTTCAAGTATGGCGGGGAGCCGTATGGGAAATTGAGGATTCCCAACCTTTAAGTATGGCGCGGAGCCGTATGGGAATTGTGAGGATTCCCAGCCTATGGCGCGGAGCCGTATGGGAAATTGTGAGGATTCCCAGCCTATGGCGCGGATCCGTATGGGAAATTGTGAGGATTCCCAGCCTATGGCGCGGAGCCGTATGGGAAATTGTGAGGATTCCCAGCCTTCAAGTTTGAGCTAAGACTCATATTTTTGGGCTAAGGCCCTGACGTTTTAGAGTTAAGACTCGTCAACCGCGTTTGAGCTTGGAGCTCACGCATGTATGTTTTACTTCGCTTTCTTTTTAATTTGATGTCAATATAATGTTGTCATATTGCTCAAATTAGTAAAAGGAAGTGCGAAACATGTATGCGAAAACTTGTATTCGGTGGCGCGAATGCAAAACTGCTGCGCGCATGTGGCGCAGAGTAATTGCCTGGGGCGCGCTGCTTGCGCGACCCGCTGAGGCGCAGAGTAGTTGCCTGGGGCGTGCGCTGCGCGACCCGCTGAGAGCGCAGAGTAATTGCCTGGGCGCGCGCTGCGACCCGCTGTGACGCAGAGTAATTGCCTGGGTGCGCTGCGCGCAGACCCCGCTGTGGCGCAGAGGTAATTGCCTGGGCGCGCGCAAGCGCGCGACCCGCTGAGGCGCAGAGTAATTGCCTGGGCGCGCGCGTGCGCTGTGGCGCAGAGTAATCGCGCGCGCGCAGCCCAGGCAAATTACTCTGCGCCACAGCGGGTCGCGCGCGCGCGCGCCAGGCAATTACTCTGCGCCACAGCGGTGTCGCGCGCTGCGCCTAGGCAAGTACTCTGCGCCTCAGCGGGTCGCGCGCGCGGCCCAGGCAACTACTCTGGGCCTCAGCGGGTCGCGCAGCTGCGCGCGCCCAGGCAACTACTCTGCGCCTCAGCGGGTCGCGCGCGCGCGCACCCAGGCAACTACTCTGCGCCTCAGCGGTCGCGCTGCGACGCGCGCCCAGGCAATTACTCTGCGCCACAGCGCGCAGCAGTTTTGCATTCGCGCCACCGCATACAAGTTTTCGCATACATGTTTCGCACTTCCTTTTACTAATTTGAGCAATATGACAACATTATATTGACATCAAATTAAAAAGAAAGCGAAGTAAAACATACATGCGCGAGCTCCAAGCTCAAACGGCGTTGACGAGTCTTAACTCTAAAACGTCAGGGCCTTAGCCCAAAAATATGAGTCTTAGCTCAAACTTGAAGGCTGGGAATCCTCACAATTTCCCATACGGCTCCGCGCCATAGGCTGGGAATCCTCACAATTTCCCATACGGCTCCGCGCCATAGGCTGGGAATCCTCACAATTTCCCATACGGCTCCGCGCCATACTTAAAGGTTGGGAATCCTCAATTTCCCATATGGCTCCCCGCCATACTTGAAGGTTGGGAATCCTCATAAACCCGTCGGCCACGCGCCAGCTTTTATTATCATTACTTTCATTGCCCGTAAGACGCCCCGCGCGCAGGTTTCCATTTATTATTACAGCCCGTAAGACGCCCGCGCGCAGGTTTACATTATTATTACAACCCGTAAGACGCTTCGCGCGCAGGCTACTGTTATTATTACAGCTTGTAAGTCGCCTCACGCGCCAGCTCAGTTATTATTACAGCTCGTAAGTCGCCTCACGGCCAGCTCGTTATTATTACAGCTCGAAGTCGCCTCACGCGCCAGCACAGTTATTACTCTTAGCTCGTAAGACGCCTCTCGCGCGCAGGCTTTATTATTTTCAGCTCGTAAAACGCCTCTCGCGCGCAGGCTTTATTATTTTAGCTCGTAAGACCGCCTCTCGCGCGCAGGCTTTATTATTTTCAAGCTCGTAAGACGCCTCTCGCGCTCATGCTTTATTATTTTTAGCTCGTAAGACGCCTCGCGCGCAGGTTTTATTATTCTCATCTCGTAAGACGCCACTCTCGCGCAGGCTTCATTGCTCAGCTTGTAAGACGCCTCTCGCGCGCATGCTTTATTACCCAGCTTGTAAGACACCTCTCGCGCGCAGGCTTTATTTCTCAGCTCGTAAGACGCCTCTCGCGCGCAAAGCTTTATTATCCTTATAACTCGACACCACCATTATCTTAAGGATCACAACGCGTCACCATCATGGAGAAAATCTCCCAGACTCAAGACAATAAAGATAAGGCCGAATAAAAGGGAAAAAACCGCCCTAACACCTTATAAAGTCCAACGCTCCACCTAAGCGCTTGCGCGCCCAGGAGCAACGCTGGACTTGGGGGGGGCTTGTAGGGGTATGGTATTAAACCCGGTTTACAATCCTAAATTTATTATATTCGGTTTGTTTATTATATGGGCTAATACATTTGTTATTGGGCTGAGGAGGTTGTGGAGGTAGCCCTAATTGGGCTAGGCCCATTAGGGTATCATGATGGTGGCCTTGAGACTCTATATAAGGAGGTCTTCACCTCTTATCATGGGGTCATGCTCAGTAGGTGCCACCACCAGTTTTTTGTGTCTGTGAACAAGAGATCTTGAAGATCTCTTAGCGGTCACCTCCACACTCCCAAAACGCCACTGCAGATCGCGAGCAGCCGAAGGAGAGGATCAGCAGACCAGGATGCGGTTCATTCATCTCGAAATCCGTGGAAGCTCCGTCATGAGTCAGGTCAGATTCCATTTCGTGCTTCGACAATATTACTTTGAATTTGTTTGTTAATAAAAGCAGTTGATATCCACTGCTCAATTAGACGCTTCACTTGTGTGATTTAAAAACTCATTTTGGCATTTTTTATATCTTGAAAGTGTTTCATTCATAATTTGTAGCATCATGCTTTAGTTTTGAAACCCATTAAGTCTTTTAATGTGTGCAAAAGAGTATATAGATAATAAGGGTTATTTAGCTCTTCTTTATTTACTTATCTATCTATTTTTTTAATTTATAACATGAGTTTCACCAAACTAATTACACAAGCGTAAACAAATGTACTATGTTTACACCAAATAGAGGGATAAGAAACAATTATCAATCCATGGACATGATGCACAATTCGTAATACTAATATCCGTCAATAGTTGATCGAAAGATTATTCAAGTGGATTAAAGTTCTAAAATACCAACATAAGCGAAAATAACAAAAAGATAAGAATGCTCAATACAGATTGGAATATAATCTGCTAAGGAAGACACATAAAATTAATGGTGGTCGGTGAAGATCCCATTCTTTAGAAGGACGTCATTATAGAATGTCATTCTTCAGGTTTAGGAGGCCGTTATGGCATGCATGCCACTTATCAAAGAGTGAAGAGTATGTTTTATTGGAAAGAGCAGTCAAAAGGAGTGAGACACTTCATTATTGATTGTGCAATATGTTGACAAGTAAAATATGATACAATTACATGTCCAGCCATTACCCAAATATGCTTTTGTATTATGATACATTAATTAGAATTGTTGTAAAAGTAGGTCTATAAGGCCGAGTACTCCTCGAGTACTCGCTATAAGGCATGGTACCGAGCGAGTTTCTTTAACTCCGCTTAGTTGCTAAGAATCCATCAAAGATGGTCAAGCTTAGCCAGAATCATATATAGTCGGTCAACTTTGACCGATTTTGACTTAAATAAATAAAACATAATTCGTATGTCTATATTATTAAAGAAATAAAATCATTTTTTCAGTTAATAAATAGCTATTTTTAGAATAATTTAATATTTAAAAATGTATATCACCTATTTATATTGATATTCATTTATTTTGTTTTAAATATTAGTAAACTTATGGTATTTTACACATATATAATCTTCAAAAAACTATTTGCTTTATATTTACCATTTCCAAGTACTTCCCGAGTACTCCGAGTATACCAAACTCCCCAGTCGGCCGTCTAGGGTCCGCCTAGCGACTTTTATAACGTTATTAATTAGATGGATTTCATAAATGGTCTTACAAAGTCCAGGGGTAAAACGGTAATTTTTTGTTGTGTGGAGAGGCCTAATTACCAAGTATACACACTTTGTTTCATTAGCTTATCCTTTTATAGCTAGTCAAGTTGTTCAAGCTTTTGTTGACAATGTTTTATAGGCTTCATGGACGATGTACAACTATAATATCCGGTAGACATTGTTTTCCTTAGTAACTATTGGAAAAAAAATTACAAGAATTTAGGGCGCGCTTGTTTCACGGAATTTTATGGAATTGAAATTGTAATTTGCATAGCATTGGAATTTGAAGGATTGGATTTGGAATCTGAACATTCCAATAAGAATTGGAATTGGAGGGAATTGAAATCCAAATGCATTCTTAATGTGTTTGTTTAACAAATGAATAGGAATCACGGAGTTTTTTTTTGTTTTTTGATTTTTTTTAACAATGATAACGGCGGAAACATTTTAGTATTTTTAGATTTTTTGTTTTTTATTTAAATTTTGTGTTATGATTTTTTATTATTTTTTTTGAATTTTTTATGGTTTTCTATTAAGATAAAAAACCCTCAAAAAAGTATTCAAAAATAATATTAAAAAAATTATAGCTCAAAATATAAATTAAAAACAAAATAAGTAAAAAATTAACTAAAATGCTTTATTCGTTGTCCCCGTTAAAAAAAATAACTTGAGATAAGATTTCATTGAATTTCCTTGAATTCATCCACCTTTTGGAAGGATTTGAAATCCATGTATTTTTAAAGGAATTTGAAGAAGTGAATTCCAATTCCAATTCTTTGAACCGAACACACCAAAATGGAATTAAGATTCCAATTCCAGCGAAACGAACACGCCATGTCATGAGATTTTAATTCCAATTCCTTTAAATTCCCACGAATTATGTGAAATGAAAACGCAGGTATTTATGTAAATATATCCACAACTTACCACCCCCAAATAAATGGGCAAACAAAATTACTAAACAGGTGTTTAGAAGCTTATCTTAGGTGCATGGCATTAGAAAGACCAGCATTTTGGGATAAATGGCTCTCTTTGGCTGAGTATTGGTATAACACCAATTTCCACACCGCTATTAAAAACACACCATTTTAGACGTTGTATGGTTATGCCCCACCAATACATATGTCTTATAGGGTTAAGTTATTCTACAAAAGGTCAATAAAAATGAGAAGTGTGAGAAGCCATAATTAATTGAAAAAAAGGAAAAAAAGTATACAAGTAATAGTACACATTTTCTTTCTCCACATGCAAGGCGGAAAAATCGTGCATGAATCACCATGACTTGACGTCGGGGAGATAAATCTTAAAAAAATGAGATAAAATGTGGAGTCAAACATGTGCACGTATCACCGCGTCTTTCATGTTTGTGACTCAAATCACGATAATAACAACCAATAAAATTTGAGATACAAAGAAATGTTAAAACACTAGTCCACGTACCACCTGGGCTTTCATGTCTTAACATCAAAATATAAAGAAGCAACCAGAACGCTTGCATTCGACAACTTAAAGTGGTTGTCTCATATGAGACAGTCTTTAAGGAGATTTGAAACAACGGGATCCAAGTTAAGCTCGTGATCCATAAAACACAATAAAAACTAATGTTTTTGCGATAAGGTAAGGATACATTAGATTATTATGATAGTGTGTGTATGTGCATATTTACGATTTGATGAAGTAAATAAATATATAAATATATAAGCGTAATGAACAATCGAGTAGGGTAAACACGTATAATAAACACGTATAAGGACGCTAAAGCAAACACTATACTAAGCCGTTACGTCTAACGGCCTATCTTATAGTCATGGCTCTGATACCAATCTTTCACACCCCGAACAAAGGCGGCGGAGCATGCTGGGGTGCAACGGATTGCTCAAGAACACAAGACACTATTAAAGTGACAATATTTAATCAACTCATTTAAATTCATAAAATCATGAAAAGTCACGTAACTTGTTCATACAATAACCGAATTCAATCATGGCAAATAATATATATTTCGATTTGCTAATATCCTAATAATCTTGATAACGTTTTCACTTCAAGTCCTTGAATCAACCTAAAGTCAAACCTGTAACATTGCATAACATAGAATTTGTCAACACAAAGGTTGGTGAGAAATTTCATAGTTTTGAACGATAAGTATATAATAGGAATTTCCACAACTTGTATACAAAACAATAAATAATAGCAACAATTTAGATAAAATCGTTAATAAGAATACATTAACGGCACCATTCTATAAGGGATGCCAAATAGACTCGGATTCTATGAAATTGTTAATAAGAATACATTAACTACACATTTCTATAAGGGGATGCCAAATAGACTCGGATTTATGTGAAATCGTTAATAAAAATACATTAACGACACCTTTCTATAAGGGGATGCCAAATATACTCGGATTTATGAATCAACCAACCAAAAGCGGTAAACACATTAGCATTTAAGCATGTAAACATATAGCACAAAATCGAGCATTTATTTAAGTAAGGTATACAATAAAGTTTGTGGTTTAAGACTCAAGTATAAAACATTTAGTTTGAATAGGTATGCATTATCACCCCAAAACAAAAGATGGAAAACGAGGAATGAAAAGTACTCACGTTCAAGTAATAAACTTGATTGGTAAAATGACGAGTAACTGGAAGGATGAGGTTTAACGAGCAAAGCCTAGATGAAAGGAAGTCTTGTGTTAGAAAGGTTGTCTAGAAAGTTCTCTAAATAAAATAAATGATAGGAAATGTAAACAATTTAAAGTTTAAGGTTTAAAATGTAAATATTTAAGAAATTATAATAATAGTCCTTTAAAAATATAAGTTTGCTCGAAACCGGGTTAAAGTATCTAACCCTTACTTTTACTTAACCTATGTTAAGTAATAAGGTGGGTAAAAATGCAAGAATGCAAATCCCTTTATAATATAGATACTAAAATGGGTTTTAACGAGTGTTCGAGTTGTTGGTTCGGGTCTTGGTAATTGGTCAAAACCAAAGTCAACTTTCCAAAGTAATAAATTTTATGAGATAACTCAATTAAATTTAAGATGACTTAACCAAGTAAGTAGTTCTATTGTTTTAGAACTAACAACGTCCGTTAAGCGAGTGTTTGATTTGTCAGTCCAAAATTTGTTATAAGATCAAGTTGGATTCAACATTTCAAGTACTTTAAGAAAATAATTAAAATCAGTTTATAAAATGTTTTTATAGAAATATATAAGTCTTGATAGCTAGAAACACACTTGTGTGTCTTGAGCGAGTGAAATCGGCTTCGTTCAGTTTGGTTCGGTTTCCAACTCGGAATAAGATCAAGAATGGTTACCACATGCCCAAACATCAAAGAACTTGTATAATATTTTATAAATGATGATGCTTAAGTTTTACAATCAAAAAGTCAAGAATAAAGTCTTTAAACAAAAGTTCGGTTTTTGGTTCGGGTTAAGACCGATGTTAGATTCTACAAACCCATAACCATGGAACTTATAAAAATAATTTTAGAAACTTAAATCTAACATAAAGCATTTTTATACAATTATTTAACAAAACTAGTAAACGAAGTTCGGTTTACGGTTTGGAGCTATTTACGGTTAAACCGAGGCTAGTCTCTACAAACCCATAACCATGGAACTCGACAAATATGAAATACAAACTAATATGAGCAGAAGTTAGCATGGTTAGCAAGCATAAACAAGTTATATAATTATATATATGCCAAGGACCACGTGAGTCCTCCATCAAGCCTTGCCTTACGAGGCCCAACACTCCACCGACCGAGACCGGAGAAGTGACCACCAAAGCTAACAAGGGGTGTATATATATATATATATATATATATATATATATATATATATATTGTGCCACAAGTTATAAGTAATAATATGTTAGTTAGTATCAAGTATTATGGTCAGTTTGACTTTTGAAAGTCAAACTTCCAAGACAATGAAAACAACCTTTAAAATCTTGAATTTGAGAGAGAAGATGAAGTATGAGCAGGGAATAATGAAGCATAAGGGAGTGTATAAATATGATAAGATTGAAAGGGTCATGCATGAGGTCTAAGGTATAAAAATTTGGATTGGGTAATAGAGTGTAAAGCACAAACAACAAACAAACATTGCAGCTGACCTGATGGGCATCGCGATACACGATCCCAGAGGTCCATACCCATCGCGTATCGCGATGGGGTGGGCGACCAGACTTTCAAACTTTGCTAAAATGGCAGTTTTGGTCCCTGGAGTTGGTTTTAAAGCGTTTTTAAGGCATTTTAAGGATCGAAAAGGATGTTTTTAAAACTCGAAAAGTGTAAAACAATATTGTAACATGAACTCCATCATTTTGATTATATCGGAGGTTTTGGTTTACAAAACCGGTCGGGCTACATGATAAACGAATACAAAAACGAATACAAATAGGACCCGAAATTGACGAATGTCACACGTTTTAATTTGATGGAAGAATTGATATGTGATTTACATGTGGAGAGAGAAAGTCATCATAAGTGGTTTATTACCTTGATTCCCTTCTTATCAATTTTTCTTTTTAAATTAATCTCAACCATCCAAATCTAAAATCGGTGGATTAGATTCCTTCTCATTTTTTTTTGTACTTTGTATTTTAACCTTACTCGTGTCTTATATTCATTCATAGAAAATCTAGTATTGCAGAGGTGGATGATGTTATATGTTTAAGAAAAAGTACTACTAAATTGCTCAAAGAAGTTTTGAGGTTGGTACATGGGTGTTTGTGAAACTTCAGACGCATGTGCAAACTTCTCTCTAATCTGCAAACTAAAACAAATTTTCACCTAAGTACTATCATCCATGCTTGGTGGTAGAAAAAGTGGGAGGTGTAGCTTATAGGTTGGATTTGTCAACAGAAGCTCAAAGCCATTATGTTAGATTGTTTTCCATCTTTCTTTGTAAAAGATAGCTTCTGGTCCACATACTACAAGTTCAATATTACCTACCGCATCAAGGTTCAGATTATATTCTTTAAAAGATAGTAGGGTTGTTAAAAGAAGAAACAATGTAGGTGCTATGGATGGATCAAACAACAAACAACTAGTGTTCTTGGATCAATCTCACTACTTAGCGGAAATCACGAGTAGAGAACCGAGATCTCGGATCTTGTTTGAGTTTATTATTACCCGAACAGGAAAGTATGAGAGGGGGGGGGGGGAGAGAGTAGGTGAGTGGATAACATAATTTTGCAAAAGGTTATGTTTGCCTGAGTATGCTTTACCTTATATAGGTGAGAGAATATCATGCATTCTACCATTATATCTATGTACTTATTTATTTCATTTAATCCCAAAAATATACACATGCACACACTCTCATAGTATTCCAAGGTATCCTTACATTACCTCAAAAAGTAGGTTTTTATGATGTTTTATGGATCATAAACTTAATTTGGATCCCGTTATATATAATCTCCTTAAAGCTTGACTCTATAATGGGTTTGTAACCACATTAGGGGGCGAAACACTATGAAACGATCATTTGACAAAAAAATTCCAAGAATCAAAGGTGATTTACTTACCTGGGATGATTGAATTGTAGTGTTCGTCTTCTAGGCCAACAAACCGTGTTATACATGTCAACAACTTTAAGTTGGGGCGAATGCAAGCATTCCGGTTGCCTCCTTATATTTTTGTTGGAAGCATAAGAGCCACGGTGATACGTGGACTAATGTTTTCAACATCTTGATTGCCTCATTGTGTATTTGTTGTTATTATGACGATATTTGGGACTAAACGTGTAAACCACAGTGATTAAGTGCACATGTTCAACTCCCCACCTTACCACAAATTTTGATTTAATATTGGGACAACAAGTCATGGTGGTTCATGCAAGTTTTCCCGCTTTTAAATCCTAACACATTATCTCAAATTTCAAAGATTTAAATTATTTAACATTTCATCTATTTACTTGATTTACTAACAAAAGATTTTTTTTTTCTAACATCTTCATCCTCATAACTCTAGGACTCACAATCCTTAACACTCCATGTTTACATATCATCCTCATACTTATAACAATTACCCCAAACTTATGTCATTTCTCTTTTATTATTTTAGAATGCCTCCTCTTCGTCGCCGCACTCGCAAGACTAACTCTGGTCGTCGGATGGCCGCTATGGTTGCTAGAAAGATCGCCGCTGTAATTCCCGGACTAATAACTTAAACTCAAGCCACCCAACCCACCATTAACCTAGCCATGCCTAACCCCGCACCTTTCGCTTGAAAAATTTTCACCGGTGCAAACCCACCTCAGTTTTTTGGCAAGAAAAACGCCACTACCTTGTTGCAATGGTTCGAAAAGATGGAAAGTTTTTTCAATCTTTGTGAATGCCCCAAATCCAAGAAAACCACATACGCCTTAAGCATGTTCGATGAAACCGCCCGCACTTGGTGGAATAGCGAAATGCTCGCCAATGGGACGGAGTAGCTATGGCCTACTCATGGACCAAGCTCAAGAAAGTCATGATTTTGCCCGAAACATGAACTTCAAAAACTCGAATCCGAATTTTGGAAACTTAAGAAAGAGAGTGGTGAAACTATGCCGTCACTCGCCCATCTCAACCCCAATCTCAATCCCAAGCACTTCAAAACCGAAAACCGTATTCCGGCTACTTGACTTGAATGTTGAATTATAAAAATATATCATTTTACGTATTTATATCTTTAATTCTTTGTAAGAAGCTAAGTTTATTTAACCTTTATCTTTAATTTTATATATGTCTATTAATTGTACTCTTGTAAACCAGTTATCATTAATGTATCAAATTATTTTTATAGCTTGTTTTGCTTAGCTATTTTTCATAATTTATCTAAAACATATATGTTTTTAGAGATTTTACGATATTTATATTAAGTAATTTAAAAAACAAAACAAAACTGGTGTAAAGCCCGACCTTTTATTTTCTATCGAGGACTAGATCATAAAATCAACCTATATAATATTGTCTAATCAGTCTACCTGGATCTTTCGAGTTACACAAGTCTTTTAACCTAGATAATATGATTAAAGCTTGTGAACCAATAATTAGTGTGGGGATGTAGAAAAGAAATCCATGAAAAACAAGTGATGAAAGCGATATTAAATATTGATATGTCGTTATGATTCTTAAAGGTAGTCGAGCTAATGAAAGAGACAAACCAAATGAGGAGGTCGACAACTAATGAAAGAGAGGCGAATGACAAAAGATATCGAGCTAATGACTACGCATGGTCAAAAGGCTGAAAACACGTTAATAGTTTAAAAGCAAAGAATGAAACAAGCTAAGTCTGTTCTCTAAATCCAAAAGTGTTAAAAGAGTTGGCTGCCATAGGATATTAATAGGTTAAAATACATTATACTATTATTAGTTTTGTAGGTCATAACATAATTAATGTATTGGAATATTTTGTTCACCGTTTATTTTGTCATGTGTTTCTTCACATTTGGAGAGGTGTCAACTTGTGGTCGTAAACGAACTGAACTGAACCACACAAGGTCTTGTTTATGACCGGAAACACGACACGTAAATATTAGGTTTTGGGTTAGTATATCTAACCCGTTCATAGAAAAGGGTACCTATTTTATTAAATGAGTCGTGGTTGTTTGCCTGGTTGGGTTGATATGTTTAGCTCGTTATATTAAAAAGCCAACCAACCTACTCGTTTAATTATAAAGGTTGATCCACTAGCCCGTTTATAACATTTTAACCCATTTTTCTACAACCTCTAGCCTAGTTAACAGATTTGAAACTTGTATATTTTCGCCAACCGGTTTAGATAAACGGGGTTAAAGAATTTGTGTTCGGGTTACACGATTATTTCATGCTTCTGTTTTGAAGGTTATATTATTTATGACATATGGTTTTTATATTTCCATGAGAGATTAAGTGTCCGAGTGGCTCTCCACTTTTAGCCGTATTAAATAAACATGGCATAAGTCCGTGTTGTATATTTGTGCTAGTTCTACCATACTAAAATATATATCATAGTAGTAGAATGGTGTATCTTCTAATGTTAATTCTACTACTAAAATATATTGTACCATTTACCTGTGATTTTTATCATTTTATTATATTATCCACGTACTTGTGCCACTTCCATCTTCACCAATTTAGGAAAATTGTACCTTTGTTTGTGTCCCCCACCCTCCCGGGGTTATTCGGCGGTGGACTATCCATCCTTTTTCAGAGAGAGAGAGAGAGGTTTGGAGTCCAAACCTTTTGCAAATGTAGCTGACACGTCTTTTGTTGGAACTAGCATTTTTATTAATTTATTGGATTTAGTGATTAAATCGTCTATCCCTAAACACAATCCAACAATTTACTGGAACCAATATTTCTCTTAAACTGTGATCATTAATAGTTTTTTATTATTATTTTATCTCCTCTTATTAAAGTATTAGTTAATGTATAATATGTGTTTGGTCAATGGTCAGCTGAAAATTTAAATATCACTAGTTTATATTTTCCTCTTATAAATAAACTGTTTAGAAGTTTATATTATTGGAGTATTATAGTTTCCTCTTAAAAAATGTTTAATGTGCCAATATTGCATGCTTCTCCATATTATCATATGGATGGTTCTCAAAACATTAGACACCAAGTACTTAATTAGCTAACGTTTATATTTTCCAGAAAGTAATAATTAAATAAATAAATTTTGTTAATGGTTATATTAGTTACCTACGCGACAAACTTTTAAATTTTGGTTTTTATACATTCTCCAGCTTGAAAGTGTATGCACTTTAAAAAAATGTTGAAATCAAATAGGAAAACAATAATATTAATTTGACAAAGTTCTTCATTTTTCAACAACCAAATTTCAGCTTAATAAATATTTGCCAATTGCTTCAAACCCTATTTGACATTTATAAAAATAAAAAGTAGACACATTCTCTTTCTATGAATTAATAATATTGTTTTGACATGTTGCATGCTAAAACTAAATAGACGCTAATATCAAAAGTTAAAACACTAATAGAAAAGATATCATGAATTCAAGTTGGTGTTTAAAGAGAGAATTAAAATGTAAAGACAATATAAGAAAACAAACAAGAAAGATAAGAGTGAAGTTTACTTGTACGTTTGTTGTCCTTCACCATTAGTCCATTAATTCGGCTGTGTGTTACTAAGAGAGAGAGAGAGAGAGAAATGCAAACTTTTCCCATGATATCTGATATGTTTTTTAGGTGTTTCATCTCCCCAAAACACAAAGTACACAATCCCCAAACACCTTTAAATATTTTGTTATTTCATTATCACCATTAATAGTTTTATTATTTAAATTACTTAATATAAACATCGTAAAATTTCTAAAAACATATACGTTATAGGTAAATTATGAAAAATAGCTAAACAAAACAAGCTATAAAAATAATTTGATACAATAATAATAACTGGTTTACAAGAGTACAATTAATAGACATATACAGAATTAAAGATAAATGTTAAATAAACTTAGCTTCTTATAAATAATTAAAGATATAAAAACGAAAAATGATATATTTTTATAATTCAATATTCATGTCAAGTAGTCACGCTCCCTTCGGTCGTTTGACTTAGAATTCGAATTTTACAACACTGATGATAGGATGAAGATTCGAGAGAAAATATAAAATGTATAATGGTTAAACGGAAAAATATAACCGTTAACTTGGTGGTCGTATACGACAACCATTTATTCATATAAATACATAAACAAAAATGACGGCTAATTACATAACTATAAGTTAGTTATCTTCCCACATAATTTCAAACATTTACAATAGAAGCGTTGTAATGGTTCGATAATATGTAAACAATTATGCCATTCCTAATATAAGTTTAATACAAATGTACATCAAAATTGACTAGTCTAAGTCGTAACTAGAAGTCATTGGACACCAAACCCATATTCACTAGGGAAGCATGATAAAGAATGTTATTTTTTCCATGTTATATATATATATATATATGTATGTGTGTGTGTTTATTGTTAGTTAATCTTCTTTTAATTTCTAAGAAAAACAATTTTCTTACCATGATCTTTGAGGAGATGTAGAATGCCCAATTCAACCCCTGAGCAAGAGGGAACAACCAATCATAGCCTCTTTAAACAAGGGCATTATGATGGAAAGGAATACACCAACATACTTGCTGATATGATTCTAGACTATAACGTTTATATGATCCTAGATTATCAGCCACACCCACCAACCCTAAGCCTACAGTGGTCAAGCCAAAAAGGAAGCAAAAAGATTGTAGTGAAGTCGGGCCTTGGAGGTAGCAGAATCTTATGCTGGATGAGAATGCTATGCTGAATGTAGCAGGGTTTAGAATGCTACGTTAGATGTGTGGGCACATAAGGTTAGACCGAATAAGAAAATGTGTGTTTCGGGGGAGATTAGGGGTAGCTAACATATCCGACAAGATAAGAGAGTGGAGAATGGGTAGAGGCCGACCTAAATTGATTTTGGATGAGAGCATTAGGCATGATTTGCTAGACCAAAACCTCTCCGAGGACATGGTTGAGGATTTGAATTCTTGGAGACGTAGAATTAAAGTTACGGATTTTTAGGGAGAAAAGAATACCTTAAGGGCTTCTCTTTACCTTATTTTGAGCACACACCATTATATTATTTTCTTTTCATATATAATATATTTTTATGTATTTGTATTATTATTTTCACTATGTGCTATTATTAATTATATTACTGTCGGACTTTGATTTCCTCTTATATTCCCTCATACAGATTTAATTAAAGCTGAGGGTCTCTATGGAAGCCACCTATCTATCCCATTGGATAGAGGTACGGTGTGCCTACATTCCACCCTCCCCAGACCCTACTTATAGCTTTGCTATTGGTGGAATTCCACTGGGTATGATTGATTGATTGATTGAAGTCGGGCCTAGCAAAAATACAAGGTCATTTGTTCGTGTTTCTACCCGATTAATCCTATTGATATCGATGCACGGTTTTTCAAAAGATCCTCGCACAATAGTCAAGATGAAGGAAGGGATCAATTCGACGGAGGAGGATAGTAATGGATACTCCATTACACGTTCTCTTCCTATCCTTCTTTGACTAAGGGAGATGTGCATATCTGTTAGGCCATGAATTTTATACTGAGGATCCTTTATCCTTAACTGTCTTATGGATAGGTTATCTTTGAAATATGTATCAGGATATAAAGGACTGACGATCCTCGGTATTATTTGTTTACAAATGATTGCGTTTAGTATGGTGATGTGTTAGACAGGTTTGTATCAACTGTCTTCATATAGCAACTTCTAGCTGGAGCATGGATCCAGGATACTACTTCAACACAGCTGATTATGGACGAATTCTCTAGAAGATTGATGTTTAATAACAACAACGGTATTTAGACTTGGTCTACCGCTTATATCGCTGCTGGATGACTATTAGCACGTGGTTAAAGATCGTGGAGCGGCTAAGTGGAGGACTTCCGATTAATTAGGAGATATTGTTAATGTTATTTTTTTATTTAAACGAGCTATGATCGAGTAGAAATGACACATGTAATATTGCACACACTGGAGCTGAAACAAGCATTTTCTCTACACTAGCATACTTTGTAATCTCGATCATACACTCCACCACATTTGTAGCCACTTTTTGTTGATTAATATAATCGACGGTGATAGTTTTCACCGTCGGGGGGTTTTTTGTGCCGGAGATCACGATAATCACATACTCCTCGACCAAAGGTTACCTTGTTGATCATTGACTAAAGTAATCCGACCAAAGATTATCTTATTAATCCTTGACCGGAGTTATTTTACCAAAGATTACCTTGATAAGTTTTGACCGAAGTAAGACTATCTTGGTTAAGGACTTTTTCCCTCGTGATCAAACCTTTGTGTTCACTAATATTCCGATTACACACTTGTCATTATCAAGTTAGCACCTTACCTCACTTAACAGATTTGGATATTTGATCCTTAATAGATTTTTATCCAGTCCAGAATCCATGGCTCAGTTCTCTCAAGGATCATCCATCCTTCAACAGGGGTCCATGGGTCAACAGACTCAAGGATCCTCGCTATTTCAGCCAGGATCATCCATCCTTCAATAAGGTTCCATGGGTCCACAGACTCGAGGATCCTCGCTAATTCAGCCAGGATCATCTATCCTTCAACAGGGGTCCATGGGTCAACAGACTCAAGGATCCTCGTTATTTCAGCCAGGATCATCTATCCTTCAACAGGGATCCATGGGTCAGCAGAATCAAGGATCCTTATATTATCAGCAAGGATCAATCATCCTTCCACAAGGATCCTATGGTACCCAACCTCAATGATCCTTCATCCCGAATCAAGGATCCTTTTTTCCGAATCAAGGATCCTCAGGCGTCCAACGTCAACGATCCTCCGAAGTCCATGAAGGAGGCAAAATCCCCATGCAGACTATAGCCTCGGGAGGACCAACTCTTATCGAAGACTCTTCATATCCCATCTACTCATCCGAGATGCCAACCTTCACTCATCAAAGAGGTAACTTGTATGATCCTTTATTCTTAGATGCTAACCGTGGTTTCATGCAGAATGCAGGTATCAACCAAGCTATGGCCAAGGAGCTGCAGAAGCTCAAGGATATGATATCCAGTGTTCCCAGGGTCATAAGACCAATTCCTGAGATACCTGAGGGAAGCCATAGAGTATCCAGATTCGCTCCGCCTATCTGTGATGCTGAAATCCCGAAGCGGTTCCAGACTCCAAATATGAAGACTTACGACAGGACCACTGATCCTGAAGAACATGTAGCACAGTATAGGGAAAGGATGGAGATCAATCCTATTCCGGAGAGACTCAAAGAAGCTTGCCTATGCAAGGGCTTTTGATCCACACTAACGGGAGCCGCTCTAAAATGGCTGCTAGTCTTCCTCCCTTTTCAATTACTTCTTTCTCACACTTAGTTAACTTGTTTAACACTCAGTTTTCCTGTAGTCAGAAATTTGAAAGGTTAACCAGTGATTTATATCGTGTTGTCCAACCTAGTGATGAATCCCTTAGGGATTTCGTCACCAGATTCGGCAAGGAAGCTCTAGAAATCCCAAATCTTCACATGACTACTGCTGTTGAAGCATTCAAGATGGGAATTCAGAAGAGCTCTCCCTTTTATGATGATTTAGTGATGACTCCACGCAGGACATTAGACGAAGTCAGAAACAGGGCATTAAGATACATCCGATTAGAAGAAGATAAAAGGATCCAGGATCGTCTTGGAGGACAAACGAAACAAGAAACTCTCGAGAAGAATAAAGGATCCTGGAATAGAAATAACAATTCAAAGCCGTTCGCCAAACCCAATAATCACAATGTGCGGGCAGCTGAAGAAGGAGATGACGATGAAGACTATCCTTGCATCTCCAATTATTGTTTCTCTGTGGATACTCATGGCTTGATCTGTTCCATGAAGGATCTGGGAGAAAAAGCAAGGTGGCCCAGAAAAAATGAGAAGGCTGTCGGCTTCAAGGACAAGTCTAAGTGGTGCGCTTTCCATGAAGATTTTGGCCATGCAACAGACGAATGCATCGGCTTAAGGAGGGAAATTGGTTACCTCCTGAGCAAGGGTCACTTTAAAGAACTCTTGGGAAGGAAGAAATCCAAGATCCAAGATCCTGAAGACCTTCCACAGAAAGCAACACCGCCACCACCAGATGCTCATGTGATCAATTTTGTCTCCAGAGACTACGAATTATTTCAAGATTCTTGTGCCATAAGAAGATCCTGTAGTAGAATTCGAACTGGACGACGAGAGAAAACCGCTCATCCCCACTACTCGAGTGACTGATCAGAGAATATTCTTCAATTCAAGGATCCAGGATCCTCACCAGGATAAGCTGGATGTGCGAACGATCAATTTCATTTCAGGAGGTTCAGACATATGTGGAACTTCTTTCTCTGCAGCAAAAAGACTCGCTAAAGAGATAAAGATGGATAACGGAGATCAACCAATAGTGTCAACCACCCTAACAACAGACAAGACAATCTTCTTCGATGAGGAAGACAAAATGAACATTCAGGATCCTCATCATGACGGTTTGATTATTACTTTATTTATCTCTAACCATTATGTACGCAGGATCCTAGTAGACGGCGGCAGCTCGGACAACATTATCCAATATGATGTCCTTAAGAAAATGAATATCCCGGATTCAGAAATCATCCCTAGAACATCGGTGCTAGTTGGTCTCAGTGGCGAAACCAAGAAGACACTGGGGGACATCAACATCCCAATTTATATCGAAGGGTTAAATTCATACCAAAAATTTTGTGTTATAGATAACCTTTCCTGTTGCAATGTTATTTTAGGTAGGTCGTGGCTCCATGGAATGAAGGCCGTAGCCTCAACTTACCACCAGTGCATCAAGTTACCTACTCCTTGGGGAGTTGTAAAGATAGTAGGTGACCAAGCGGAGGCCAAGAATTATTATTCATCATTAATGAAGCCAACAGCCAAGCCGACCATAGCATAGCAACTACAGCAACATCCTAGGGACGTGATGGAAGCTCGGGAGAAAGACCTTAAAGAAGTATCATTGGACCCCGAGGATCTTGAAATAAAGGTGTTCCTAGGATCCAGTATCCCAATTAAGATTAAGGAGGATATAATATCCTTCTTAGGGCGAAGAAGATCTACCTTTGCCTTCAAGCACTCAAACATGACAGGTATTTCAAAAGAGGTAATCACTCATAAACTCGGCCTTGATTTATCTGTTAAACCCGTCCATCAGAAGCGAAGGAAATTCGCTCCTGAGAGGAACAAGATCATACAAGAAGAAGTTGAAAACCTTCTTAAGGCCGGCATGATCATAGAGGTTCGGTATCCTCGATGGCTAGCTAATGTGGTCGTTGTTTCAAAAAAGAATGGAAAGTGGAGGGTGTGTGTCGATTTTACTGATTTAAACAAGGCATGCCCCAAGGATCCTTTCCCATTGCCACATATAGATTCCATGGTGGATGCAACGGCAGGACATGAAATGCTTACCTTTATGGATGCTTCCTCTGGATTTCAACAAATTCAGATGGAACCATCTGATCAAGAGGATACAACATTCATGACTCCTACCTGCATATACTGTTATACTGTCATGCCATTTGGACTAAGAAATGCAGGAGCAACATACCAAAGATTAGTCAACATGATGTTCAAGGATCAGTTGGGTAAGACTATGGAGGTCTACATAGATGATATGGTGTTAAAATCAAAGAGGAAGCATTCAACATCCTCGACCAATATAACATGAAACTGAATCCGTCAAAATGTCACTTTGGTGTTAAGGCTGGAAAGTTTCTGGGATATATGGTGACTAAGAGAGGAATTGAAGCAAGCCCCGAGCAGATTGAAGCTATCCTCAATTTGAAATCTCCTACAAATACAAAGGATGTCCAAAGGCCCACAGGAAGAATAGCCGCTCTTAACCGATTCATCTCAAGATCCTCCGAGAAATGTAAAGACTTCTACGATATTCTTAGAAAGAATAAGAAGTTTGAATTGACAGAAAAACATGAGGCAGCACTCAAGTCGTTGAAGGACTACTTATCCTCAGCACCATCCTTAATGAAGCCTGTGGATGGAGAATCCTTGTATTTATACTTAGCAGTTTCAGGTAATGCAGTAAGTGCTATTCTCGTTAAGGATCATGAAGGTGAACAACACCCCGTATATTATGTAAGTAAGAGTCTGTTAGATACAGAAGCCAGGTACTCTCATCTTGAAAAATTAATTCTTGCTTTAATTATGGCTTCTGCTAAATTGAGACATTATTTTGAAACTCATCCTATTATTTTGAGAACTAATTATCCTGTGAAGAATGTTCTTAGAAAAACAGAGTTATCAGGAAGAATGGCCAAATGGGCAGTGAAGTTAAGTGCATATGATATCCAGTACGAGCCGGGAACAACAATAAAGTCTCAAGCACTGGCAGACTTTGTGGCTGATTTCACTAGTGATCAACAAAAAGAAGCTGACTTTGAGGTCCAACAACTAGAAAAGATCAAGGATCCTTGGATCCTCTTCACAGATGGAGCATCCAACGTAAGAGGAATGGGATTGGGCATACTACTTAAATCGCCACAGGGGGACATAATACCCCAGTCCAGTGCATGTGCATTCCAAGCTACCAACAATGAAGCAGAATACGAAGCACTTATAGCAGGTTTACTCTTAGCAAAAAATATGAGGATCAGGTATCTTCAAGTTTATGTGGATTCTTTACTCATTACTAACCACTTTAACGGTTCTTATACCGTAAAAGGTGAAAATATGATCAAATATTTAGAAATTATGAAGGAATTAGCAAAATCCTTTGAAATGTTTAGTATAGTAAAGGTACCAAGAGAAGAAAATGCCGGGGCAGACGCTTTGGCAAATTTAGCCTCATCCCTAAAAATACCAGAAAATACCAAGATCCCAATTATTCACATACTTTCGCCAGCAATAGGAGAGCAAGAAGTTGGGGAAATAACAAATGATAAGCAGATTGTGCTTTGGGATCCATTATCCTTGGACAATCAAGGATCTAGGATCCTCCCGATCAAAAGGTACATACAAACAGGAGAAATTCCAACAACAGAGAATCCCAGATCCTTCAAACTCAAGGTATCACAATATATTTTATTAGATGATATGCTATATAGAAAATCTCTTGCAGGTCCATACTTGAGGTGCATCGAGGATCCTGAGATCAAAGAAGTACTTAAGGATTTTCATGAAGGAGACTGCGGCAACCACACAGGTGGAAGAGCACTATTTTCTAGGATACTTAGAACTGGATACTTCTGCCAACAATGAAGAAGGATGCAGTGGAGTATTCAAGAAAATGTGATGCTTGTTAAAAACATGCAAACATCCTTCATCAGCCAGCGGAGCCTTTATATCCTATATCCTCCTCATGGCCTTTCATGAAATGGGGTATGGATATTGTAGGCAAGCTACCAAAAGCACCTGGTGGAAAAGTCTTTATGCTTGCTATGACTGACTACTTCTCCAAATGGATTGAGGCAGAAGCATTTGTACAAGTCCGAGAAAGGGAAGTAATATCTTTTATTAAACGAAATATTATAACTAGATTTGGTATTCCTGCTGAAATTGTTTGTGACAATGGTTCCCAATTTATCGGGAATAGAACCACTAACTTTTGTGACAGTTGGGACATCAAAATGATTACTTCCACTCCGGTTCATCCTCAAGCCAATGGTCAAGCAGAGTCTAGCAACAAAATCATTATCAACAATCTGAAGAAGAAGCTAGGATCCAAGAAGGGAAAATGTGCTGAAGAACTTCCTTATGTTCTTTAGGCAGACAGAACAACTCCAAATAATGCAACAGGTCAAACACCCTTTTCATTGGTGTTTGGATCCGAAGCAGTAATTCCCACAGAAATGGTGGTTCCTACTGCGAGAACGAGCATCCGTGATCCTCAAGCCAATGAGGAAATCCTTATTGAAGACTTGGATACTATAGAAGAACTCAGAGACCTAGCAAAGATCAGAATGGCAGCTTATCAACAAAGGGTAGCTGGGGCATACAACAAAAATATCAGAATCAGAAGATTTCAAGAAGGAGATTTGGTGTTAAGGAAAGCCTTCCAAAACACAACAAATCCAGCTGATGGGAAGCTAGCGTCCAAATGGGAAGGACCTTATCAGATTGAGTCGGAAGAAGGAAAGAGGGCATATCATTTGCTCACAATGGAAGGCAGTAGACTACCAAGAGCATGGAATGCTATCCACCTAAAGATATACTTTTTCTAATCAGGATCCAGTATCCTGAGAGGATATATTATCCTTAAAGGATCAAGGATCCTAAAATCAGTAATATCTATCTGATTACTTATCCATTTTATATTCTTGTTATTTTAAGGACAATATATTCTTAACATTTATCTTTTCCAAGTTTTTAAGTAACAATGCAGATTTCAATAAGAGGTTCAATGTCTAAGAGGTTGGCCACCTCTCCTTTACATATAAGGTACTTTACTATTTCCCTTGGCCTTGCCCATGATTGGGTATGACCCCTAAGGTTTAAGGTTTTCACCTTTCTCACGATCGCCAATTACGCATGCTATTTGACGTATAGTTCGGGGCAGCGGGACCAGTACACGCTTAGTGGCTGACAATTTCGTTGTCTTCGGCCATATGGAGGATCCTACGAATAATGGTAGACGTACCATTTCCTAAGGTTTATGGGGTTTTCACCTCTTCTCAAGGGCCATGTCGCAAGTTAACATCTGTATCTTTGGGCCAGTCCCCAGTTTGGGCTTGTCCCCAGTATTTGGACTTGTCCCTAGTTTAACATCAGATTACACGGGCTTGTCCCCAGATTACACGGGCTTGTCCCCAGATTACATGGGTTTGTCCCTAGATTACATGGGCTTGTCCCCAGATTACACAGGCTTGTCCCCAGTTGCACGGACTTGTTCCCATTATATTATTTGGGCTCGTCCCCAGCTTAATGGGTTTGATCCCAGTTAATCTTATGAATTATTTGCAACAGACTTACTAAGTTCTTTGTGAAGATCAAGAATCTAAGGATCCCGGATCCTAAAGCTATTCCTTCAAGGATCTTCCGGTAAATTAGGTCTATCTAGACCCTCTGGTATAATCTCTATTAATTTATGTATCATATTTGTTGCAATAATTTTGAATATTTCAATTAAGAAGGTTATTCCCTTAAACCTGTTTTACTACTAAAGATATTTTACCCTATTTTAAGGATACTCTATCCTAAAAACTTTTATCAACTTTTAAGGATATTCTATCCTAAGCAATCGTAATAAGGATCTTTTATCCTAAAAATCTTTTACTTAAGATTATTTTGCAAAACTATCAACAATGTTAAGATTATATCTAATAAAATTTTTGAAAATAAATAACAAGTAAAAAGTCAAAAGATGGACCATCTATCCAAGTTAAGTGAAAGTTACTAATTGTTCATAAAGTGCAGGAAAATTAAAAAACAGGGGCAACAAAGGCTTCATCCCCACAAACAGAGGATCCCTCCACCTTTGTCACCCCCGCTAATTGTCTTAAGGATCATGGATCCTTTATCCTAAATACTATTGTTTATTACAAACCATGGAAATTGTCTTTAAAAACACCATAAATAAAATGGGTTTGGGCCTTGTCTTTCGTATCCTTCATCGCCCGTTCATACGATTTTCTTCACCCCCACTGGTGCCTCGTTTCCACCTTCAGCATCATCCAGATCCTTCACACCGCTTGTTCCTGCTTCGCCCACTTCAACCATTATAGCTTCAGTCTCATCCTCGCCTCCATCCAAGTCGATCAAGGCTTGTTTCCATTCTTTGATTTCCCATGAAGACTTATCGAAAGATGGATCATTGGCTTCGGTAAACATTTTGATTCTGGCCTCGAGGACCGACTTGGCTGCCCATACTTTTGCTTCTTCGGCAACCCGGTTGATCTCGTCCTGCATCTGGACGGCCAAGGCAGCAGCGATGTGCCTCTATCTTTCTTTTCTCTTTGGTTATCTTCGAGAGGGCCTTCTCCTTAGCAGAAGCCGTTGATCTCAGCACATCGAGGGTCTTTTCATGCTCTGCGACAGTCTTCTTATAGTGGTGTCGAGCAGAATTAATGGCCTATGAGTGAAAGCGGAATAAGCTTAGGAAGATGCTTGGAATAATAAGAATTGACAAAGATAAAGGATCCTTACAGTAGAAAGCATGTCCAGAATCTGCTTTTCGACATCAAAAGGGTTCTCTGTATCTGAACTCCTCTTTCTCTTGGATCCGGACTTTGTTCGAGTTGTGATCAGGCGAGGCTCGGATGTAGGGGTTGATTTTGGGGTCTTTTTCTTGGTAAGCATGCAATCAATATCCTTGAGGGAAAACTTGTAAGCTTCCTTCTTGACAGCAGGAGAGGTGACCGCACAGTCGATATCATCCAGGGAGAACTTGAGAGCAGAATTTCCTGATTTCTTGGTGTCTATGGAAGAAAAATTGACAGATAAGTCTTCTACTTTGTTCTAAATATTTTTAAAAATTATTAACTTACTTGACATGCTTGAACTTGAGGAGATATCACAAAAACCTTCGACAAATCGAGCTTGAAAAGTTCTAACCGTGGTATCCAGCTCCAGGAACCGTTTTGCTTTCTCTTCTGTTCCAGGTAATTTGCTCAATGAGGCGAAGTTCTCAACTGCAGACAACAAAAACAGCATAAGAGTAAAGATTGAAGAATAATGGATCCTGCTACTTCTTAAGGATCCGGGATCCTACCCTTCATGACCCACGTTGAAGGAAGATCATTCCCCCTGGTATTGAATCACGTTTTACGAAGAAAAACTGATTCTTCCACATGGAATCATTTAGCGTGGCTTTAGAGATCGGATGTGGCTGTCGGGGCTTGGATTTGAAAATGAAACGAGCAGAACCGAAGGTAGTAAGGGTATACAAATATGACAACTCCGGAAGGCCAAAATCATTTTTTTCCTCCTCGATGATTCTTTCGATAGTGCTAAGAACCCTCCAAATCATCGGCATAGCTTGTATGTAAGATATGCCGGTAGAATCGAAAAAACTCTGGGTAAAAGGCGGAAAGGGGTATTTATAGCCGATAAGAAAGGGAGTCACCGGGAAGCAAACCCAAACCTTGGAGTAAACATCACATCTAACGCTGGATTCATAGGGTCGAAAGAGGTTTTCGGTGGAAACAGTGTACGAAATTCATCGACCTCGGGATTCGTAAGCTTACAGATTTCAGTAGATGGGTTAGCAAGCAAACATTGTGGTTACATTTCGGTTAGGTCGAAGCCGTCGGAAGTTTGTTCAGAAGATTTAGAGGGGGCCGGAGAAGAAGAAGATGAAGCAGCAGACATGGTTAATAAAATAAGAGAGAAAGGTAAGAAACGATACCTGATGCGTTGGATGAAGGCGTGTATATAATCAAAGATATAGGGCGGCATATATAGACAGTTATAATTAACCTCGGGGGGGGGGGGGGGTTAAAAGGTAAATATTCTGGCAAAACCGTCCCATCTATCAGTTTTCACAAGGATTTTGAATTTCAAAATGACAGCTGTATTCCACTGTCACCCGCCATTTTGGGGGCAATTGTTAGGCCATGAATTTTATACCGAGGATCCTTTATCCTTAACTGTCTTACGGATAGGTTATCTTTGAAATATGAATCATGATATAAAGGACCGACGATCCTCGGTATTATTTGTTTACAAATGATTGCGTTTAGTATGGTGATGTGTTAGACATGTTTGTATCAACTATCTTCATATAGCAACTTCTAGCTGGAGCATGGATCCAGGATACTACTTCAACACACCTGCTTATGGACGAATTCTCTAGAAGATTGATGTTTAATAACAACAACGGTATTTAGCCTTGGTCTATCGCTTATATCGCTGCTGGATGACTATTAGCACGTGGTTAAAGATCGTGGAGCGGCTAAGTGGAGGACTTCCGGTTAATTAGGAGATATTGTTAATGTTATTATCTTATTTAAACGAGCTATGATCGAGTAGAAATGACACATGTAATACTGCACACACTGGAGCTGAAACAAGCATTCTCTCTACACTAGCATACTTTGTAATCTCGATCATACACTCCACCACATTTGTAACCACCTTTTGTTGATTAATATAATCGACGGTGATAGTTTTCACCGTCCAGGGGTTTTTTGTGCCGGAGATCACGATAATCACATACTCCTCGACCAAAGGTTACCTTGTTGATCATTGACTAAAGTAATCCGACCAAAGATTATCTTATTAATCCTTGACCGGAGTTATTTTACCAAAGATTACCTTGATAAGTTTTGACCGAAGTAAGACTATCTTGGTTAAGGGCTTTTTCCCTCGTGATCAAACCTTTGTGTTCACTAATATTCCGATTACACACTTGTCATTATCAAGTTAGCACCTTACCTCACTTAACAGATTTGGATATTTGATCCTTAACAGATTTTTATCCAAAACAATATCAACGAAATTTCATACCTCGATGGATTGTCCGTAACAATGACATGTTAACCCGATCCTCATGTTTTCCACTAAGTTTTACGCAATCTTGCTCCTCTTACTGAGAGTCTTAGTGTTTCACATATGAAATTTGAGCGAACTCTCGATGAGATCTATCAAGATTACGCTTGATTTGGAGCATTGATTCCTCATGCTACTAACAAGCTAGTTTCATGCAAGAGTAACGCTAACCAAGCCCTGGAAAGGCCTTCAAATTTGGAAGGCCGCCATAAAGATGATATAAAATTTTGGATAAGATGCATTCAGAGCATTTAATTCGAGAAAATGAGTTATTGAGTCAATGAAGGTGTTACAAAAGGAGTGTGAAAGGATTAGCTTTGATCGTGGCGTTTCCCTGGATGAAGAGAGGAAAACTTTTGAAAGGGAGAGTGAGAAGTTTAGAGCTGAAAATATGGAACTGAAGTCCAAGTCCATTAAAGATCGTAGTTGGTTGATAAAGAAAGTTTTTTTTCCATGCATGTGGTAACTTGCTCCATAGCATGGAGTTTTTTAGGCTGCTTGCTGCTGTTCTGCCAAGCAATCGTAATTTGGGCTTCCAGGAAGGTCTTGAGGTAGGCTACACCGCATATTTTATCAGATTCCCTTTGTGTTTGTCAAGGGGTATGACCCCAAGACTAAGTAAAAGTTTGAAGCAAGTGTCGATACCTTCGAAAATATGTCATTTTCTTATCTTAATGTGCTTGTTGATTATGTTGAGAAGCCTCTATCCGTACTGTAAATGTTAAAGCCTTAGATATTGAAGAAGGTTGTTGCTTCCCGGAAAGTGTTGGAACAAGTACTTCTCTTCTATATCTAAAAATATTCCTGATTTGAATACAAGGAATATGGTTGAGGATTATCTCGCTAATAAACTTATGTAGAAAGTTGATGAAAAAGGTGTTTAGCCAATGATCTTGATGTTGATGGTGGCGTTGAAAGTTCGGTGTAGGTTTAGGAAGGGAATGCCCTTCTCATTTAGTTGTATTTTTATAAACAGTTATCGTATTACTTTAATTAATGGCTCAAGAAGTATATTCATGTTTATGATAAACTCTTAAACCTTAAACCAATTAGTCATGAACTATATTAGTGCGCCAATAATCTTTATTTGGATATCTCATTTCCAATTTTAGTAATCCATTGTGGTTTAATGCTCATGTTCATCAACAAACCTAAACCTAGATCCAAAATTATGGCCAATTTGAAGTTTATTGTTACCAACTCTTCTCATTTATTCGCGTTGGGGCACTAGGTTTAGGCCAATCACATTTAATCCAAATAGGCAGTTGAATGTATGATATTCCTAATTGATATAACAGTGAGCTAAAGTAAAATAAAATAGCATGATAACCAATCAACGATCTCATTATAGCATGATAACCCGAACACGACACGAATTTAAATGGGTCGACACGACCCGACACAAATAAAAGCATCGGTTGGGTTAGGGTTGAAGAATCTCAACACGCTAACCTACTAACCCGAAAGCCATTAACCCACCAACCCAAAACCTATCAACCCATTAACCCACCAACCCTACACAATTACTTCAAATATATACCTAAAATTAAAATAGCATAAAAAAGACTAGATTTGTTGTGCTATTGAAGTAATCTCTAAACATATTAAAACAACTAAGCAAGTTAATTGTGCGAATAAGTGTAGGATACGTTTTTAAATGTGCAAAGTAGAAAAACACATCTCTCCTTTCCTTAATCAAATTAACAGCTGGATCCAATAGCTAATCAAATAAACCATTCACCTACGGATTAGTAGGAGATCGCAAACAAACTGAATAGATTAAACGAAAACATGTATGTGAAAAAAACATACATAATTTGGACAAAGTTAGCAAAGTTTTAATTCGGAAACATAAAAAAATTAAATAAAAAAACTCATATGCCAAACAAACGAGCACAAGCACACAAGAGAAAGAAGATTTACGTCAAATAATAAAATCTACAAACACATTTTCAAACAACATCAAATTATTTACACGACTGGAATTAAATACGAACTTACCACATCAATAAATTTTGTACTTAACCAAACAAAAAAACTCATATAACTTATTTAGCAACTTAAAAGCTTCAGTTTAATGTTAATAAATCAACAATGAGGTAAAAAGCTTGGTGGTTCTCCTTTGGCAACTTAGGCCATGCAATTGCAATAAATGTTTACGATTGGTGGAAGCTTCTCTTTTCATATGAATCCTTCTGTCACACCCGGCTCCATGGGTCTAGGCGTGCCATTGGTACATGTTTTGTAAATATTTCAGAGTATAGGTTGCAAAACAGAAGTCTTTTAATTCAAATAGTATTATATTCAAAACGTCGGGAATTAAATACCCGGTAGAGTGTTACAAAAGATTATCTGATAAAACCATAATTTACATCTTTTACACTAATCAAGAAATCTCGGACATATTGTCTAATGGCTATCATCACTATCTCTAACTTCTATTCCTCATTACCTGTAAAACAGTTTATAACATACATCAGCAACGCTTGCTGATGAATACGCAGACGCGTTAAACATTTTATATAAATCTTTAGTTCATACTCGAAACAACTAGCAACCCTCTAGACCGGTGTACCAATTATATCACATAGTCTATCCCTCACAACCATATATACTAGCTTAATAAGATAGGGACATGGTACTAAGTGTGGTGGGGTTATGCCCTCCCTCTGCCCATATATGTAAGGATCTAATAACTAGCCTGAATGCCAGCAGATACTAAAGTTTTAGGGATCTGTAATCCCACACAAAGTTGTATATGACTCGTCTGTATTTATACTTATAAAATGATTAGACGTATTCACCTTTGTTATGATAATTAGTACAATACTAATTTTTGCTTGTGCGTTACCTCAGGCCTATAGTATGAGAATAACTTTTGTAAATAACTAGATCAACGATCTAGATTCAGACCTTTAGTTTGTTTTCATAGCTTTAACCTTGATAAATCATTTGTTTGAATAAAACATTTTGACCTTTAGTCCATTTATTTATTTACCAATTATGTTATATGCTTCTTCTTCTTCACGAAGAAACGACTATGCTAGATTTCTTCTTCAAGAATAAATGTCAATCTAACTATAATCTTTGTTTATAAAACTTTATTTTTCTTAATCATAATGAAACATTATTTTGACTATAATATTTGCATACAAAAATCTATTTTTATATTTAAAATTGATCAAGGTCTAGGTTATACCCCGACTAAGGTCTAAGCCATAATAAAAAATATACTTAAGCGGAACCCTACCTTATATGGGTACTTGGAGTTGGACGCCTAAGGTTGAACGAGAAACACTTCTACTCTACGTTGTATACTAGGGCTTAAACTATCGGAACTCTCGGCATCAGAACTTGGAGAACTTGGGCACTATTCTTAAGATTATATGTGTGTACTTTATATGTGTGTACTGAAGGTGTATTTGGGATGCTTGGAGCAAAGCCCAAATGTCTCATTTTATAGGCAAAATTTACAACCAATCGTGTATCGCGATGGCCTGCTTGAATGGACATCTCGTAGCGTGATGACTTAGCATCACCATCACTAGGTGTTCCCATGTGGCGACATGTGGCTTATCATGATGTGCCACGTGGTTCAACACGTGTCCATGGTTGCTTAATGTGGACATCATGTATTGCCATGGTCCAATGGGTTTGGCTGTCGTGTAGAGCAATACCACCCAAATCTCGGTTTTTGTGATACTCCATCTTCTCTCGTGTTGGTTTGACATTGAACAAAATTTTATAAGAGGCAAGATCATGTCTTTTAACAACCAAGGCTTTATATTGGGCATAATAGGCTTTGTTGATAGCCTTTGCCTAAAATGTCAAGGCCAACTCCAAATCAGTAAGCATTGATATTGCGTCCTCCATGTGCATTGTGTTCTTTCTCTCAACAATATTATTTTGTTTAGGTGTTCTTGGTTGCTATATTATCTTGTGATGCCCTTTGACACATAAAAGTATCCAATTCGTGATTGCTAAATTCAATTTCACTTTCACTCTTAAATACTGTTGCTCAATCTTGATCTTTGATAGTGAATTGATAAAGAAATATGATGAACAATATGATATGAACAACAATATTTTGTTGGTAACTTGAACTTGATTGAATGATTGAATGTTTCCCTATTAGATCACCAAAAGACATGATGATTAGGGTTGCGACGTTTCATGATCAACAAAATACAGACACGTGTCTTTGATAATTACAAACTTGACATGTTGACACTCTAACCCCTAGACTTTACAGACTTGCTTAAGTATAACTTAAACATACATTCAATTGTTTACACTACGACTCTGTACTTCTTCTTGATGACTAGTGATTAATGCTACAAATACTTTGACTGATAGATTATATTGTTTCTCCACTTTAAAAACAAAGTTCTTCACAGTTTCATCCGAAGAATGATAAAAATTGTCCCAAAAAATATTGATAATCATCTACAAGATAATATATTTTTCATGCTAATTTCTAGATTCTAACAGTCCAAACATATTAAGATGTAATAGTTGAACACAAGTTAATGTTTTTTATTCTTTAATTGATTTAAATGATACCTTGTGTTGTTAACCTTTCAAACATAATGTTCATCATGGTGAAATTAGTTTTGAGATAAACCCGTAACGAACTTATGTCTTGGTAGTTTTTTAATTGTGTTAAGATTAATATATCCTAGCCTTCTACGCGTTATATTTGTCTTCTGTTTTATTTAAGCACTTCTCACTCATGGAAGAATACTTTCTACAACATTTGAGTTACCATTTTATTTTTAATTATTTTCAGTGTAATGGATTATGGCTCTTCAAACTTGACATCACATGGATCAGGAGATGAGTCGTCAGGTGATAACTTTACATCATATGTACCCTGACATGCTCTTGTCAGGTGAAGAACCGTTTGTGTCCAAAGGTTCTTTGGAAGAAAAGGTATCTCAAGTATAATCATCATGACCTTTTGTGTGATTATATCCAATTTAAAATTTCATATTACTTGAATTTGTTTGTTTAATAAAAGCAGTTGATATCCACTACTCAATTAGACCCTTCACTTGTGTGATTTAAAACTCATTTTGGCATTTTGTATATCTTGAAAGTGTTTCAGATTGATCTTTATAATTTGTAGCATCATGCGTTAGTTTTGAAACCCATTAAGTTTTTTAATGTTTGCAAAAGAGTATATAAGATAATAAGGGTTATTTAACTCTTCTTTATTTATTTATCTACTTGGATAGTACCCGTGTTACACACGGGTTTAAAATGGATAAATAACAAAATCAATATAGACAACCGTAAAATTTTATAAATAGACAACAATATATTAACATTAGGATAGCCTAACAAAATATTAGAGAGTAACATTATCAAATAAAAAGTTAATAGTTACACAAACTTGTCTATATTAGCAAAGTTATAAAAATATTTAAATCGTATTATCCCAGTATGAACTTAAAATTTTCGTCCAAAAACAAAAGCATTTTGCTATATAACCTGAAAAACAAAACAAACCATACAACCTGATTAATTAAGTATTAAACTAAAATGTTAATGAATTTCATAATGAGTTTATGCTAACATTAATATCTAGAAGATTATGTAAAACTAAAAACAAAATGTGTGAATGTAATAATTACCATATAAATATAGAAAATCATAAAATTTCACAAGAAAACATTTAAAAAATCATAAAATTTAACATAACTTTATAACCACAATCTTAGAAATTCATAAACTTTAACAAAAATGGAACAAACTGGTCATCAAAATCATAATATTTTTTCACTGTCATATTAAACAAACACACATAATAAACATAACTTAGTAACCAAACTATTGATCATACATATTGTCTTAATACAAGCTTAAACTAAGACAAACTAAATATACACATAAAAAGGAGAGACCAAAAACAAAATAAACGATTATAGAAGTTTATTGTATGTTTTTGGAAATTTCTAGTTATGAACTAAACTAGTAACTTAAATAGAAAACACAATGTAAACAATGAAAGTAAAAAAGTTAGAGTAATCAACTACATAACTAAGTTATTGGTGTTATTTTAATTTATCTTTAGATTCAAAGTGTTTGGAAGATCATCAAAATTTGAATCATAGTTCTCACACTCTAACAACCATTTTACCTTCTCACTAACTTCATTTTCCAAATTCAAATGTGCCCTTATTTTTATAACATTAGAAAGATTCAAGTGATCCAAATCTCTTAAAAGAAATAGATCATTGGATTTCAATATTGATTTAGGATAGTACTCGTGTTACACACGGTGGAACATATTTAAAAACATAATATATATGTGTAACATCATATAAATTTAATGAAATGCAAATGTTGTATTTATAAATAAATGATACTTTTACATGAATTATAAGACATCATAATTTATTTGAATCAAATACAAAAACATACAAAGATTAGCAAAGATAAATGAAAATTTTAAATATTTTATAACTTATATCACTAGTACAATAATAAGCAAACAAAGAAATTAATTTCCAAATCAATAAAACAATTCTACAATGTAGATTCAATAAAACTTTTATCACAATGTTGATTCAAAATATGAACTCTATCTAAGACATTTATTACACATCAATAACTGTAATATTTATTACTCTAAGATAGTACCCGTGTTTATTTGCACATCAATTTAAATCATTTATTACAAACCATGTTTGAATTAAATATTACCATCTTGAAAAACATTTATCACAAACTTCATATTCCAAATCCAAATGTGTCCTTTCTTTTTTAACCTTAGCAAGCTTTAACTGATCCAAATCTCTTAAAAGAAACAGATCATTATATTCCAATATTGATTTAGGATAGTACCTGTGTTACACAAGGTAGAACATATTTAAAAATAATATATATGTAACATCATATAAATTTAATGAAATGCAAATGTTATACTTATAAATAAATGATACTTTTACATGAATTATAAGACATCATAACTTATTTGAATCAAATACAAAAACATACAAAGACTAACAAAGATAAATGAAAAGTTAAAATATTTTATAACTTATATCATTAGTACAATAATAAGAAAACAAAGGAAATTAGTCTCCAAATCTATAAAAAAATTCTACAATGTCGATTCAACAAAGCTTTTATCTCAATGTTGATTCAAAAGATGAACTCTGTCTAAGACATTTATTTCACATCAATAACTGTAATATTTATTACTCTAAGATAGTACCTGTGTTTATTTGCACATCAATTTAAATAATTTATTACAAACCATGTTTAAATTAAATATTACCATCTTGAAAAACATTTATCACTAACTTCATTTTTCAAATCTAAATGTGCCCTTTCTTTTATAACCTTAGCAAGCTTTAACTGATCCAAATCTCTTAAAAGAAACAGATCATTGAATTCCAATATAGATTTAGGATAGTACCCGTGTTACACATGGTAAAACATATTTAAAAACATAATACATATGTAGCATCATATAAATTTAATGAAATGCAAATGTTGTACTTTTAAATAAATGATATTTTTACATTAATTATAAGACATCATAACTTATTTGAATCAAATACAAAAACATACAAAGACTAACAAAGATAAATGAAACGTTAAAATATTTTATAACTTATATCATTAGTACAATAATAAACAAACAAAGGAAATTAGTCTCCAAATCAATAAAACAATTCTACAAAGTCGATTCAACAAAATTTTTATCGCAATGTTGATTCAAAACACAAACTCTATCTAAGACATTTATTACACATCAATAACTATAATATTTATTACTCTAAGATAGTACCCGTGTTTATTTGCACATCAATTTAAAACATTTATTACAAACCATGTTTGAATTAAAATTTCGAACTTTTAATTTTAAAATGTCATATTTTGACTTCAAAATGTCAACAAAATATATATGCATTTTTTAAAATCCAAAATGCGTCTACTTTGTTTTCTTTTACTTGAAGCAAACTTAATACAATTAATACAAATTAATTATTTGATTTCGGTCAAAACATAATTAAATTCCAATTTATTATTATTGATAAATATACAAATATATGTATAAACATGTATAAATTATGTTTCACTTAAAAACCATTAAAAAATTTACGGTTACTATTTTCAACATTATTAGTAACTCTTAATAACATAATAATGGATTGTAAGAGAATATGTAATTAAAAACGTTACAATAGTCAAAATAAATGTATGTTAATTTTTATATGGACATAATTTGCGAGTGCAAATCTTAAATTTAAAAGTACTTAAATCATGTTGATATTTTTCTAGAAAGTTATATTGACTATTTAAATGTTATTTAAAATTTAAAACGATTAAATTTGCATGGTCAAAAATGATTTAATGTGAATGGTCAAATACTTAAATCGGTCGGAAATTTATTTAATTTATAACTTCTTCATTCGGTTTTTTTAACAAATAAAGAAAGTCAAACCATATAAATTGTAATAATGAATTAATTAAGTTATTATTTCGGTCAAACCATATTAAGGAACGAGTTTATAAAAATGGAAAGAATTAAAAACATAAAAAATGTTGTTCATTCGGTTTTAAAAAAAATAAGGAATGTCAAACTTTATAAATTGCCACAATGGGATTATTAATTTTGAATAATTCTAAAAATGTAAACTAATATGAATGGTTTAAATCAAAATACGGCTTAAATCGAAACTTGTTGATATATATTCCATGTAAATGTTGGCCAAACCATTATTATGGACATTAATTAGAAATTCAAATTTTAATCATATACCAAAAATGTAGAGATTTACCATAGACAAATTCGATACCTCCATTTACTTATTTATGTAAATTAGTGAAATTATTATCTATCGATTATGGACCATTAATTTTAGTGATGTCTTAAATTTAACTTAATCTGAATTGTAAATTTTTGTAATTATTAAGATACGATTATAGTAAATATAATATTGGAAAAACAGTTGGATATACAAAAATGTCGGTGTAAATGTTAATATTCCATGTAAATGTTTCCATGTAAATAGGAAACCTGTTAAATATGAAACCTGTTAAAATGTCGGTGTAAATGTTAATATTCCGTGTAAATGTTTCCATGTAAAGCAGTTGATACATAGAGTTTATATATTTTGCGTTATGATTTTTTATTATTATTTTTTTGAATTTTTTATGGGTTTTTATTAAGATCAAAAACCCATCAAAAAAAGATTCAAAAACAATAATAAACCATTAATAACTCAAAATAAAAATTAAAAACAAAAAAATAAAAAAAAAACTAAAAATCTTTATTCATTGTTCTCGTTAAAAAAAACTTAAGATAAAATTCCATTGAATTTCCTTCAATTCCTCCACATTTTGGAAGGATTTGAAACGAACACGCCCAAGGTATTTATGTAAATATATCCACAACTTACCACCCCCCAAATAGATGGTCAAAAAAAATTAGTAAACATGTGTTTAGAAGCTTATCTTAGGTGCATGGCATTAGAAAGACCAACATTTTGGGATAAATGGCTCTCTTTGGCTGAATATTGGTATAACACCAATTTCCACACCGCTATTAAAGACACACCATTTTAGGCGTCAATACATGTATCTTATAGGGTTAATTTATTCTACAAAAGGTCAATAAAAATGAGAAGTGTGAGAAGCCATAATTAATTGACATGTTTCAAGTGGGGACTAAAGGAAAAAAGTAGAAAAGTAATAGTACACATTTTCTTTCTCCACATGCACGTCACATGTTAATTCCACCATCATTTTAAAACGTCTATAACTTTTTCATGTGATTTTTTTAAAAGTTCACCATAACAAAATCGTTTTTAGCTTTAATATGAGTATGATTTTGTTATATACAAATAATAAAAAATAACGTCATTGTGTCTTTTTGCTTACCATTATGTTTTTTTCGTTATTGAGTATTACAGTTTGTTATTGTGTTTTTTTTTTTGCCATTGTGTCTTTCAATTCATCATGTTGTATTTTTTAAAATACTAATGACACCATTGTGTAATAATAATATGTAAATATAATGAAAAATACCAAAAACCTATCTGATACATAAAACGCATTAATGAATACATATTATACGATAACCTGAAACGTAAAACACAATAATAAATACATATAACACAATGACATGAAACGTAAGACACAATGGTAAAATACATAAAACACAATGAACTGAAACCAAAAACACAATGGAAACCAAATATTACACAGTGATTTGATCGTAATACACAACGAACATAATACTATTTATCTCAAATTAAGTGAATGTTGAGCACGATGACTAAACCAAATGATAGTATAAAGACAAATGTTAAGCACAAAGACACAATGAGGTAATCTTTTTTTTATTTTAATCTTTAATATGGGTACCAAATGAAAATCACAATGGCCATAATCCATATCACACAATGCATAGAAAAACCGAATTAAAAAACACAATGGATAACCAAATAACACAATATAAAATTACCCATTAATTTTTTTATATAGTAATATGATATTCAAATTTAAGATAAAATACGCTTGTTATTAAGGTAAAAAAAATTTCTAAAAAATGTCGTATGAAAAAGTCATAGTCGTTTTAATTTGACGGAGGAATTGGCATGTAGAGAGAGAAAGTCGTCATAAGTGGTTTATTACCTTGATTCCCTTATAAATTTTTATTTTTAAATTAACCTCAACCATCCAAATATAAAATCAGTGGATTATATTCCTTCTCACCCTTCTCATTTTCGTTGTAATTTGTATCTTAACCTTACTCGTGCCTTATACTCATTCATAGAGAATCTAATATTGTAGAGGTGGATGATGTTATATGTCTAAGAAAACGTACTGCTAAATTGGTCAAAGAAGTTATGAGGTTGGTACATGGGTGATTGTGAAACTTCAGCCGCATGTGCAAACTTCTCTCTAATCTGCAGACTAAAACAAATTATCGCCTAAGTACTATCATCCATGCTCGGTGGTAGAAAAAGTGGGAGGTGTAGCTTATAGGTTGGATTTGCCAACAGAAGCTCAAAGCCATTATGTTCGATTGTTTTCCATCTTTCTTTGTAAAAGATAGCTTCTGATCCACCTACTACAAGTTCAATATTACCTACCGCATCAAGGTTCAGATTATATTCTTTAAAAGATAGTAGGGTTGTTAAAAGAAGAAACAATGTAGGTCCTGTGGACCGATCAAACAACAAACAGCTAGTTTTATTAGATCAATCTCACTACTAGTTAGCGGAAATCACTAGTAGAGAACAGAGATCTCGGATCTTGTTTGGGTTTATTATTACCCGAACAGGAAAGTATGAGAGGGAGAGGTGAGAGTAGGTGAGTGGATAACATAATTTTGCAAAAGGTTATGTTTGCCTGAGTATGCTTTACCTTATATAGGTCAGAGAATATCATGCATTCTATCATTATTAACAGCCCAATAAGCATTTGTTTACATGGCCTCGGGCCCAAACATAAAAGGAATAAACCGATAGGCTAACTAGTGTACAACGTTAATAGAACAAGTAAATTCAAAAGATTAATATACAAAATAGAGCCCTACAATCTCTCTCTAGTCTTTAGTATTTAATCTGTTAGCTCTTGTCTTCAATCGTTCTCATAATCAAAGCCGTCTTTGCAGTTGAATAGTTGATTGTCAACAAGATAGTGTACGAATGTGACATTCGTCATTTTCGGTTTAACTTGTATTTGTATTTGTATCGGAAACCAAACCATTTTGGTCTTTCGAATACTTTGTTATTAATAAAATGTTGGGTATTATGTTCAATTATGTTACACGATTGTTGGATCAAGAAAAAATCCTTTTCGGTACGTTAAAACACCCTTTTATGTCTAAAAACGACTTAAAACGAACTTTAGGGGCCTAAATCGTCAAATATCAAAAGCTGAAGATCAACCCCCCCCCCCCCCAATGCATTGCGCCTCGTGGCCATCAATGCCATGGTGGTGGCGCAGCGTGGCCATCCCTCTGCAGACCACCAGTTCGTTTTTTGTTATTTTGCACCTTGTTTGACCAACTTAACCTATCCAAATGCTTGAAACTTTTTAAAAGCAACATTATTGCTAAACCTTCACTCTTTCCCTATATAAACAAGACCAATGCATCCCATTTTAGTTTGCTCATTCACCTCAAACTCTCCCCAATCTGGATCTAAGTATTTATCCTCCAAACTCTTAATAGTTTGACTTCTCAAGGTCAAACTAACACTAATCTTTGTTTCTAATTAATTCTTGTTAATTAAAGCTTATTATGATAGCTTGTTTAAAACATAGTTCCCTTGTATCCTTGTCTTTCCCTTCTCCGGCCATGTCGGTTTAGGTGTATTGCTAGGCAAGGCTACATGGAGGACTATTAGAGTCCTTGTTAAACACTTTAATTTATGTAAGCTTACTATTGTTGTTTAGTTTCTAATTACTTTAGTGCCCAAATCATTTTAATGAGTTCTATGGTATTGGGTATGTGGCAACCATCCTCGATTTCATTCCGAGTCAAGGACCGAACCAAAACCGAACTCTTGTTTAAATACTTTATTATTTACATGTTGTATGTAAAACTTAAATATTGTCATTTCTAAGTTTAATATAATAAGTTCTATGGTATTGGGTATGTGGTAACCATCCTCGGTCTTATTCGGAGTCAAGGACCGAACTAAACTGAGTTCAATTGCTTAAGACAAACTAGTTGTGTTTTTGGTCACCGAATCTCATGTTTTTCTTTTAAACTATATTATAAACTAATTTTAATTGTTTTCTCAAAATACTTGGTATGTTGGATCCAACTTGATCTTATAACAAGTTTGGACCGACAAAGCCAAACACTCGCTTAACGGACGCTAAGGTTCTTCCTAATAGAACTACACACTTGGTTAAGTTTCTTTTGTTTTCATTAATTTATCTAATAATATTTATCACTTTGGAATCTCGTCTTCGGGCTTGATCAAATTATCAAGACTCGAACCGATGAATCCGAACACTCGTAAAATCTCGTCTTAGTATCTATTTAACACATGGTTTTGCAATATAGCAATTATACCCAAATATTTACTTAACAAAGGTTAAGTAAAACTAATGAATAGAATACCGAGACCCGAATTCGAATAAACTTACTTTTTTAAAACCATTACTTTAATTCTTATTCATTTACACTACACTCAAGCATTAATTATTTATCTTACTTGTCATGTTATTTTACTTTAAAGCTTTTAAGTCCATCTAGTAACTCAAGACCCTTTTTAATTTAGGTCTTGCTCGTTGAACTCACCGTTTTGTTTTATCACAAACAAATCCTTCAAATTACTTATTTCATGTGAGTGCATTTCATCCCCCGTTTTCATTTTTATACTTTGGGGATAACATGCATGCCTATTTAAAACAACAATGATTTATGATACTAGATTCTCAAACCCCAAACTCTAGGGTATATGATACTTTGAATATTTGCTCGATTGTGTGTAATATGTGTCATATGCTTTACGTGCACGAGTGTTTATTTATGTTGTTATTGAGCCTCCGTAAGTATGATCACACGCACCCTAACTACTTTAGCCTTGTGCTAGTAGAAATAGGGTCTCACTATCCGAGTATGTTGGTTGTTTTAGAAAGGATCCTAATTTATTTATGTTTTATATACCACAATTGTTGCTTTTATTTATAGTTTCATACAGGAGTTGTGAATTTTGCCTCATATTATATATACTCAAAACTATAAAATTGCTTACCAACATATGTGCTGACAAATTGTATTTTATGCATTGTTACAGGTTTGATTATTGGTTGATTGGAGTTTGAAGACGCTATTTTATTTTGAGACCGTTTAGGTTATTAGAAGAATGAACAGTTTAATTATTTGCATTTTGTGTTATTTTGTATGAACAAAATGTGTTACTCTTGATGATTGAAATAAAGTGAATGAGTTATTTAAATATTGTCACTTTAATAGTGTCTTGTGTTCTTGAGCAATCTGTTGCACCTCGGCATGTTCCGGCGCCTTTGGTCGGGGTGTGACGGATTGGTATCAGAGCCATGACTATAAGATAGGCGGTTAGATGTAACGACCTAATATAGTTTTGCTTTAGGGTCCTTATACGTGTTGCTTATACGATTCGTGGTTGTTTACCTGGTTGGGTTGATATGTTTAGCTCGTTATATTAAAAAGTCAACCAACCTACTCGTTTAATTATAAAGGTTGACCCACTAGCCTGTTTATGACATTATAACCCATTTTTCTACAAACTGTAGCCTAGTTAACAGATTTGAAACTTGTATATTTTCGCCAACCCGTTTAGATAAACGGGGTTAAAAAATTTGTGCTCGGGTTACACGATTATTCCATGCTTCTGTTTTGAAGGTTATATTATTTATGACATATAGTGTAACGATTCCGGCAAATCCAGGTATACCCTAGCCGGTATATACTATTTACGTGTCATTTAGTGTTGATTATATGAGTTATAGTACGTGTATACGAGTATATATGATTCATAGTACGAATCATACTCGATGATATAGTGAATCGTATTGGAATTACAATTAACCAATGAACGATTATTGAAACCCGAACGAATCGGGAATTACATTATAGACGAAGTATATAATGTTTAGTGATGTTTGCGAAGTATTAATGCTTCGGGATAAGTGAATTATAGCACAGAGAAAGGATTTCGATTTATTAGTACGTCGATACGATAAACGAAACCTTTAACATCAAATCAAGCAAGAGACGATCGATCAAACCGAAAAAGATGCACAATGACCGACAATATGATGTTTTAAGTCAATAAATGTCATGGTTTAAGTTTTTTTAAAGTTTTTAAGTCGGTTTTATGTAAATTTTATTTTAACCCGAAAAACGACCATTTTAGGCTCGTTTTAAGCCGAATTACGAGTTTAAACGAGAAACGAACTGAACCAGACTATCCACAACATTATCCGGATTGTGTAATCCAAATGTGTGGCCATGGTTTGAGATGTGGGCCCCCCCCACATCACCAATAGAGCCGGCCATATACACACACACTACACATTTCATTTTTTTTTTTTCTAAACACCCAACTCCAAATTCTCTCAACTCTCATCCATCTTCATCCAATTCCTTGATCTCCAACCAAGATTTACAAGGTATAACACATGTTTTGATGCTTGAATCTTGTTTCTAACTTCATGATCTTGAGAAAAGGAGGTTTCAAATGTAAAAATGGGTGAAAACCCGGGTTGAAACCGATTATCACATGATCTAGTGATGTATACAAGTTATACAAAGGATCTTGATCCAAGTGATGAGTTAAAAGAGTTTAGAATGAAATTTTACGGTTGAAATCTTGTAAAATGAGTTTCTATGTGAAAGACGGGTGAAAACCCGAGATGAAACCGACTCTTGCATGATCAAGAGATGTATACAAGTTATACAAGGGATCTTGGTCCAAGAAATGAGTAAAAAGAGTCGAGAACGGATTTTTACGGTTAAAACCTTTGTTTTTATATCAAAACCGACACTATGAAAGAAATGGTTTGATTGTTGGTGTAACTTGCTTGGTATAGTGTTATTGTGCTTGTAAGTGTTGTATCTAGTGGCTAGCAAAGGCTAGAAACCAAGATCTTTGCGATCTAACGCTAGAAAACACAAGATAGTTCGGTTTTCGTGTGGATCTATGATTTTGGACAGATTGTAGTGTACTTAGAGTCGGGTCATGAAATTTCACAGAGATGATCTACACATGAAAATATGAGATCTGTGAATTTTTGGTAATTTTTGGATAAAAGATGAATATTTGGTGAATTTAATGCTCGGTTTTAGCCAAAAATGATGAAAAATAGCTAAACTTGATGAAAAATTCTGAAAAATTTAGGATAAGCTTTTTATAACATATAAAAGTCACACAAAAAATTTGAGCTCAGTTGGGGAAGTCTAAAGGGGCTTTTCGGTAAAACGAGTTCTAGGGCTTTCTAGCTCGGTTTTTGTGAAAATGGCTTGAAAAATGAGTTTTGGGTTCTGGAAAAATTCCAGGGAGTTATGAGGATGGCAGGGATCATCCCGGAAAAATTTGGGATTTTTCTATAGTCTTTTGGTATTTTTGACATATTTAGTGTTTTAATAATGTTTAAAAATAGATAAATAAATGTAAATATAAAAAAATAAATATGGGAAAATTTTTATAAAATTTAATACTGTCAAAATAAGCTTTGCACAAAATTTCAAGACCCGAGGCTAAACGGGTAATTATTTGCGCTAAAAAGAACATAAAAACAAATTTTTAAAGCTTAAAACGTGTAAACCGGCAAAACTCGCATAAGCGAGCTGACTGGTATATAAAAACCTAAAAATGGACCCTTTCATAATACTAAGTAAATTAAATAAAAGTAAATCATCCGAAAATAATTCGGATGATTTGGGTAATTTTACCCGATTTTTACTGTTTCCGGCACCTAATTGACGGAAACGGGCCCCGCGGCCAAACGGGGTGGCCAAACCGAGCTCTAATTTCATCGCTTTAACTAAAATAACAGTCAAACACCATTTTGGGTCGGTTGTGAGCAAACTCATTTTTTTTTAAACTAAAAACGGATAACCGTGCTAGGCACGCAAATCAGGGAAAACATAAAAACGATAATTTTGACCGTCAGACTCTAAGTAATGTCACAATCTGAGTCCTTAGAAGTGTCACGGGGTTAACATTGTCCTCGGATCGAGTACAGTACTGGGCTAACAATGTCCCCAGATGTACCGATTGATACGTATTTAATTTATGGGAATTATATAGTAACGACTAGATATTATATTACAGATCCAGGCTTATAGCAGTTCATTGTATCACGTCCCGACTCACAGAAAAGTGAGTTTTCACGAGCCCCTTTTTATTGAACTATTTTAAATATTATCCCGGGGCGGAAAGCATGTCGTTATTAAAGTATTTAAGTACATACCGATTGTATGGAAACACTTGTATATTTATATATATATGATTTGATGCACAGAATATATATATAAATTGTTTATCGTGTGGAATTGTTCTGAGGTAACTTAGTTCCCAGAGGTTATTACTGTTCTGGGGTAACTTAGTTCCCAGAGGTTATTATTGTTCTGGGGTAACATAGTTCCCAGAGGGTATTATTGTTCTGGGGTAACATAGTTCCCAGAGGGTATAAATGTTCTGGGGAAACATAGTTCCCAGCATAATTACATTGCTAATAAATGATTATTAAAATGATCTGTCAGTGTTTATTTAAATTAGTGAAACTCACCAACTATTCGTAGTTGACCCGTTTTCTTTACATGTTTTCTAGGTATGCCCAAGTTGGAATGATTGATATGTGCTTAATGATCTGTGCTACTTGTTGGAAGCTTGCTGATCTATATTTTGTAATGAATATATTAATGTCTTATCGGTAAAACTTGTGTGTAACACCTAGACAGTAACGAAACTAGCAATAATGTAATATGATATAAATTAATGTAGTGGTATTTTCTTTATAAGCAAGGCTTTTGATATCAGATGTGTCTGTTGCATCCCGTGTACGTTTCCGCTGCGGTTACGGGGTGTTACAGAACTTGGTATCAGAGCCATTGGTTATAAAGAATTAGGATGTCTTTAAAAGATACCTAAAATATAACCAGTAGCTCATGTATTATAGGATCTGAATATCAACTAAATATATATTGTGACGAGATCGGGATGAACTTGGATGGACAAGTGGGTTATTATGGTCCGGAACATAATAACAGACTTGTCTACACGAGGGAATCCTGGGGAAGTCACGGGGGACTTTAATAGGTAAAATTGGCAACATATGTGCAAATATGTGATAATATTGTTATGTGGTCAAGTTGTATAAGTAAGTGCATATTAATTTGATTATGATTTACACCATGGAAAGAACAATATGTTTGTTAACTTGTGTGCAGGTAATATGTCAAGAACCCCCAGTGCGTCGTTCGAGGAGGACCCGGAGGAGGTCAGCTCCGGGGACTCCGGGAGCCCTCTTGTAGCATCCAGCACCGAGCCTTCCGAGGCTAGCTTGAGGAATTCCGGCCAGTCCTCCTCAGCTAGGATGGCCAGATCCCCGACCCCACCCGCACCACAGGTCGCTCCTGCACCCCCTGGATTCGGACCACGCCTCACGGCGCGGATCAGTATTCCACCGGTCCGACCTATCTCGCCCCCACCCAGACCTGCTACTCGTAGGGGCGAGTCCTCCAGCTCTCGTCCCGAGCCTGCGACTCTACCGGTGTGGGGTCTCCCGAGACAGGAGCGGGATGCTGCGGCCTGGCTCCGAACGCTCACCGAACAGGTGAACGAGCATTCCGCCGCCTTGACGGTGGGAGTCCAAAGGAGAATGTACCTGGGTGATTGCATATTGGATCATCAGTATGCAATAGCCCAACTGAAGAGGGAGTGCTCGTACTCCCAATGGATGCTTGACAGGATGGAGAGTCGGGTTCGGGTTCTGATGGCGGTGTTAGTGGTGCTGGTGGCGATGTTGGTGGGGTTGGTTTACCACCATGTTTAGTTGTTTTGGGTTTGGGGATAGACAGGGACCATTTTTTTGATACTCTGTGTAAGTAGTTAGTGGTGATACTAACACGGAGTGAATCTTGTTTAGTTATGATACAACCACTGGCCCCTAGGGTGGGTCTCTTTTGGGGCATATCTTTATAGATACTTTTGGGTATCATTCAAGCACTGACCCTTTTACGGGTTATGTCGAGATGATACCGACATAGGGCCCTTGTATTAAAACTTAGTTGTGTAATGTTGACTGGAAAGTATGTAAACTGATGTTTGTGTAATATGTATCAATGTTTACTAATGAATGAAATATGTATTGTGTTTTATAATTTGAGATGGTATTGATTATATGTATTTCTTGATGTTGTGTAGAATGGCACCGAAACGATCAACGAAAATATCGGAAGTATATGTGAGCCGTTTGATTGCTCAACAGTTGGAGGCGGCGATACCGGATATAGTATCGCGCATCGCCGCCAGTATTAACAACTCGACCAATCCAACCCCTCCGTGCAATCAAACGCCCATAAATAATGACGGGGAACAAAATGCTAATCCTCCAAGGAATGATAACACTATTCCGAGTAATGACGCACCGCCTAGGGTGGTCGTTACTGACAGCAATGGCCCTATACCTACGGTAGAGACAAACCGTACTGAACCAATTCGTGCATCCAGGGGATGTTCGATCAAGGATTTTATGTTGTGCAAGCCATTAGAGTTTAGCGGGTCTGAAGGACCGAATGGGTTAGTTAAATGGATAGAGAAAATAGAATCAGTGGTGAATATCAGCAACTGTCCCGAGGATTGTGTCGTTAAGTACGCCACCTGTACATTCACCGACCATGCCTTGACATGGTGGAACACCATAGTACAGACTCGAGGTCAGGCGGCGACAAACCACATGACCTGGACAGAGCTTAAGGCTCTTGTGTTGGAACATTTCTGCCCAAAGAATGAATTGCAGAAACTGGAAAATGAGTTGTGGAATCTGGAGATGAAGGGGGCGGACCACTTGGGTTATACCAACCGGTTTAATGAACTATCACGATTAGTACCGTGGTTGGTCACCCCAGAGACGAAGAGAGTGGAACGTTATATTTGGGGACTTACTCCAGTAGTGAGGAGTATAGTTAACGCGGGGGGACACCAGACGTATGAAAGTGCAGTGACACAGGCTGGCATTGTCACGTATGATTTCTTACGGAGCGGATCACTAAAGGTGACAGGAGAATCCGCTGGGGGAAAACGGGGTACACATGACCATAGGATCCAGGAAAAGCAGCAAAGCAAACGAGCCAGACCCGCTGCCCAGAGCTATGCCATGACTAGTTCGGGCGGGAAGCAAGAACCGCAGAAGGGAACGTTTCCTAAGTGCGGGAAATGTGGTTACCACCATGGTGGCGTGTGCAAAGAGGTGGTGTGCCACCGGTGTGGCAGGTTTGGGCACTACGCACCAAATTGTAAGACAAATCTGAACAACCTGAACCGACAACCGCAACCGATTCATGCGCAACCATTTAGGACTCAACCAGCCCGACAGCAGAACCCGCAAGGAAACCAGATGGTGACCACTAGCCGTGCTTGCTACGAATGCGGCAGCACGGATCACTTCAAAAGGAACTGCCCGAAACTGAACCAGGGAGGAAGCGGGAGACAACTCACGGGTCAGGCATCGTCGTCCAATCCCGCGCGAGGCCGAGCATTCATGATGGGGGCGAACGAGGCACGCCAGGACTCCAGCGTAGTGACAGGTACCTTCCTCGTCTCTGATCATTACGCTTCTGTATTATTTGATACAGGCGCCGATAGAAGTTTTGTCTCCGTTAGATTCCTTTCGATAGCAAACCTTCCTATTGGTGAAACCATAGAACCTTACACCGTAGAAGTCGCTAACGGTAAAACCATGATAGTTAATCGGATAGTTCGGAATTGCCCATTTATTCTGAACGAACAATCCTTCCTGATTGACTTGTTACCGGTAGAATTGGGTAGTTTTGACGTGATAGTGGGAATGGATTGGTTGGCACGTAACAGGGTAGAAATAAACTGTGAAAAGAAAATCGTCAAGATCCGGGGGTCGGATGACGAGGAGGTGTTAGTGCATGGAGAAAAATCCGGCACCATGATACCATTTATATCCCACCTCAAAGTGTTAAAATATATACGTCAGGGATGTGTGGCGTATCTAGCGAGCCTGACGGCCGCTGATTCTGAGGAAAAACGGGTGGACGATATTCCCGTGGTACGCGAATTTCCACAAGTTTTTTCAGAGGAACTTCCTGGATTACCGCCAACCCGACAGGTCGAATTCAGAATCGATCTGTTACCTCAAGCTGGCCCTGTTGCTAAGGCGCCCTACCGACTTGCACCATCCGAGATGCAAGAATTATCCAACCAGTTGCAGGAATTGTTGGATAAAAGATTTATACGTCCCAGTTATTCCCCGTGGGGTGCACCTGTTTTATTCGTGAAAAAGAAGGACGGGAGCCTTAGAATGTGCATTGATTACAGGGAATTGAACAAGTTGACAATCAAAAATAGGTATCCTCTCCCCCGAATCGATGATCTGTTCGACCAACTACAAGGTGCGAGCTACTTTTCAAAAATAGATCTTAGATCGGGATACCATCAGGTTAGAATTCAGGAGGAGGATATCCCAAAAACTGCATTCCGGACTCGCTACGGCCATTAAGAGTTCTTAGTTATGCCTTTTGGGCTAACAAATGCGCCAGCAGTATTCATGGATCTCATGAATCGAGTCTGTAAACCCTATCTTGACAAATTCGTCATTGTATTTATTGACGATATTTTGATATACTCGAAGAGTAAAGAAGAGCACGAGCAACACTTAAAGTTAGTTTTAGAGCTCCTGGATCAGGAGAAGTTATTTGCAAAATTCTCCAAGTGTAACTTCTGGTTACAAGAGGTGCAATTCCTCGGTCACGTTATAAACCACCAAGGAATACACGTTGATCCGATTAAGGTTGAAGCAATTAAGAATTGGCAAGCGCCTAAATCTCCAAAGGAAATCCGCCAATTCTTAGGCTTAGCTGGATACTATCGTTGATTTATAGAGAACTTTTCCAGCATCGCCCAACCTTTAACCCTCCTGACTCAAAAGGATCGGAAGTATGAATGGGGTGAAGAGCAGGAAACGGCGTTTCAAACGCTAAAACAAAGATTGTGCCAAGCGCCAATCTTAAGTCTCCCCGACGGAGACGATGGTTTTGTCGTGTATTGTGACGCATCCCGGAGAGGGTTAGGATGCGTATTGATGCAAAATAGTAAGGTTATAGCCTATGCTTCTCGACAATTAAAAGTTCACGAGAAAAATTACACCACTCATGACCTAGAACTGGGAGCAGTCATCTTCGCACTTAAAATCTGGAGGCTCTATCTCTACGGTACAAAGTGCACCATCTTCACTGATCATAGAAGTTTGCAACACATATTCGATCAGAAAGAACTGAATATGAGACAACGAAGGTGGGTCGAGCTACTGAGTGACTATGACTGTGACATCCGATATCACCCCGGCAAGGCTAACGTTGTAGCCGATGCCTTGAGTAGGAAAGATCGAGTTAAGCCACTACGCGTGCGAGCGTTGGGAATGATAGTCCAGTCGAACCTTTCGGATTTGATTCAAGTCGCTCAACGCGAGGCGTTGAAAGGGGACCAATTGGAAAAAGAGGGACTTTCTGTAACGAGAAGAATTTCGAACAGCGTGTGGACAAAATTCTCTATTTCAAAAATCGGATTTGGATTCCGACCCTCCATGACCTTCGTGAATTGATCATGGACGAAGCACATAAATCAAAATATTCCATACATCCGGGATCAGATAAAATGTACAAGGATGTGAAAGAATTTTACTGGTGGCCAGGTATGAAAAAGGATATAGCCACATACGTCGGCAAGTGTACGACGTGTGCGAGAGTTAAGGCGGAGCACCAGAAACCCTCTGGAATGTTACAACAACCGGAAATTCCCGAATGGAAATGGGAGCAAATCACGATGGATTTCGTGACACACCTCCCTAAGACATCCCGGGGACATGATGCAATTTCGGTAATTGTGGATCGATTAACCAAATCGGCACATTTTATTCCAATTAGAAATAATTATAACACTGAGAGACTTGCGCAAATTTATATAAATGAAATAGTGTCTCGTCATGGCATCCCCATCTCGATCATCTCCGATAGGGATAGCCATTTCACCTCCAAACTTTGGCAAGCTGTCCAAGAAGCATTGGGAACACGTATTGACCTAAGCACAGCTTACCACCCTCAGACCGATGGTCAGTCTGAGAGGACCATTCAAACTTTGGAGGATTTGCTTCGTGCTTGCGTACTGGACTTTAAGGGAAACTGGGATCAACATCTCCCACTCGTTGAATTTTCCTATAATAACAGTTACCATAGCAGTATAAAGGCAGCACCTTATGAAGCATTATATGGACGGAAGTGCCGATCACCACTCTGCTGGTCTGAAGTGGGTGACTCGCAGGTCATTAGATCGGATCTGGTCCAGGAGACGACCAGCAAGATTCTTGAAATCAAGAACAACCAGAAAGCCGCGCGGGATCGGCAGAAGAGTTATGCCGATACCCGTCGAAAACCGTTGTCATTTGAGAAGGGGGAAAAGGTATATTTGAAAGTATCACCCTGGAAAGGTGTGGTCAGATTTGGAAAGGCGGGGAAGTTGGCCCCTAGATACATTGGACCATTCAGCATCACCGCAAAAATCGGTCCGGTAGCTTACCGATTAGAACTGCCCGAGGAACTAAGTGCAGTTCATAACGTGTTTCATGTGTCAAATTTGAAAAGATGTCTGGCGGATGAGACATCGGTGTTACCCTTAGAGGGTGTTCAAATAAATGATAAGCTCAACTTTGTAGAGGAGCCCATTGAAATAGTGGACGGTAAGATCAAGCAACTTAGACACAATAAGATCTCGTTGGTCAAAGTTAGGTGGAATTCGCAACGAGGCCCAGAATTTACTTGGGAACAAAAGGATGAATTTCGGAAGAAATACCCCCACCTATTTCCTCAAAAGGAAGTAGTTGACGTGTAAAATTTCGAGGACGAAATTTTTATAACGGGGGGAGAATGTAACGATTCCGGCAAATCCAAGTATACCCTAGCCGGTATATACTATTTACGTGTCATTTAGTATTGATTATATGAGTTATAGTACGTGTATACGAGTATATATGATTCATAGTACGAATCATACTCGATGATATAGTGAATCGTATTGGAATTACAATTAACCAATGAACGATTATTGAAACCCGAACGAATCGGGAATTACATTATAGACGAAGTATATAATGTTTAGTGATGTTTGCGAAGTATTAATGCTTCGGGATTAGTGAATTATAGCACAGAGAAAGGATTTCGATTTATTAGTACGTCGGTACGATAAACGAAACCTTTAACATCAAATCAAGCAAGAGACGATCGATCAAACCGAAAAAGATGCACAATGACCGACAATATGATGTTTTAAGTCAATAAATGTCATGGTTTAAGTTTTTTTAAAGTTTTTAAGTCGGTTTTATGTAAATTTTATTTTAACCCGAAAAACGACCATTTTAGGCTCGTTTTAAGCCGAATTACGAGTTTAAACGAGAAACGAACTGAACCACACTATCCACAACATTATCCGGATTGTGTAATCCAAATGTGTGGCCATGGTTTGAGATGTGGGCCCCCCCCCCCACATCACCAATAGAGCCGGCCATATACACACACACTACACATTTCATTTTTTTTTTCTAAACACCCAACTCCAAATTCTCTCAACTCTCATCCATCTTCATCCAATTCTTTGATCTCCAACCAAGATTTACAAGGTATAACACATGTTTTGATGCTTGAATCTTGTTTCTAACTTCATGATCTTGAGAAAAGGAGGTTTCAAATGTAAAAATGGGTGAAAACCCGGGTTGAGACCGATTCTCGCATGATCTAGTGATGTATACAAGTTATACAAAGGATCTTGATCCAAGTGATGAGTTAAAAGAGTTTAGAATGAAATTTTACGGTTGAAATCTTGTAAAATGAGTTTCTATGTGAAAGACGGGTGAAAACCCGAGATGAAACCGACTCTTGCATGATCAAGAGATGTATACAAGTTATACAAGGGATCTTGGTCCAAGAAATGAGTAAAAAGAGTCGAGAACGGATTTTTACGGTTAAAACCTTTGTTTTTATATCAAAACCGACACTATGAAAGAAATGGTTTGATTGTTGGTGTAACTTGCTTGGTATAGTGTTATTGTGCTTGTAAGTGTTGTATCTAGTGGCTAGCAAAGGCTAGAAACCAAGATCTTTGCGATCTAACGCTAGAAAACACAAGATAGTTCGGTTTTCGTGTGGATCTATGATTTTGGACAGATTGTAGTGTACTTAGAGTCGGGTCATGAAATTTCACAGAGATGATCTACACATGAAAATATGAGATCTGTGAATTTTTGGTAATTTTTGGATAAAAGATGAATATTTGGTGAATTTAATGCTCGGTTTTGGCCAAAAATGATGAAAAATAGCTAAACTTGATGAAAAATTCTGAAAAATTTAGGATAAGCTTTTTATAACATATAAAAGTCACACAAAAATTTTGAGCTCCGTTGGAGAAGTCTAAAGGGGCTTTTCATTAAAACGAGTTCTAGGGCTTTCTAGCTCGGTTTTTGTGAAAATGGCTTGAAAAATGAGTTTTGGGTTCTGGAAAAATTCCAGGGAGTTATGAGGATGGTAGGGATCATCCCAGAAAAATTTGGGATTTTTCTAAAGTCTTTGGTATTTTTGACATATTTAGTGTTTTAATAATGTTTAAAAATAGATAAATAAATGTAAATATAAAAAAATAAATCTGGGAAAATTTTTATAAAATTTATTACTGTCAAAATAAGCTTTGTGCAAAATTTCAAGACCCGAGGCTAAACGGGTAATTATTTGTGCTAAAAAGAACATAAAAACAATTTTTTAAAGCTTAAAACGTGTAAACCGGCAAAACTCGCATAAGCGAGCTGACTGGTATATAAAAACCTAAAAATGGACCCTTTCATAATACTAAGTAAATTAAATAAAAGTAAATCATCCGAAAATAATTCGGATGATTTGGGTAATTTTACCCGATTTTTACTGTTTCCGGCACCTAATTGACGGAAACGGGCCCCGTGGCCAAACGGGGTGACCAAACCGAGCTCTAATTTCATCGCTTTAACTAAAATAACAGTCAAACACCATTTTGGGTCGGTTGTGAGCAAACTCATTTTTTTTTATACTAAAAACGGATAACCGTGCTAGGCACGCAAATCAGGGAAAACATAAAAACGATAATTTTGACCGTCAGACTCTAAGTAATGTCACAATCTGAGTCCTTAGAAGTGTCACGGGGTTAACATTGTCCTCGGATCGAGTACAGTACTGGGCTAACAATGTCCCCAGATGTACCGATTGATACGTATTTAATTTATGGGAATTATATAGTAACGACTAGATATTATATTATAGATCCAGGCTTATAGCAGTCCATTGTATCACGTCCCGACTCACAGAAAGGTGAGTTTTCACGAGCCCCTTTTTATTGAACTATTTTAAATATTTTCCCGGGGCGGAAAGCATGTCGTTATTAAAGTATTTAAGTACATACCGATCGTATGGAAACACTTGTATATTTATATATATATGATTTGATGCACAGAATATATATAAATTGTTTATCGTGTGGAATTGTTCTGGGGTAACTTAGTTCCCAGAGGTTATTACTGTTCTGGGGTAACTTAGTTCCCAGAGGTTATTATTGTTCTGGGGTAACATAGTTCCCAGAGGGTATTATTGTTCTGGGGTAACATAGTTCCCAGAGGGTATAAATGTTCTGGGGAAACATAGTTCCCAGCATAATTACATTGCTAATAAATGATTATTAAAATGATATGTCAGTGTTTATTTAAATTAGTGAAACTCACCAACTATTCGTAGTTGACCCGTTTTCTTTACATGTTTTCTAGGTATGCCCAAGTTGGAATGATTGATATGTGCTTAATGATCTGTGCTACTTGTTGGAAGCTTGCTGATCTGTATTTTGTAATGAATATATTAATGTCTTATCGGTAAAACTTGTGTGTAACACCTAGACAGTAACGAAACTAGCAATAATGTAATATGATATAAATTAATGTAGTGGTATTTTCTTTATAAGCAAGGCTGTTGATATCAGATGTGTCTGTTGCATCCCGTGTACGTTTCCGCTGCGGTTACGGGGTGTTACATATAGTTTTTATATTTCCATGAGAGATGAAGTTTCCGAGCGGCTCTACACTTTTAGTCGTATCGAATAAACATGGCATATGTCCGTGTTGTATATTTGTGTTAGTTCTACTATACTAAAATATATATCATATACTACAAATATAAGCCATTTAATGCACACAAAAAGTGTCACAAGAAACCAAAGAAGTGCCACTGAAGAACCTTGTTGGAATGAGTGACACACAAGAAAATGTCACTAGAAGTGCTAACACTAAAGCCTTTTAGTGGCACCTTTTCTTCTGCCACTACAAACTTTTAGGCTTTTAGTGGCACTTTTCTTTGCCTGCCACAAAAAAAATGTTGGACTTTTAGTAGCATTTTTTTGTCTACCGCTACAAATCCTTGGAATTTTACAAACACTTTTTTGATATGCTGCTACAAACTTATAGACTTAGTGACATTTTTTTCTGCCACTAAACTTTGGATTTTTAATGACAATATTTTTGTTTGCCACTACAAATCTTAAGCCTTAATGGCACTTTTTTGCATGCACTACAAGCGTTTGATCTTTAATGGCATTTTTTTACTGCCACCACAAATTTTTGAGATCTTAGTGGCGGTGGTACATTTTAATTATATAAAATAAAATTAAAATCTCAAATACATATGTATAATATCTTTACCACATATCAATCACATTCCAAACGCATACCAAATGTCTAATAACACTCAAATCAAGTCAAAATATCACACATAAAAAGGAAAGTAACAAATTTATGAATAAAAACTAAAACTTCACCACACTCATTAACGTCTTTAACCATTTTCAATCTTCATGCGAGGTACCTAATAAGAAAAATAAATATTTTTCAATATCTAAACAATATGGACACTAACTTGTGTAAACGGCTTAATTATTAACCTAAAACACTATGTACCTCTGGAAACCAACCTTAACAACATGATTAAAACACTAACTGAAAGCACAATGCACGTGCTATGAAATCAAGTAATTTATAGTGATTAGACATGCACAAAAAAACTTGTTCCGGAACCGAACCGGTGGAACCGACCTGGAACCGGTTCCAGTTCGTACCGATTGACCTAATACCCGGTTTGGGTATTTTTATACCCGAAATCCATACCCGGTTCCACTTATTATATTTCCAGTCGGTTCCTACCCGATTCCAAATTGTACCCGGTTTCGGTTCCTACCCGAAATAACCGGCTCCGGCGGGTTTTTTTTAAAAGTCAGCTGCAGGTCAAACTAGCCGTTGGAACCGGTTCCAACGGTAATATAGCCGTTGGAACCGGTTTTTGAGAGAATTATAGCCGTTGTAACCGGTTCCAACGGTAATATAGCCATTGGAACTGGTTTTTGATGCCCGAAGCCTATATATAACTTGTTTTCCACCACTTGTTTCACCACCAAACTCAAAAACAAACTAAAATACTTCTTGTTTAGCAAACCCGACCATCCGTCTCAATAGTATTATGGAACCCACCAAAAAAAACTAACAACAAGGCTAAGAAGAGTGTTTTTATTGAACCCGTTCGTGCTATAGATGAACCATAAGTTCTTGCGGTTATCGACCATAATCGCAACCAAGACATATGGAAGATTGGGATTTGGTTGTCAATGTCGATGGTGATCAAAAGGATCGTCGCAAACTATGTGGAACACAATTAAAGCACGATTCCAACTCGACTTTGAAAAAGCACATCGAGAAGCCATATCGCAAGGCCTTGAAAGGCATTAGCGCAACCAATCAAGTTGAATTGGGTAAAGATGGTACACTATTTCGTTATAACACGAATCAAGTTCTAGATAGAATTGCAAAGTTCGTTATTTAACGAGGTTTGCCATTTAACCACTTTGACGAACCAGATTTGACGTCGTTGATTCGAGAAACTCTACAACCGCGATACATACATGTAAGTCGTACTACCTTAAGACGACATTGTATCATGTTGTGGGAGTGTGCTAAAAAAGAGTTAATCGAGTTAATCAAGTTGTAAGTCGTACTACCGATGTTTGGTCGGCACCACACGGGTTACCCGAATCATACATATGCGTCACCGCTCATTGGGTTGATCCGGTGACATGGCAATTGATGAAACGCACCATCACTTTTGAAAACTTTCCGTTCCCACATACCGCCGAAAAAATGTTTGAATTGCTTGATGAAGTTATAACGACTTACAACTTGAAAAATAAAATATTTTCGATTTCCTTTGACAACGCATCAAACAATACTAAGGCGGCTGAAAAATTTATCATTAAATATTCACCACCTTGTTACGGGGATTTTTTCATGTTCGAAGTGTTGCACATATCATCAATTTAGTTGTTCAAAAAGGTCTCGACAATGAAAACATTTGTGACGATTTAAAATTCTTTAAACTTATGTTACAAGATGTTTTCAAAAGTGGTAAAAGAAGACGTCTTGAATATTAGAACTATTGCAAGTCGATTGAAAGAAAGTATTCGGGGCCGAATTGGGACGTTCCAACCCGTTGGAACTCAACTTGTCATATGCTCAAGTGTGCTTTTGCCCAACGCCAAAATCTACAATGTTTTCATAACAATCTTGTTGACGTACGCGAGGCCGATATGCTTCCAGAAAGTGTTTGGGTCAATGTTAGTTTTTTGTTGGAGTATCTTGACGTGTTCAAAAGCTCAACAACAAAGTTATCGGGAGTTTATTATCCTACTAGTTGTTGGGTTTTGCAAGTATTGTACTACATCTATTGTACTTTTAAAGAGTTTGAGGAGAAGAACAAACTCTTCAAGAATATTGTTGCGGTTATGAAGGAAAAGTTCTTAAAATATTTTGAAAACATACCGCCGGTCTTTATTTGTGCCTCCGCTTTAAACCCTATTGGAATGTTCATGGGGTTGAGACAACGACGAAGAAAATATTCGACAACATGGGTATGCACGAGATCGACACGAAGTTGTCGACGGAAGCGAAGGAAAAGTTTAACAAAAACCTTCAAGACCTTTATGATCATTATTATCAAATGTATGGTCCAAGCACGAGATCTTCTTTTGTGAAAGAAAACAACCACTAGTAAGCCGTGCAAGGACCCACTTATAAACTTGATGAATGCGGTTCGTGAATCGGCATCTAAGAGGCAAAGAGGAAACACACCAATTAGCGAACTTGGTCGATATAGTGGAGCAAACTATTTTGAGGGCGCAACGGTCGACGAAATTCGCAGTATTGATTTGTTGGCTTGGTGGAAAGGAAAACAAAACAAATTTCCTATTCTATCCGCCATGGCTCGTGATTTGCTTGCCATACAAGCCTCAACGGTTGCTTCCGAATCGGTTTTTTCTCTTAGTGGGAGGGTATTATCAATGCGAAGAACAAAATTAACTCCCGAGTCTCTAGAGGTTTGCATTTGCCTAAAGGACCACTTGGATACGACTGATCGTGTACAACACAAGGCAACTTTGAAGACGAAATATCAATAGTGTAAGGCCCCGCTACCGGTGCCTCACATTTGGACGTTGGATTTACTCATAAACACAGTTTAATATCAGAGTTAATAAAAACATTCGCGGAATATTAAAACGTTCAAACCATAACATTACAAGACCATTAATCCATGTCTTAACGAGCATTCAAATTATTTAAACATAAAACACTGAATTTAAAATAACCTAACATTTCTTGAGATGCCAACTTCTTCAAGTTCATGCCATGTGCTTCCTCTTATGCAAGCTGCCTCAATCTACTCACCCGCGTGCATACTAAAAGTCAGCTACGCTGAGTGAGTTCTAGTTAATCATACAACATACAAACTATCCTCATACTTGCACACGTGCCCGAAGGGGTGTACATTAATCATACTTACTCTTCATATATAACTATACATCCTATTTAAAGAGCCTTCCGCCCTATAACCTCACAGATATTATAAGGGTCTGGTCCCTAACATCACAGATATTATAAAGGGTCTGTCCCCAACATCACAGATATTATTAGGGCCTGGTCCCAACCATCACAGATATTATTAGGGTTTGGTCCCTACCATCACAGATATTATTAGGGTCTGGTCCCTTTGTTTCATGCAACTGTACCATACCTGTTCTTACATACTTTCCTTGACAGTACGTGCAATCTCCGAATAGCGTTCATGTACCATCAACATATCATACATACATTATGCATACATCATATATATTCATACATACATCATATCTTACATCATACTTATCAATCACATCTTTATCTACCACCTGACGGTACATGCAATATCCGAAGATCGTTCATGCACCGTCAAGCAATCATCATACATAAATTATACAAGACATACACTTACCACTTAAGGTAGGTGTATTAACTATCATATCGAGTATGCACACAGCCCCGAAAAAGTAACAAGTAAGTGGGGCTAGAAACTCACCTCAATGCGGTTGCGTTCACCATTTATAGTTATTCCCCTCTTTAGCTATGCACGACTAACTGTATAACAATTACGCGTATTAATTACTATCACTATCCATATCGTATTTATAGTCCACTTATAACCCTCAACGAACGGGGGTGTGGGGGCAGCGCCCCTGGCAGCAGGGTCTAGGGGCGGAAGCCCTAGCAGGATCTAACGGGCAGAGCCCCTGGCTGGGGTTAAGCTGCTAGGTCAGCTTGGAAAAATTTTATTTTTATTAAGTGTCTTATCACATTTTCCATTAGCATTTTGAATCGTCAATTAATTTTGCTACTAAAAAGTTGAAGGGCTTTTTTGTAATTAAATCATTCTTTTTCTAAGTCTAGGGACTGTTCTGTCATTTTATCAAACTTCTAGTTCGTTACATTGCTCTTAACGAATTGACTTATATTAGCGAACTGGTTCTTGTAACGAATTGAACCCTTTAACGAACTGGACCCTTAACGAATCTGTCCATATAGCAAATCAGTCCAAGTAGCGAACTGGACCTTCTAATTCGTTATTTATTTTAACGAATGATCAATGCGAATTGGGAGCTAGTTCGTTAACTTAGCTTTAACGAATTTGAACACAAATTAAGTCTAGTTCGTTAGGTTTTCCTTTAACGAATCGCTTGACGAATTGCTTCCAATTCATTAACTTCTCATTAACGAATTACTTCTAATTCGTTAACTTTTCGTTAACGAATTAGGGTTAGGTCAGGGAATGTCAGAACATTCCCTGACATCTCTTAACCTCGTATACACTTTTCCGGCGCCGCTGCCAGAAAACCGCGGATTCGTCGGAAGAACGAGTTTTGACTCGTTTTTCACCGTTTTTCGTCCCGTTCGATCCAGATCTGAGCTAGGGTGACCCCTAAGCTCATCTTAGGTTCGGTTTATACCCGATTCCACCCGGATCTCGTGACTTAAATGGTTTAACCGTGTCGGCTCGTAGTTTCGTGAACATAACTAACGGGTTTAAGCTCATACAACATCATACTATCATTACCTTAGGTCGGGATCGAGTCTTCTACTATGTTTCGGCAAGAGAGAATTTGAGAGAGAGAGAGAGAGAGAGAGCTTAAGTGTGTGTTTTGGTGGTGTATGTAATATGTGTAAAATGAATTAAATGGGTGATTAAGGTTTATATATTTATGGTTCATGGGCTTAAGCCCATGGTCTTTTTCCTTCCTTCATAACCCAAGTCCATAACCCATATCCATTTAACCCAACACTAGCCCGACTCATAATAACTCATATTTCATTTATTAACCGGAACCCGAAAAACGGGATGTTATAAGTCTTCCCTCCTTAAAGAGGTTTCATCCCCGAAACCTAACTATTACATAAACAAATTTGGATAAAATTTGTGCATCTCTTCTTCAACTTCCCATGTAGCATCCGACCCCTTGTGATGTTTCCATATCACTTCCACTAAGGATATAACCTTGTGTCGGAGTTGCTTTTCCTTGCGATCAACTATCTCGATTGGTTGCTCAACGTAGTTCAACTGTTCATCAACCTCAATGTCCATTAATGGCACGTGCACCGTGTCATCAGCCAGACATTTTCTCATATGAGAAACATGGAAGGTTGAGTGAATTCCTTCTAGCTCTTCAGGCAATTCCATCTTGTAAGCCACTTCACCTACACGATCCATAATCTTAAACGGTCCAATGTACCTCGGACTCAACTTTCCTCTCTTCCTAAAACGAATAATTCCTTTCCAAGGCGAGACCTTGAGCATCACATTGTCACCAACGTTAAACTCAATCGGTCGTCGCCGCTTATCGGCATACGACTTCTGTCGATCTTGAGCAGCCTTCATCCTTGCTTTAATTTGATCAAATTTTGAAGAGGTTTCTTGAACAACTTCCAAACTTCCCATCTCTTTTTGACCAATCTCTCCCCAACATACCCGAGTTCTACAACGTCTTCCATACAACATCTCGAATGGTGGCATACCAACACTTGAATGGTAGTTGTTGTTATAAGAGAACTCTGCCAGATGCAGGTGGTCATCCCAACTTCCTCCAAAGTCTAAAACACAAGCACGTAGCATATCCCAAGGGTTTGGATCGTCCTTTCAGACTGTCCATCTGTTTGAGGATGACACACCATACTAATGTTCAATCTCATTCCCATAGCTTCATGGAACTTCTTCCAAAACCTCAAAGTAAACCGAGTATCTCTATCGGACACGATCTATAACGGTACTCCATGCTTTGACACAACCTCTTTTATGAAAAATCTTGCTAACGTTTCTGATGAGATAGCCTCTCGTATAGTCAGAAAGTGAGCACTCTTGGTCAAACGGTCCACAATCACCCAGATGGTATCATGATGCTTAGCTGTACGGGGTAGCTTAATTATGAAATCCATGGTGATGTGTTCCCATTTCAATTCTGGTATCTCCAAAGGTTGCATCTTTCCAAAAGGCTTCTGATGCTCTACCTTGACTTGTAAACAAGTTAAGCACTTACTGACATAATCAACCACGTCATTCTTCATTCCTGGCCACCAATAGTCTCTTTTCAAATCTTGGTACATCTTCGTAGTTCCTGAATGAATCGAATACCATGACTTATGAGCTTCATCTAAGATTCGACCTCTGAGATCTCCATGGCGTGGAATCCGCATACGGTCAAATCTAGTCTTAACACCATGCGTCTTTTCCATCAACTCGTCTTGCTGACCGAAAATCCTTTCTTTCTTCACTAGTCCTTCATCTACAAGCACTTCTGACTGCACCTTGATGATTTCTTCAAATAGACGTGAGTTCGTAATCAACTGGTATGACTTCACTGTTGCAATGACTTCCTCATTCTTATGGCTTAGCGCATCAGCGACCACGTTAGCTTTACCATGGTAGTACTTAATATCACAGTCGTAATCCTTTATCAACTCCAACCATCTTCTCTGTCTCATGTTCAATTCCTTCTGCTAGAATAAGTACTTTAAACTCTTATGATCTGTGTAAATGGTACACTTAGTACCATACAGATAATGTCTCCATATCTTGAGAACATGCACTACTGCTGCTAGCTCTAAATCATGCGTTGGATAAGTACTCTCATGGACCTTCAACTGTCTAGACGCGTAAGCTATCACCTTTCCTCGTTGCATCAACACGCAACCTAACCCACGATGCGAAGCATCAGTACAAACAACCAAATCCTCATCACCATTGGGTAAAACAAGGACTGGAGCTTGCGTGAGTCTCTTCTTTAACTCCTGAAAAGACTCTTCTTGAAACTTACCCCAACTGAATACTATCGACTTTCGGGTCAAACCGGTCAACGGTGCGGCTATCATGGAGAAACCTTCGATGAATCTCCTATAGTAGCTAGCTAACCCTAGGAAGCTTCGTATATCAGTCGAATTTTGTGGAGTCTTCCAATTAGTTATCGCTTCAATCTTAGCTGGGTCCACGGTAATCTCTTCAGAATTAATCACGTGACCTAGAAATTGCACTTCTCGTTGCCAGAACGCGCATTTCGAAAACTTAGCGTACAACTTCTCTTTCTTCAAAACTTCCAACACTTCTCTCAGATACTCGGCATGGTCAGACTCACTTCTTGAATAAATCAATATGTCATCAATGAAAACGATAACTGACTTATCCAACATCGGCCGACACACCCTATTCATCATGTCCATAAATGATGCGGGAGCATTCGTCAGACCGAATGACATCACGAGGAACTCGTAGAGTCCATACCGCGTCCGAAACGCGGTTTTAGGGATGTCTGTCTCTTTCACCTTCAGCTGATGATAGCCTGATCTGAGATCTATTCGTGAGAACCAACTTGAACCTTGAAGTTGTTCAAACAGATCATCAATCCTAGGCAAATGGTATCTATTCTTTACCGTAAGCTTGTTCAACTCGCGATAGTCTATGCACATTCTCATACTTCCATCCTTTTTCTTCACGAACAACACTGGCGCGCCCCAAGGGGAAACACTTGGTCTGATAAAACCTTTGTCGAGGAGTTCTTGCAGTTGGGACATCAATTCTTTCATCTCGGACGACGCTAGATGGTAAGGCGCTTTCGCAACGGGCCGGACTCCTGGTATTAAGTCTATCTGGAATTCTATCTCACGCTCCGGTGGCAACCCCGAAATATCCTCAGGGAATACTTCTGGGTAGTCGCACACGATCTTTCATTTCTTTCATCTCGGCCGTAGCGTTGACAACATACGTCAGGTAGGCACCACACCCTCGTCTTAATAACCCTTCGGCTTTTATCATCGAAATGACGTTAAACCCTGAACTTTCTTTATCACCATAAACCATCACCGCACTACCGTCTAATGACTTTAGCTTTATTATCTTACTCTTACATACTATATGGGCTTCGTATTCAGACAACCAATCCATCCCCAACCCTACATCGAACCCTCCTAAGGTCATAACATACAAAGTAATAGGGAACTCATGTCCCTCTAATTCTATCTTACAATTCTTAACCATTTTCATTATTTTCACTGAGGTGTCACTAGCGGTTCTACTATGAAGGTTTCAGACACTCGGCAACATTTCATTTTAGCTAGTTTACTAAATGTCGTAGCTACAAAACTTCTATTCGCACCCGAATCAAATAATACTGAAGCAGAAATACCGTTTACTAAGAAGGTACCAATCACAACATCAGGAATCTGTCTAGCTTGTTCCTGGGTCAGTATGTAGGCCCTAGTCCTCGGCCTCGCTTGATCAGCATCTTTCTTTCCGCTACCTCCAGCCTCACCATCGGTGCACTCTCTTGCCATATGGCCTGTCTTGCCACATTTGTAACATGCTGGCTTTGCATTGCACTCATTGGCATAATGCCCTACCTTCCTGCACTTATAACATGCATTCAACCCCATCCTGCATTCCCCACCATGAGCCTTTCCTTGTTACACACATCAGAACTCTTACCCCACTTACACTCACCACCATGCATCTTTCCGCAGGTCTTACACGACCTCTTTTCCCAAACTCTTGGCTGCTTGTTCTTGGTGTTCCATAACTGAGTACCAGGTCGTTTGGCAGGAGCGACCCACTTCTTCTTTTCCTTCTCTTCCATAACCACCTCATCTGTCAAGTCCTCATAAACCGTTTCTGCGAGTCCCACAACAGAATCAAAAGCACCTGGTCTACCAGCCTTGACCAAGACGCGAACATTCTGTGGCAGTCCCCTAAGGTAACATTTGATCCGCTTGGCCTTGGTGTCCACCATATATGGCACCGCCTTCACACTCAAGAACTTCATCTCAACCTTCTCTACCTTTGCATCAGCACAGAATCGTTTCATCACTAACTCCTTCAGATCGTCCCACCTCATTGCCTTGATCTCTTCTCGACTCTTCCTCTGCTTAACTGACTCCCACTAGTACATTGCCTCCTCACCGAATGATTGGGTAGCATACCCCACAACTTGGTCGGGACGGCATTCGCTAATTCGGATAATTTTGTCCATCGCGGTTATCCATTGGAGAGTAGGGATTGCATCTCCCAAGCCAGTTAGCTTTGGTGGATCACAGCCTTTGAAAGACTTATAGTTGCATCCACCCCGGCCCCTTTTTCTATCATCCATCTTTATCGATTTAACCACGCTCGATTCTTCCCTCTCCCCTTCTTCATCCTTTTTACCATCACCTTCCGCCCTCTCAGCGGTTCCTTCATGGCCTCCAACAGACTTCTCGGGATTCATTTTTTTCACAGCAGTTGCTACTGCTTGAGCAATGGCAGCTTGAATCGTGGGATCCAGTTGAACTCCCTCCTTGTTACTCGGATTTCGACCAGCTGCACTTCTTTCGCCTACATTGTTAGCGGTTGGCTCAACTGACGGCTCTCTGAAAATGCATGGTCTACCACCACATCCCGTACATCCCCCTTTTCCAGCAGGTTTCTTAGCTCCATCCATTCGTATTCTATAAGGAAACACAAACGTCAACATTTAAGGAAACATTTAGTACAAGGATAGTAAGGCTAAAAGGTAATAACAGTGGCCAGCTGTGATTAGCTTCTCACATTACTTTCCGGGTCCTATACACTTCCTCTTATGAGTCTATTTGTGCTAATTCTACTTCTAACAGTTAGACAATCAAACAGTTCATATCATCACATACTCCTATCCCTAGAAATTAAGCTAGAATTCATACATTATTTAATTAGCAATTACGCAAACATCCATTCATCATTCTACTTTACATGTGAATGTAATCACATACTTTAACTTTACTTAGCTTGCTTGAGTGACACATGGCATTCTCGTACTGGCATCTTCTTCCTTTTCTTATTTTAATCTCATTCTCTGTTCGAATCTAAGCATGTAGAATGCTTAAATCTCTTGAACTTTGCTCTGATACCAACTTGTAAGTCCCCATTACCGGTGCCTCACATTTGGACGTTGGATTTACTCATAAACACAGTTTAGTATCAGAGTTAATAAAAACATTCGCGGAATATTAAAACGTTCAAATCATAACATTACAAGACCATTAATCCATGTCTTAACGAGCATTCAAATTATTTAAACATAATACACTGTCTTTAAAATAACATAACATTTCTTGAGATGCCAGCTTCTTCAAATTCATGCCATGTGCTTCCTCTTATGCAAGCTGCCTCAATCTACTCACTTGCGTGCATACTAAAAGTCAGCTACGCTGAGTGAGTTCTAGTTAATCATACAACAAACAAACTGTCCTCATACTTGCACCCGTGCCCGAAGGGGTGTACATTAATCATACTTACTCTTCATATATAACTATACATCCTATTTTATGAGCCTTCCGCTCTATAACCTCACAGATATTATAAGGGTCTGGTCCCTAACATCACAGATATTATAAAGGGTTTGGTCCCCAACATCACAGATATTATTAGGGACTGGTCCATACCATCACAGATATTATTAGGGTTTGGTCCCTACCATCACAGATATTATTAGGGTCTGGTCCCTTTGTTTCATGCAGCTGTACCATACCTATTCTTACATACTTTCCTTGACAGTACGTGCAATCTCCGAATAGCGTTCATGTACCATCAACATATCATACATACATTATGCATACATCATATATATTCATACACACATCATATCTTACATCATACATATTAATCACATCTTTATCTACCACCTGACGGTACATGCAATATCCGAAGATCGTTCAAGCACCGTCAAGCAATCATCATACATAAATCATACAAGACATACACTTACCACTTAAGGTAAGTGTATTAACTATCATATCGAGTATGCACACAGCCCCGAAAACGTAACAAGGAAGTGGGGCTAGAAACTCACCTCAATGCGGTTGCGTTCACAGTTTATAGTTATTCCCCTCTTTAGCTGTGCACGACTAACTGTATAACAATTACGCATATTAATTACTATCACTATCCATATCGTATTTCTAGTCCACTTATAACCCTCAACGAACGAGGGTCCGGGGGCAGCGCCCCTGGCAGCGGGGTCTAGGGGCGGCAGCCCCTAGGAGGATCCAACGGGCAGAGCCCCTGGCTGGGGTTAAGCTGCTAGGTCAGCTTGGAAAAATTTTATTTTTATTATGTGTCTTATCACATTTTCCATTAGCATTTTGGATCATCAATTAATTTTGCTACTTAAAAGTTCAAGGACTTCTTTGTAATTAAATCATTCTTTTTCTAAGTCCAGTGACTGTTCTGTCATTTTATCAAACTTCTAGTTTGTTACGTTGCTCTTAACGAATTGGCTTATCTTAGCGAACTGAATCTTGTAACGAATTGAACCCTTTAACGAACTGGACCCTTAACGAATCTGTCCATATAGCAAACCAGTCCAAGTAGCGAACTGGACCTTCTAATTCGTTATTTCTTTTAACGAATGATCAACGCGAATTGGGAGATAGTTCGTTAACTTAGCTTTAACGAATTTGAACACGAATTAAGTCTAGTTCGTTGGGTTTTCCTTTAACGAATCGCTTGACGAATTGCTTCCAATTCGTTAACTCCTCGTTAACGAATTACCTCTAATTCGTTAACTTTCCGTTAACAAATTAGGGTTAGGTCAGGGAATGTCAAAACATTCCTTGACATCTCTTAACCTCGTATAAACTTTACCGGCGCCGTCGCCGTAAAACCGTGAATTCGCCGGAAAAAACGAGTTTTGACACGATTTTCACCGTTTTTTGTCCCGTTCGATCCAGATCTGAGCTAGGGTGACCCCTAAGCTCATCTTAGTTTCGATTTATACCCGATTCCACCCGGATCTCGTGACTTAAACGGTTTAACGATGTCGACTCGTTGTTTCGTGAACATAACTAATGGGTTTAAGCTCATATAGCATCATACTATCATTACCTTAGGTCGGGATCGGTTCTTCTTCTATGTTTCGGCTAGAGAGAATTTGAGTGAGAGAGAGAGCTTAAGTATGTGTTTTGGTGGTGTATGGAATATGTGTAAAATGAATTAAATGGGTGATTAAGGTTTATATATTTATGGTTCATGGGCTTAAGCCCATGGTCTTTTTCCTTCTTTCATAACCCAAGTCCATAAACCATATCCATTTAACCCAACACTAGCCCGACTCATAATAAATCATATTTCATATATTAACCGGAATCCGAAAAACGGGATGTTACAAATAGAGCGTCCTATTCATGTTGAGGAGGCGGAGGACAGGCTTTCTTCCGATAATTCGGGTGGTGAAGAAGACGATGGTGAAGACAGAAGAGTTGTAATTTTTATTTGTTTTAGTAAAATCATTTGTAACACAATCAAAGTTCAACTAATATTTAGTTTTGATTTGTTTAATAACTACTTTTGTTTTGTTTATTACTAGTACCGGTTTATTTCTTATTAGTCATGATTATTATTTTTTTTTACTTTTTTAATAACGACGAACATTTTATTTATTTAAACAAGAACTATTACAAACATTATTAAAACATAAACGATACTAAACATAACAACTTAAAATAAAAAACGTCTGTCGTTTTAATCCGGCGTTCGACAACGATTAAGCGTTGTCACCGGCGGTAGATGCTTGAGTTGTAGAGCCGGAAGACTCTCCCACATCCGCTTTCTTGGCATCCAAACTTCTTTTCTCACGACAATACTTATTCGTATGCTTTCGTAAGGTCAAGTTCGACCCCGCTTTAAGAAACTTCGAGCAATACTTGCACCGAGTCATCTCTTGTGTGTCGGTCATGACACGCAAATCATAATGAACCCAAACATCGGGGCATCGTGTTTTTTCGATCACCATAACAACGTCGTCATTAGTTGCCATTTCTTATTGGTTTAACCTTAATTGTGATTTAGAGTGTGTTTTATAGTTTTGAAAGTGGTTTAACTAACAACACACAACACATTGCTATTTATAGTATGTTGGTATGCTTTATATAGTAAAAAAAACCGGTTCCAACGGTCAAAAACGGCTATATAGCCTTTGGAACCGGTTTCTAACGGCTCTGTTATTTGAATTTCAAAAAAAAAAAAAAACCGGGCGGAACTGGTTTTTACGTAATACCCGTTCCCGGTTCCTACCCTACCCGGTTTCTATAAGTTGACATTTCAGGCCATCAGTTCGGGTCCGGAACCGGTCCCATTTTCTACCCGGTGTGAAAAAAATCGATTCCGAACCCGTTCCGGTTTTTAACAATACCTGATTTTGTGCACCTCTAGTAGTGATATACTTATTTTAAGCAAGGTAATAATCCCACCTACGTACAGCTCCCGTAATGCTCCCTATCGATTAACCTGCAAAACAAAACAAGACAATTACCGTAAAATTACCAAAGTGTCACCACTATCCATTTACTTTTTTATTCAAATATAATGTGCATAAAATCATATTCTTGTTCAAATTTTCCAATCTCCCGGTGGTTAAAAGCAGCACGCATCCACAATAATATTGACAAAGGTTTGTACTCTTCAAATCTAAATGTATATACATAAATGAAATTCTTTTGGAAAATGAAGACTGTGAAGCACTATTAAGCAGACCTTAGATTTCCAAGTCAATTTACTAAATATAGATTTTTTTAATGTGGGTGATGTTTGTTCTTCCCCTCTTAACATGTATTAGAAAAACAAAATTACAATTAAATTTTGTTACTTATCACATGAGATTAAAATTAAAGTAAATTAATAAAGTTTGTTCTTCATAACCAAAACTTTAAGGCGGACATTTGAGAAACAATATTATTTTGCTTAATGTGAAAAAGGAAAATTCAACTAAAAATTATTGATGATTTTAATCCTTGGACTGTTAAGAAAAAAGAGAACCGATTCACCATTTACCTTTGTTGTATTGGAAGAAGCTAATTCAATTAGTAACAAATGCTATTTGGCCTAACCGCTGAACCTTTTTAGCGCCATCACTCGATGCCATGATGGTTGCTTCAAAGAATATAAATAAGTTAGTATAAATTAAAAAAAACAAACTAAAAATCTAGTGTTGTAATTGCAGTCATACTTTTTGTTAGTTTTTCGTATAAGAGCTTTTAAGTTAACAGTACGTTCTTAAAGGTCCGGTTGTTGTAATGATGCTAGCTAGATTGTTATGTATGACAATTTACCTATACAATGAAAACAAAAGGTGCCAAAATTAGGAAGAAAGAATTGAGTGAGAACCCATGCATCCTAAGCTGACATTGAACTGCTATATAGATCATGCCACTTATTGACTAATTTTGGTTAAAAAAAACAAAAAAATAACCCTAACCATGTTTTCTTAATATGTAATATGTTGACCCAAATCTGAAATTTGGCAACATTACCTGTACAAAACTGGAGATATAAAGAAGTGGCTCGTCTCTGATATATTGATTTACCAAAAAAAATAAGAAGAATTTTATGTCAATTACAAAGTCCATATTTTTCTTATTGAAGAAATAAGGTCACAACCTCACAATCATGGATTAATATAATATGCCACATTAGAAATTAAAACCTAAAATATATTGTATAATTTACCTGTGATTTTTATCATTTTATTATATTATTCACTTACTTGTGCTACTTCCATGTTCACCAATTTAGGAAAATTGTACCTTTGTTTGTGTCCCCCACCCTCCAGGGGTTAATCGGTGGTGGACTATCCAGCCTTTTTCATATATATATATAGAGAGAGAGAGAGAGAGAGAGAGAGAACCTTTTGCAAAATGTAGCTGACACGTCTTTTGTTGGAATTAGCATTTTTACTAATTTATGGGATTTAGTAATTAAATCATCTATCCCTAAATACAATCCAACAATTTATTGAAACCGGTATTTCTCTTAAACTATGATCATTAATAGTTTATTATTATTATTTTATCTCCTTATTAAAGTATTAGTAAATGTATAATATGTGTTTGGTCGATGGTCAGCTGAAAATTTAAATATCACAAGTTTATATTTTTCCTCTTATAAATAAACTGTTTAGAAGGTTATATTATTGAAGTATTATAGTTTCCTCCTAAAAACGTTTAATGTGCCATTGATGCATGCTTCTCCATATTATCATATGGATGGTTCTCGAGACATTAGGCGCCAAGTACTTAATTAGCTAACGTTTATATTTTCCAGAACGTAATAATTAAATAAATAAATTTTGCTAACGGTTATATTAGTCACCTACGCGACATACTTTTAAATTTTGCTTTTTATACATTCTTCAGCTTGTAATTGCATGCACTTTAAAAAAATGTTGAAATCAAATAGGAAAAGAATAATATTAATTTGACAAAGTTCTTCATTTTTCAACAACCAAATTTCAGCTTAACAAATTTTTGCCAATTGCTTCAAACCCTATGAATATGACATTTATAAAAATAAAAAGTAGACACATTCTATTTCTATGAATTAATAATATTGTTTTGACATGTTTGGCCTCGTTACCAGTGCCCTACTTTTACGTTGGATTTACTCGTGAACACAGTTCTAAATGTCAGAGTTAATTGAAACTTTTGTGGAATAATATAAAAGTCAACCATTCATTAAAGACATCCATAAGTTGCCTTTCAAAAACATAAAATAAAACATAATACTCAATACATCATGACAAATCTTCAGATGTTAGCCTCTTCAATCTTTCTATGTGTCTCCCTCAAGCCAGTTGTCTCAATCGGTTAACCTGCGTGCATACTAAAATTCAGCTACGGTGAGTGAGTTTTAGTTAATCAGATGACATACAATACATTCACATAGTTACATATACACCTGAAGGTACATACCTTCATATTTACTTACATACTTACATACATACGTACTTTCATTCTTTCTTTCATACCTATACACGTACTTTCATTCATACATATACATTTCAAAGAGCATTTCGCCCTATAACCTTCGCCGATATAATTAGGGTCGGTCCCCTACATTCGCCGATATTATTAGGGTCGGTTCCCTACATTCACCGATATTATTAGGGCCGGTTCCCTACATTCGATGAAATTATTATGGTCGGTTCCCTACATTCGCCGACATTGTTAGGGTCGGTTCCCTAGATTCGTCGACATTATTAGGGTCGGTTCCCTACATTCGCCGACATTATTAGGGTCGGTTCCCTTTTCTAACTATACCTTCCATACCTTTATATAGATTCATAATTATAACTTCCATACATTCATATATCATTTATTCGTCATATATATATATATATATATAGCAATCATATTTTTAAACTATCCCTTAATGGTACCTGCAATATCCGAAGATCGTTCATGCATTGTCAATCATTCATTCATACATAAATCATATAAGACATACACTTACCACTTATGGTAAGTGTATTAAGTAATCATATCGAGTATGCACACAGCCCCGAAAACATAACAAGGAGTGGGGCTAGAAACTCACCTGAATGTGGTTGCATTCACCGTTTATGGTCATTCCTTTCTTTAGCTGTGCGCGACTAACAATATAACAATTACACGTATTAATTATCTATCACTACCCATATCGTGTTTCTAGTTTAATTATAACCCTCAACGAACGGGGGTCCGGGGGCAGCGCCCCTAGCAACGGGGTCTAGGGGCGGCAGTTGCTAGCAGGGTTCAAGGGGCAGAGCTCCTAGCTGGGGTCGAGCTGCCAGGTCAGCATGGAAAAATTTTATTTCCATTAACAGTCTTAACACATTTTTCATTAGAATTCTAAATTATTATTTTATTTGCTAACTTAAAAAGTTCGAGGGCTTCTTTGTAATTTATCCATTTAATTAAAAGTCCAGGGACCATTCTTTCATTCTTTTAAACCTCCAATTTGTCCCAGTCCCTTAACGAATGGGGTTCGTAACGAATGAACCCATTCGTTACTTCATAACGAACTGACTATTATAACGAATCTGCCTTCATGACGAATTTTCTATTATAACGAATTGGACCTTATAACGAACCAGTCCTCAAAACGAATTGGACCTTATAACGAACTGGTCATCATAACGAATTGGACCTTATAACGAACCAGTCCTCATAACGAATTGGACCTTTAACTAGGCACATGTTTTAATAGTGTGACCAAATGTGACAAACGGCTACTGTATTGATAAGAGATGCGTCTAAAAGGTAAAAGATATAGCCACTTATATTACGTTGTGTGACCTAATGTCACATCTGTTAGCCACATTTTTAATAATGTGGCGAAATATGACGAACAACCATTGTATTTATTAGTAATGTGGCTAAAACGCTTAAAATATATGGCCACTTATACGAGGTTGTGTGACCAAAGAGTAGTTTAGTTTTATATGGCTAAAACACTTTATTTTTCCTAAGTTATTTTTCCTAACTAATAGTGACAGCAAAACAACAAATGTGACTATTATTAGTTAATGACCACACTTTATGCTTCATGTGACCATCACCTTCACCTCCTCCCAATTACAAACCTAATCCATAAACATCCATTGAAGCTCATTACTCTTCTTCATCACTTTGATTCTTGCTCCAACTTCATCAACCATCCTCTGATCAAATCTAATGGGGGATTTCAACATGATTAATTAGAACCCTAGAGATGCCAAAAAATGTTAGGGTTTGAGTTTTGTTGAGATCAGTTGGTTGAAAGATTCGTTCTCGTTTATTGATTGGTGTGTAACTCGATGTTAAACAACGATTATGTAACATCCCAAATTTCAAGATTTTTATAAATATGGATTTTAATAAGTGAAGGGTGTTAAACTTGAAATTAAACCAAAGAGGGGTCAAAGAGAGGAAATAAAACAAAAGGGTGGGTGATGTATATTTTTTGATGTTCTAGATGTGTGTGTGTGGATAGAAGAAGAAAACAAGCAAGAAGAAGAGAACGAGCAAGAAGGAGAACAGATGATTTCACTTCTCAAATCGATTAACAAATCGATCATTAGAAAATACATAATCATCGTCTAGTAGATCGATTATTGGGTAAGTTTTTTTAACCCTAAAGTTGGGGCTTTGTTATCTACACTTCATGCATGATGATCTAGTACGTGTTTTATGTGATTATTGATGAACTGATAGTGATAATATTGATTATGTGATCTATTACTAGTTATATTTGTTGATTCTATCATAGTAGTGTCAAACTGTGTTCAAGAGTATACCACATTTGATGAACTCAGTTGATAAATTAGAGATCTTTTATGATTATAATCTGTACACATAAGTTGATTGTTGTAATGCATCAAACATAAGAGGTCATTGTTAAAATGTGTGAGAAAATAGGCATTTCAGATCGTGCTTAGAGATTTAAAGTAATGATTTCAAGTGAATGCACACAAGGTGTTTGTGAAAATGACTCAACCAAAAAGGAATTAAAAGAGTTGTTAAGATGTGAAATTCATATTACTGCTGTCAATAAAGTTCGTATAAAATCATAGAAAAATCGGGTGATAGAAAATAAAGCTTTAATGTAAATTAATGCCATAATGTAAAAACCTCTTTTGATGTACTAGGTTTCATCTTTGAACACGATAAGCTAATTCAGACTTAAAACAGTAGATTAAAATTATGACAACATGCTGTTTGAAGTTAAATTATGTTGTTGTCATGTTCTTTGAATAATCATATAAAATAGTATAAAAATCCGAGAAAGATGTATTTTATATTCTTGAAAAGCTCCTTGAGTCTACTACGTTTTATATGTGAACATGTAAAGTTGTGACGGATGAAATATTGGTCAAAACAGTTAGTTTCAGGAGCAATACAGCATATTCAGCATACTGTTTTGACAGAAAATAGGTTGCTGACCTGTTTTGCTAAAAATCACATATAATAAACTGTAGCTCCGATAAAGGTGAACTTTATATGCTTGGAAACCTCTGTGAGTTTACTACATTTGACTTTTGAGCATATTAAGTTAGTTCTGACTTTTAACTGGTCAAAAGTTGAGGTGAATAGGTGCTGCACAAAAGTTGCAGTACTGAAAATAGTTTTTTTTCATAATAATAAATGGTGTGCGCACTTGTTTAGAAGAGATTATGATATAACTGCTTTAATGTAAATTAATGCCATAATGTATGAATTTGCCAAGTAGAGCCTAGTCGTATATGTACTGAGTTAACCGTTAAAATGGGGGAAGTGGATAAATGACTTGAAAATGTTTAACTGATAACTTGATGAACACATTGATGATTCTTGGCTTGTTAATTATTCTGTATGAATGAGAGTGATATGAAAATAGAAAAATACTAATTCCAAGTGTCCACATTATATATTCTAACTTGTTGAAATTTGACTTTAACAAGCTAGGTATGTTGAAGCTTGGAAGCCAACGAGTCAAATGGACGAAGTGTAATCAAGCTCCTACGAACAAAGGTAAGTTTATCTTACATCTAGTTTAAGAAGTTACAAGTCTTATTAGTATGTTTTGAGTTATTATGAATATCAAATTGATACGGGCCGGCTTGACCCATTAATTGAAAGTTTATTCTTTTGACTATACTTAGTGCGTACGGGTTGTTTTAACTCGTTACAGTTTGAAGTTTACCCTACCAAATGTCTAAGTGGGAATTACTCGTGTCTAGAATATAAATAGTACTAGCATTGTGTAGTACGGTTTGATTTGGGTTTTGGACCAGCTTGTCGATTTTAATAATAATAGAGTAACTAGATGAAGATTTGACTCGTTGGTGAATATTAAATTAGTAGCATGATTTAATTAGAGAAATGATTCGTTAAGTTGTTTAGACGGGTTGTAAATAATGTGTTGAAAAGTTGTAACCATTTCTAAAGTTGAGTTTTAGTTGAGACGTGAAATAGCATTAAGATTAATTTAAATGGGTTGTAATTATGTTGATGGGTTATAATCATGCTAATTAGAAATAGGTGCGCGAAGCTTATGATCAATCGGGCGAGTTAAGATACATAATAAATTGAATCTTTGGAGTTGCATAACGGTAGCCGGCATAGATTACGCTAGACTTGGTTTGGCTTAATATTTTGACTAATGTTACTCCGGGTTTAATATTTTATTTATATATAATATTTAAATATTGGCAATAACTAATATTTGGTATTGGGTTGCTTTAGGCGAAGCCCACAAATGGAAGCGAAAAGCCGAAGAACTAGTGCTTGGATTTGGACACGAGTACGAATACGAAGAACAAGTTCTTGGATTCGGACACCAATACACATCAAAGTGCAAGTTTCTAATATTGATAATGAATTATGAATAAGTTTTAAAATATGTACTATCTTTGATTAAAAGACAAGTTCCTACGGATATTATACGTGATGTGTGGATACATGTTAGGACTTTTGATACTGTTGACATTACTTAATATCACCAATGATTTTTTTATAATTGAGTACCCGTTCCAACCCATAACCCATTTCGGCCTAACCCAGCCCATTTTGACCCAACCCAACCCATTTGCCACCCCTATGTTTAATGTATTTTGACGGGTTAGGCGAGTTGTACCTCTTAAGACACAATTTAAAAAAATATTCAAAACTAATAATAAAAAAAAATCATAAGTCAATTTATAAATAAAAAACGGAAAAGTAAAAAAAAACTAAAACATTTCCTCCGTTGTCCTTGTTCAAAAAAATCGACCCGAAATCCGTTTTGACCCATTCCGACCTTGACCCATTTTCACCCGGGCCCGTTATGACCCGAACCTTTTGACCCTGACCCATTCCGAACCGAACCATAACAACCCCTTTTTTTAATTGACCCGTTTCGACCCTGACCTGTTTCGACCCATAACCTGTTTCGACCCATAACCCGTTTCGACCCAACCCAACCCATTTGCCACCCCTATGTTTAATGTATATTGACGGGTTATGCGAGTTGTACCTCTGAAGACACAATTTAAAATTATATGCATAATGGTCCATTAGAGATTTCAAGGCCCAATATGATCCATTAGGACACGTATGAGTTGTTTTTGTCTATTATGGTCTAATATGACTCCCTATAACACGATATAACCCTTAAATATCCAATGTTACATATCACATGCCATAATAGACCACTAAGAGATTTCAAGCCCTAATATGACCCGTTAGAGCGACTATGACAAGAAAAAGGCTATAATGGGCCACTAACACCAACAAGACCCAATAAGACCTATGATGAAAGTATCACATGTTATCGGCCATTAACATCTAACTATGGCTAATGACATTCCTATATAACCTTCTTAGAGCAACTACGATGTGATAAAGGCTATAATGGGCCACAAACACCGGTTAAGGTCCAATAAGGCCCATTAATGAAAGTAAGACATTTTGTTGGGCGTTAACCAAACTATGACTCACTAAACTCATATTCAACCCTTTTAGAGCAACTATGATATGATAGAGACTACAATGGGTCACTAACAACAATCAAGGCCCAAGACGGCCCATTAATGCAAAGTATGACGACCTACTATGCATATGGCTCACTACACTCATATACAAACCTCTGGTAGCAACGGGGACATGATAGATGCTATAATGGCCACTAGTACCATTCAAGGCCCATTGATGAATGTATGACGTGTTTTGGTCGTTAACATCTAAGTATGACTAATGATAGTCATATACAAACTTCTTAAAGCAACTATGACGTAACCAAGGGACACTAACATCTAACTATGAGTCTATGACTAATGATAGCCAAATAAGGCCTATTGACGAAAGTATTGTGTGTTTCGGGCGTTAACACCTAACCATGACTAATGACACTCCTATACAACTCTTTTAGAGCAACTGTGACATGATAGATGCTATAATGTGACACTAACACCGATCAAGAACTAGTATGATCCACAAATAAGCGTATGATTTACTATTGGGCGTTAACACTAATTACTACACTCTTATACAACTCTTTTAGAGCAACTACAAATATCACTTGTATTTATTTTATATGTTTTTATATTTAAAATACAATTTGTTATATTATTTAAGGTTTAATTAGTTGTTATATATATATATATCTGCATATATATATATATATATATATATATATATATATATATATAAACACACACACACACTAACAACTCTTTATTTTAATTAAAAATAAAAATATTTAATTCTATTTATTTCCTATTAATTTTACTTCCCTCAAAATTTCAAATTAAATTCACCCCCTTTTTTCTTCAAAAAATTTTGAATTACCCTCTCATTCTTAAATCTAATTTCAAATTAACCAACCTTTTTTTCTTTCTCTTCATTACTTCTTATTCTTCTTCTTCTTCATCTCTCTACACCCACCATCTTTCATCTTTAATTCTCTAACTCACTCAATTTTTAACCAAATCATTTGATTCCGGGCTCTAATCTTATTATTTTTGCGAGAGGAATTCACGTATGGTGTCGGTTTCCATCAATTCTATCTCGATTTTTGCTGGATTCGTATTGAGTGTGAAGAACCCTAAGAACCAAGTTTGGGGATTTTCAATTTTAAGTGTTATTTCTTGTAATTGAAGCTTAGTACATCTTCTTTCATCGCTCGCTAAAAAGGTATGTATTTCACTTGTAATTGAAGCTTATTACATCTTGTTTCATTGCTGACAGATTCGTCTTTGTTTATTTATTGGTATGTAACTTGATGTTAAACGATGATTATTGAACTATTGTTGATTCTAGGATATAGTATTATGAGTCTAGTGCCCAGAAAGGTAAAGTTTGTAATTTTTGGACAAGTTTTGAATATTTTTTATAATTTTACAAAAACACTGGTCAAAGCTGATTTGGGGAGTTATATTATGGTCTGTCTTTCCGACACCGTAACTCCCTAATGACAAAAGCAAACGGGTTGGTTTCAGTTCTGAAAACTAGTATTATGAGCTTTGAAGACAGCCCAATTGGTCTTGCACAATTTGGATTAATGAGTTGATAGAACCATTAAACAAGTGTTTGTTGTGCAATCTGCTGAATTGTTGGTACATATCTTTAATGCTTGAATTATTGTGAGTTTTGTATGCATGAGAAAAATAAAATAAAAGTTGTTTGAGAAACCTAATTCAAATATTCTACCTTGGTAAATTTTGTAGAATTTATAATTCATCTTTTCATAATGAATAAAATCAGTTTATACATGTTATAATCTGTCTCGTGAACTAAGTGATCATAAGTTAAGTTGTATGATGAATGTTTGGTTGATTTGCAATGATACGATGTGTCAATACATGTTAGGACTTTTAGTAAAGTTGACATTGATTATTATCACCAACAAGTCATCGGTTCAAGTTTGTGTTTGTGTATACATTATGTCTAATGTGATTGTGCGTGAAGGTCGTTGTGCTATACGTCGATTCAAGTTTCTATTTTTATATTTTTTACCGTATATATGTATCATATATTTTTCTCTCTTTATAATGTTGGAACACAGAAAAATGGCTAAAGAAGTCCGCGACCGGGAGAGAAAACCGCACGAAAGAGGGTAATGATGGCAGTATATCTCAGCATACAGGCGGTTCAATAAGGTTTGATGAGCATCGTATCCGCTTGGTAAGCTAGTTTTATTTGTAAATTCAATCTTAAAAAATTAGGTCAAAATTATAATTGTTTGTGCTTTAACATTTATTACATTACTTCTTATTAGGAAAAAGAACATGGTCGAAAAGTTAAGTGGATTGAAGTATTTTTAGATACCCACCTTAGCAAAGAAAGCAAGAAAAAGTATTGGGTGGGCGAGCTCAACATTAATAGCCTTGTTGAATTTGATTTTTGTACGGAAAAGTCAGAACACGCATTTGTAAGTTATCTTTATCATTTTTCGTTTTGTTATATAATTAGGTATAACATATCAACCAGGGGCGAGCAAATGAAATAGACCGTTTCATATTTCATATACATGTGGTAACATAAAAACTACTAACACTATAATTTAATATACATGTGGTATACTCATAAACAGGTTTGTTCGGTTTATAACTAAAAATTTAAATGAAAATTACATACTGGTTTTGTGGGTGTAATATATAAACGGGTTGGTTCGGGTTCAGGTCCATGAAACCAAACCGGAACCAAACCGTTAGTAACAGTTTGCTTTGGTTCGGTTTAAAAGTTATACGGTTTGGTTTTGGTTTACATAAATTAAAAACCGTTACCAACGGTTTGGTTTATAGTTTGACGAAAAACCACGAAAACCGGACCGTGAACACCCCTACTTTGCTTTGAGGTTTCTCCTTACATTAACCATTTATTAGTTATGATGCTAATATTTTTAACAATTTTAGGTTCAAAAAGTTAGAGCCAAAATGGAAAAAAAGAACTAGAAAATGAAAGAAAGTCAAGAAACGAGTTGGAAGAACGAGCAACGAATGGAACAAATGGAAAAAGAACGTAAGGAAAATGAAGAAAGGATGCAAAAACAATCTGATGAGCTTATGAGAAAGTTTGAGGTCGGTAGTAATTAGTAGTAGTTTCAAATATTTTGAATTTATAACTTATTAGTGAAGGTTGGTAATGTAAACCTGTTTTGAATTTATGCTAAAGTGTTTAGTTACATTTTTAGCCACATTGACAATAACCTCCAGTGTCTATATGATATGTTTGGCCACACAATACATCACTATGTGTGACGAAAAGTTTGACAATAGTCACACTTTAAATTAGGAAAAGCATTATGTGTAACAAACGGTAAGACAATGGCCACACCACAAACTACAAAAGAGTTTTTTGACTAGCAAGTTCACATTTTTAGCCACATTGACAATAACCTCCAGTGTCTATATGATATGATTAGCCACACAGTACCTCACTATGTGTGACGAAAAGTTGACAATAGCCACACTTTAAATTACGAAAAGCATTATGCATGACAAACGGTAAGACAATAGCCACACTATAATCTACAAAGGAGTGTTTGAGTGGCAAGTAAACATATTTAGCCACTTTTAATGTAATATATAGTGTCTATATCATATAATTAGCCACTCTATTATTAAATTTAAGTGGTCATTTCTTTGCTATATCCACACGGTATAGGTCACAATGCAAGCTTAACATAACCCTATTGGCCACATTATTATAAAATTCATGTGGCTAAACAATAATTCATGTGGCTCTATACGTGCAATGGTCACTCATAGTAAATAGTCATGTGGCCATTTTCTACCGTTTAGCCACACTTATTGGAAGGCTTCTTGATGGCCAGCAACTAATGCATGTACCCTTTAGCCACACTTATTACCACATAAGGCCACTAAAAACTGTGTGTGGCCATATCATACCCACGGTATCGCGACCTTTGGCCACAAATGACCTAAACCAAATGTTTGTGGCTAAAGGCCTACGACCACACTTTTTTCGTGTGACCAAAGATCAATTTTCACGTAGTGCCCGTACCCACTTTCCGGCGCCGCCTTTCCGGCGTCGTCATCGCCGGAAAAGGAAAAGTGAGATCTCGGTCGTTTTCCACCGTTTTCCGTCCCGTTCGATCCAGATCTGAGCTAGGGTGACCCCTAGGATCGTCTTTTGCTCGGTTCATATCCGATTCCACCCGGATCTCTTGACTTTAATGGTTTAAAGGTGTCGGCTCGTCGTTTCGCGACTAGATCTAGTGGGTTTGGATCTATACAATATCATACTATCATTACCTCGGGTTGATGCTCGGGTTTCTTGGTGATTTCGGCTAAAGAGAGAAAGTAGGATGAGAGAGAGCTAAGTGTGTGTTTTTGATGGTGTAAGGAATGAGTGAAATTGATGGATTAATGCATAATTATTGTTTATATATTATGGGTCATGGGCTTAAGCCCATGGTCTTTTCTCTCTTTCTTTTTAATCCAAGTCCATTAACCATTTTATTCAACGCAACACAAGCCTAACTCATACTACTTAATATTATTATTTTGTTAACCAAAATGAGAAAACGGGGTGTTACAAGTCTTCCCTCCTTAAAGAGGTTTCTCCCAGAAATCTAACTATTACTTAAACAAAAACACATAAAACTTGCACATCTCTTCTTCAACTTCCCAGGTAGCATCTGATCCCTTGTGGTGTTTCCATGTCAGCTTTATGAAAGGGATAACTTTATGACGAAGCTGCTTCTCCTTGCGATTGACTATCTCCATCGGCTGCTCGATATAATTTAACTGTTCATCAACCTCAATGTCTACTAATGGCACATGCGAAGTGTCATCAGCAAGACATTTTCTCATATGAGAAACATGGATGGATGGATGAATTCCTTCTAACTCATCGGGTAAATCTAGCTTGTAAGCCACTTCACCCACACGTTACATTATATTAAACGGTCCAATGTACCCCGGACTCAACTTCCCTCTCTTTCTAAAACGGATAATTCCGTTCCAAGGTGAGACCTTGAGCATCACTTTTTCACTAACATTAAACTCAATCGTTTGTCGCCGCTAATCAGCACACAACTTCTGTCTGTCTTGAGCAGCTTTCATTCTTGCTTTGACCTGATCTAACTTTGAAGAAGTTTCTTGCACAACTTCTAAACTTCCCATCTCTTTCTGACCAATCTCTCCCCAACATACCGGGGTTCTACATCGCCTACCGTAAAGCATCTCAAACGTTGGCATACCAATACTTGAATGGTAGCTGTTGTTATAGGAAAATTCTGTCAGATGCGGATGATCATCTCAACTTCCTCCAAAGTCTAAAACACAAGCACGCAGCGTATCCTCAAGGGTTTGGATCGTCCTTTCAGACTGTTCATTTGTTTGAGGATGATACACCGTACTGATGTTCAACCTCGTTCCCATAGCTTCATGGAACTTCTTCTAAAATCTCGAAGTAAAGCGAGTATCTCTATCAGACACGATCGACAGTGGCACTCCATGTTTAGTCACGACCTCCTTGATGAACAAACGTGCTAACATTTCTGACGAGATAGCCTCTCGTATAGGCAGAAAGTGAGCACTTTTGGTCAGACGGTCCACTATCACCCAAATGGTATCATGATGCTTAGCTGTACGAGGTAGCTTAGTTATGAAATCCATGGTGATGTGTTCCCATTTCCATTCAGGTATCTCCAGCGGTTGCATCTTCCCATAAGGCTTCTGGTGCTCTCCTTTTACTTGTAAACAAGTTAAGCACTTACTAACATAATCTACTACAACATTCTTCATTCATGGCCACCATTAGTCCCTTTTCAAATCTTGGTACATCTTCGTGGTTCCTGGATGAATTGAATATCTTGATTTATGAGCTTCGTCTAAGATTCAACCTCTAAGATCCCCATGGCATGAGATCCACATACGGTCAAACCTAGTCTTAACACCATGAGTGTTTTTTATCAACTCATCTTGCTGACGGAAAATCATTTCTTTCTTCACTAGCCCTTCGTTTACCAGCACTTCTGACTGCACCTTGATGATTTCTTCAAAAAGACTTGAATTCATAATCAGCTGGTATGACTTCACTGTTGCAATGACTTCCTCATTCTTACGACTTAGCGCGTCAGCGACCACATTAGCTTTACAGGGATAGTACTTAATGTCGCAGTCGTAATCCTTTTTCAATTTTAACCATCTTCTCTGCCTCATGTTTAGCTCTTTCTGCTCAAAGAAGTACTTTAAACTTTTATAATCTGTGTAAATAGTACACTTAGTACCGTACAGATAATGTCTCCATATCTTAAGAGCATGCACTACTGTTGCTAGCTCTAAGTCATGCGTCAGATAAGTAATTTCGTGAATTTTCAGCTGTCTGGACGCATAAGCTATAACCCTTCCTCGTTGCATCAACACGCAACCTAACCCACGATGTGAAGCATCAGTACAAACAACCAAATCCTCGTCACCATTGGGTAAAGCAAGGATTGGAGCTTACGTGAGTTTTCTCTTTAATTCCTCAAAAGCTTTCACTTGAAACTTACCCCAACTGAACACTACCGTCTTTCGGGTCATTCCAGTCAACGGTGCAGCTATCTTAGAAAAGCCTTCGATGAATCTCCTGTAATAGCCGGCAAACCCTTAAAAGCTTCGTATATCAGTCGGGTCTTGCGGAGTCTTCAAGTTGGTTATCGCCTCAATCTTAGCTGGGTCCATGGTAATCCCTTCAGGATTGATCACGTGACCAAGAAACTGCACTTCACGCAACCAAAATGCGCATTTCAAAAACTTTGCATGCAGCTTCTCTCCCTTCAACACCTCCAACACTTCTCTTAGATGCTCAGCATGGTCAGACTCGCTCTTGGAATAAATCAATATATCATCAATGAAGACGATAACTGATATGTCTAACATCGGCCAACATACCCTATTCATCATGTCCATTAATGCTGCGGGAGCATTTGTTAGACCGAACGACATCACGAGGAACTCGTAGTGTCCATACCATGTTCGAAACGTTGTTTTAGGGATGTCTGTCTCTTTCACCTTCAACTGATGATACCCTGATCTAAGGTCTATCCGTGAGAACCAACTTGAATCTTGTAATTGATCAAACAAATCATCAATCGTGTCAACGGGTATCTATTCTTCACCGTAAGTTTATTCAACTCACGATAGTCTATGCACATTCTCATGCATTCGTCCTTCTTAACAAACCACACCGGTGCGCCCCACGGGAAAACACTTGGTTTTATAAAACCTTTATCGAGGAGTTCTTGTAGTTGGGACATCAATTCTTTCATCTCGGATGGCGCTAGGAGGTAAGGTGCTTTCGCGACGGGCTGGGCTCCTGTTATTAAGTCTATCTGAAATTCTATCTCTCACTCCGGTGGCAACCCTGGAAGGTCCTCAGGGAACACTTCTGGATAGTCGCACACAACAGAAACATCATTCACTTCCTTTTTCTCGGCCGTAGCTTTGACAACATACGCCAGGTAGGCACCGCACCCTCGCCTTAACAAACCTTCGGCTTTTATCATCGAAATGACGTTAAGCCCTGAACTTTCTTTATCACCATAAACCGTCACCGTACTACCATCCAAGGATTTTAACCTTATTAAACTACTCATACACACTATCTGGACCTCAAACTCAGATAGCCAATCCATTCCCAAAACCACATCGAGCCCTCCTAAGGTGATAACATACAAGGTAACAGGGAACTCATGTCCCTCTAATTCTATCTTACAATCCTTAACCATTCTCAATATTTTTACTGAGGTCTCACTGGCGGTTTCACTTTAAAAGTTTCAGGCACCCGGCAACATTTCATTTTTGCTAACTTACTAAATGTCGTAGCTACAAACCTTCTATTTGCACCTGAATCAAAGAGTACTGAAGCAGAAATACCGTTCACTAGAACCGTACCTGTCACGACATCAGGGATCTGTCTGGCCTATTCTTGAGTCAGCATATAGGCCTAGTACTTGGCCTCACTTGTTCAGCATCTTTCTTCTCACTTATTCCAGCTTCACCACTCATACAATTCCTCGCCAAGTGACCTGTCTGTCCGCACTTTTTACACGTGGGCTTTGCATGGCAATCCTGAGCAAAGTGCCCCATCTTACCTCATTTGTAACAAGCATTTGACCCTGATCTGCATTCCCCACCATGGGACTTGATGTGCTAAAAACAGTCAATTAATTATCAACTAAATTAAACAAGTAATAAAAACTAGACCTAAGACTCAACTACACAAAATACCGGCAAGTTAACCGATCAATTGTATTAAAGCTAAGTAAGTCCAGAATATCGAACACACAGGACTCTATAAATTATGTTAATTAACTAATTAGACTCGACTTACGACACGACTATTTATTATTAATGTTTTAAGGGGGATTTTTAAACTAATATTAAATTAAGATTAAACTAAGAAAGTAAATAAACAAGTAAACGAGAAACAAGCAACTAAACACAAGATCGAAACCAATCAGAGAAGGAATCTACCTAGGTAAGAATCCCATGTATCAACAATCATCAAGCAATGGACAAATAACATGATTATGGAAACTGATTTCTAAACGTATTCATCTAACAAACCCTAAGGACCTTTGACTGAATCAAATGAAATCCCTAAGAAGAATAATTAGATTATTAAGCAATCAGTTGAATTGATTTCCGCAAAGTCATCAATTAGGGTTTTCTAAATAGTATCTATAGCAAGCAATCTTACGAAACACTAAACCTTAGATAACTTGATAAACTAACATGACATCATGAACATGGATCAACACAATAAGCAAGAATATTGTCACAATCTATCCTAGCATGAATTGACCAAGACACACGAACAACTCCTCACTTTACAGCTATTGGAATTTAGCAAAACATTTAAAACCCTAACCAACTATCAACAAGCTTCTATGATCTAATAGGCCTATTCAACCATAATAATCAAAACACCAAGTAAAGATTAAACATGAACCCTAAGATCTAAAGAACACAATCAATAGAAAACAAGATCCATGTGAAGCTATAATTAACAATCAATCAAGATAATAAACATTCATATGCATCATGAAAGCAAAACCAAGTCTTTTACTATTAAATCAATAAACCATAATCAAACAATAGTCCAAAGCAAAAATCAAGTCTCAAACATGTTCATCAAACCTAGGTAGACATGAAGTCTAGCCTAGCATAGTTATAATCAAAGACAAATAACTAAAACCAAGTAAACAAAAGAGAATCATGATATAAATTGAACAAGGATAGTGAAGAAGAACGAAAGAACCCTTCTTAATCGAATCTTGAACAATCGTGTGAAAGCTTGATGATCATCCTTACTCCTAGCCTCCAAAACTTCTCCAAACTTAGCTTAAACCTTTAGAAAATCGGCTGCAAAAGTTCTCCCTCCGGCTAGGAATGTAATGATGTTTATATAAATGAGTTATCGGGCTTGGACTTTGCAAAACAGATGAACAGGGGTCCCTAGGCGCTGCGCCTAGGGCTTTTCCCTTCTGCCGTCGCGGGCCGCGGTGCCCCTTGTGGGTGGCTACGGATTTTGTTGTTTATTTTATTATATATCTTGCCAAATTTTGATCATCATCCATCTTGAACTCCAAGTAACAATAAGAATCTTCTAGACCATGCTTCCCTTGCTTCTCCAAGCCACCATACATATGAAAACATAACTAAACATTAGTGAAGCAATCACGTAACCGTTTGACGAACAAAACTAACATAAGCTTTGCATGAAATGATAGAAAGAATTAGATTTAACATACAAGACACCAAAAGACATAAAACATAATAAATGGATAAAACTCGACTCAAAACCTTAAATTAATAAAAGATAAACAAAACATGAACTAAAACGAACTCAAATCATTAAAGAAACACAACTTTACATGGGATTCGAGATGTATAAATAGATGTATATCAGGACTTCCCACGCTTATGGCACACATCAGACCCAGTGCCCCACTTGCACTCTCCGGCGTGCATTTTCCTGCACGTTCTACATGACCTCTTCTCCGACACTTTCTGTCGCTTATCTCTAGGCCATGCTTGAGTACCGGGTCGCTTGGCAGAAACAACCCATTTCTTCTCTTCTAACACCATCATCCACAGCCAGGTCATCATAAACCATCTCTGCGAGTTCAACGGCAGAGTCAAAGGTACTTGTTTTACTTGCCCTGACTAAGGTGCGGACGTCCTGTGGAAGCCCTCTAAGGTAGCATTTGATTCTTTTAGCTTCAGTATTCACCATGTTAGGCACCAACCTAGACATGCGGTTGAATTCAGTAGGGTAATTGCGGTGTTTCATCTTACCCACCTTCAAGTTTAGAAACTTCATCTCAGCCCTCTCCACCTCAGCATCAACACAGAAACGTTTCATAACCATCTCCTTCAGGTCATCCCATTTCAAGGCCTTAATCTCTTCCCGACTCTTCCTCTGCTTCACACTGTCCCACCAGTACATAGCTTCATCCCTAAATGACTGAGTGGCATAACCTACCGCTTGGTCGGGACGGCAATCGCTAAATCGGATTACCTTGTCCATTGCGGTTATTAATTGGAGAGTAGCGATTGCGTCTCCCAAGCCAGTTAGCTTCGGCGGGTCACAACCCTTGAATGACTTGTAGTTACACCTACCTCGGCCTCTCTTCCTATCATCAACCTTTACAGACTTAACCACACTTGATTCTTCCTTCTATTTCTCATCAGCCTTATTAATTTTCTCCCCTGACTTCTCAGCTCTTTCATGGCTTCTAGAAGACCCTTCAGGAGTCAAGTTCTTCACAGCAGCTACTACCGTTTGAGAAATGGCAGCTTGAACAGCAGGGTTAAGTTGATACCCTTCGTTGTTACTCGGATTTCGACCAGCTGCACTTCCTTCTCCCTCAGTGTTAGTAGCTAATTCTACCGACAGTTCTCGGACAATGCGTGGCCTACCACGACGTCCCGTACGTCCTCCCTTTCCAGCAACTTTCCTAGCTCCAGCCATTCGTATTCTATATGGAAACGCAAACGTTATCTCTTAAGGAACCATTTAGTACAAGGATAGTAAGGCTAACAGGTAATAACAGTGGCCAACTATGATTAGCTGATCACGTTACTCTTTGTGTCCTATACACTTCCCTTTGTGAGTCCACTTGTGCTAGTTCTACTTCTAACAGTTAGACAATTAAACAGTTCATATCATCATATACTCTTATCCCTAGCAATTAAGCTAGCATACATACATTATTTATTTAGCAACTAAGCTAACATCATACCTCGTTATCTATCAATTAAGCTAACATTCATTCATCATTCTACTTTACATGTGAAATTAATCACATACTTTACCTTTACTGAGCTTGCTTGAGTGACACATGGCTTTCTTGAACTGGCATATTCTTTCTTCTCTTACTTAAATCTCATTCTATGTTCCAGTCTAAGCATGCAGGATGCTTAATTCTCCCGAACTTATGCTCTGATACCAACTTGTAAGGCCCCATTATCGGTGCCCTACTTTGGCGTTGGATTTACTTGTGAACACAGTTCAAATAATCAGAGTTAATTGAAACTTTTGTGGAATAATATAAAAGTCAACCATTCATTACAGACATCCATAACTTGCCTTTCAAAAACATAACATAAAACATAATACTCAAAACATCATGACAAATCTTCATATGCCAACCTCTTCAATCTTGCCATGTGTCTCCCTCAAGCCAGCTGTCTCAATCGGTTAACCTGCGTACATACTAAACGTCAGCTACGGTGAGTGAGTTCTAGTTAATCAGACGGCATACAAAACATTCACATACTTACATATGCACCCGAAGGTACATACCTTCATATTTACTTATATAGTTACATACATACGTACTTCCATTATTACTTTCATACCTACATACGTACTTTCATTCATACATATACGTTTTAAAGAGCATTTCTCCCTATAACCTTCGCCGATATTATTAGGGTCGGTCCCCTACATTCGCCGATATTATTAGGGTCGGTTTCTACATTCACCGATATTATTAGGGTCGGTTCCCAACATTCGCAGATATTATTAGGGTCGGTTCCCTACATTCGCTGACATTATTAAGGTCGTTTCCCTACATTCGCTAACATTATTTGGGTTGGTTCCCTTTTCTAACTATACCTTCCATAACTTTCTATACATTCATAATTATAGCTTCCATATGTTCATACATTATTTATTCGTCATATATATACATATATATATATATATATATATATATATATATATATCATATTTTTAAACTATCCCTTGATGGTACATGCAATATTCGAAGATCGTTCATGCATCGTCAATCATTCATTCATACATAAATCATATAAGACATACAAGGAATAGTAGGTGAGGATTGGTAGGTGTATTAAGTAATCACATCGAGTATGCACACAGCCCCGAAAACATAACAAGGAATGGGGCTAGAAACTCACCTGAATGCGGTTGCGTTCACCGTTTATGGTTATTCCTTTCTTTAGCTGTGCGCGACTAACTGTATAACAATTACACATATCTATTATATATCGCTACCCATATCATGTTTCTAGTTTAATTATAACCCTCAACGAACGGGTGTCCGGGGGCAGCGCCCCTGGCAGCGGGGTCAAGGGGCGGCAGCCCCTAGCAGGGTCCAAGGGGCAGAGCTCTTGGCTGGGGTCGAGCTTGGAAAATTTTTATTTCCATTAACTGTCTTAACACATTTTTCATTAGAATTCTAAATTATTATTTTATTTGCTAACTTTAAAAGTTCAAGGGCTTCTTTGTAATTTATCCATTTAGTTCTAAGTCCAAGGACCTTTCTATCATCCTTTTAAACTTCCAATTCGTCCCAGTCCCTTAACGAATGGGGTTCATAACGAATGAACCCATTCGTTACTTCATAACAAACTGACTATTATAACGAATCTGCCTTCATGACGAATTTGCTATTATAACGAATTGGACCTTATAAAGAACTGGTCATCATAACGAATTGGACTTTATAACAAACTAGTACTCATAGCGAATTGGACCTTATAACGAACTGGTCATCATAACAAATTGGACCTTAACGAATGGGGCTAGTTCGTCATTCTTTCTTTAAAGAATTAACTCCCGAATTAAGGCTAGTTCGTTATCCTCCCGATAACGAATTAAGATTCGTTCGTTAAGTTTCCGTTAACAAATTAGGTTTAGGTCAGAGAATGTCAGGACATTCTCTGACCTTACCCTAACCTCGTACCCACTTTCCGGCGCCGTCATTACCGGAAAACCAGGATCTCGCCGGAAAAGCGAGATCTCGCTCGTTTTCCACCGTTTTTCGTCCCGTTCCATCCAGATCTGAGCTAGGGTGACCCATAGGCTCGACTTTTGCTCGGTTCATATCTGATTCCACCCAGATCTCGTGACTTTAACGGTTTAAAGGTGTCGGCTCGTCGTTTCGCGACTAGATCTAGCGGGTTTGAATCTATACAATATCATACTATCATTACCTCGGGTTGATGCTCGGGTTTTTTGGTGATTTCGGCTAGAGAGAGAAAGTAGGATGAGAGAGAGCTAAGTGTGTGTTTTTGATGGTGTAAGAAATGAGTGAAATGGATGGATTAATGCATAATTATTGTTTATATATTATGGGTCATGGGCTTAAGCCCATGGTCTTTTCTCTCTTTCTTTTTAATCCCAGTCCATTACCCATTTTATTCAACCCAACACAAGCCCAACTCGTACTACTTAATATTATTATTTTGTTAACCGAAAAGAGAAAACGGGGTGTTACATGCATGCTAAAACTAAATAGACACTAATTTCAAAAGTTAAAACACTAATAGAAAAGATATCATGAATTCAAGTTGGTGTTTAAAGAGAGAATTAAAATGTAAAGACAATATAAGAAAACAAACAAGAAAGATAAGAGTGAAGTTTACATGTACGTTTGTTGTCCTTTACCATTAGTCCATTAATTCGGCTGTGTTTTATTAAGAGAGAGGGGGGGGGGGGGGGCATGCAAACTTTTCCCATGATATCTGACATGTTTTTTTTTGCTGATTCATCTCCCCAAAACACAAAGTACACAGTCCCCAAACACCTTTATATATTTTGTTATTTAATTATCATCATTAATAGTTTAATTATTTAAATTACTCAATATAGACATCGTAAAATCTCTTAAAACATATATGTTATAGGTAAATTGTGAAAAATAGCTAAACAAAAAAACCTATACAAATAATTTGATACATTAATGATAACTGGTTTACAAGAGTACAATTAATAGACATATATAGAATTAAAGATAAAGGTTAGATAAACTTAGCTTCTTATAAAGAATTAAAGATATAAAAACGTAAAATGATATGTTTTTATAATTCAATAAACAAGTCAAGAAGCCACGCTCCCTTCGGTTGTTTGTCTTAGAATTCGAATTTTACAACACTGGTGATAGGATGAAGATTCGAGAGAATATATAAAATGGATAATGGTTAAACGGAAAAAGATTACCGTTAACTTGGTGGCCGTATACGAGAACCATTTATTCATATAAATACATAAACAAAAATGGCGGCTAATTACATAACTATAAGTTAGTTATCTTCCCACATCATTTCAAACATTTACAATAGAAGCGTTGTAATGGTTTCATAATATCTAAACAATTATGCCATTCCAAATATAAGTTTAATACGAATGTACATCAACATTGACTAGTCTAAGTCGTAACTAGAAGTCATTGGACACCAAACCCATATTCACTAGGGAAGCATGATAAAGAATGTTATTCTTTTCTTGTTATATATATATATATACACACGTGTGTGTGTTTATTGTTAGTTAATCTTCTTTTAATTTCTACCAAAAACAATTTTCTTACCATGATCTTTGAGGAGATGTAGAATGCCCAATTCAACCCCTGAGCAAGGGGGAACAACCAATCATAGCCTCTTTAATCAAGGCCATTATGATGGAAAGGAATACACCAACATGGTAGCTGATATTATTCTAGACTATAATGTTTATATGATCCTAGATGATAAATGCAGGATACGTTTTTAAATGTAGGATACGTTTTTAAATGCGCGAATAAATGTAGGATACGTTTTTAAATTTGTAAATTAGAAAAACACATATCTCCTTTCCTTAATCAAATCAACAGCTGGATCCAATAGCTAATCAAATAAACCATTCACCTACGGATTAGTAGGAGATCGCAAACAAGCTGAATAGATTAAACGAAAACATGTATGTGAAAAAAACATACATAATTTGGACAAAGTTAGCAAAGTTTTAATTCGGAAACATAAAAAAAAAAAATAAAAAAACTCTTATGCCAAACAAACGAACACAAGCGCACAAGAGAAAGAATATTTACGTCAAACAATCAAATCTACAAACACATTTTCAAACAACGGCAAATTATTTACACGAGTGGAATTAAATACGAAGTTACCACATCAATAAATTTTTTACTAAACCAAACATAAAAACTCATATACCTTGTTTAGCAACTTAAAAGCTTCAATTAAATGTTAATATATCATCAATGAGGTAAAAAGCTTAGTGGTTCTCCTTTGGCAAATTAGTCCATGCGATTGCAATAAATGTCTACGATTGGTGGAAGCTTCTCTTTTCATATGAATCCTTCTGTCACACCTGGCTCCATGAGTCTAGGCATGACATTGGTATCTTTTTTGTAAATATTTGTAAATATTTCAGGGTATAGGTTGCAAAATAGAAGTCTTTTCATTCAAATAGTATTATATTCAAAACGTCGGGAATTAAATACCCGATAGAATTTTACAAAAGATTATCTGATAAAACCATAATTTACATCTTCTACACTAATCAAGAAATCTCAGGCACATCTACTAATGTCTATCATCACTATCTCTAACTTCTATTCCCCATTACCTGTAAAACAGTTTATAACATACGTCAGCAACACTTGCTGGTGAATACGCAGACGCGTTAAACATTTTATATAAACCTTTAGTTCATACTCGAAACAACTAGCGACCCTCTAGACCGGTGTACCATTATATCATATAGTCTAGCCCTCACAACCATATATAATAGCTTAATAAGACAGGGACATGGTACTAAGTGTGGTGGGGGTATGCCCTCCCTCTGCCCATATATGTAAGCATCGAATAACTAGCCTGAATGCCAGAAGATACTAAAGTTTTAGGGATCTATAATCCCACGCAAAGTTTTGTATATGACTCGTTTGTATTTATGCTTATAAAAAGATTAAACGTACTCACCTTGTTATGATAATTAGTACAATACTAATTTTTGCTTGTGCGTTACCTCATACCTATAGTATGAGAATAACTTTTGTAAATAACTAGATCAATGATCTAGCTTCAGACCTTTAGTTTGTTTTGCATAGCTTTAAACTTGATAAATCATTTGTTTGAATAAAACATTTTTCCCTTTAGTCCATTTATTTATTTACCAATTATGTGATATGCTTCATCTTCACGAAGAAACGACTATGTTAGGTTTCTTCTTCAAGAAGACACGTCAATCTGACTATAATCTTTGTTTATAAAACTTTATGTTTCTTAATCATAATGAAACATTATTTTGACTAAAATCTTTGCATACGAAAAATCTATTTCTATATTTAAAATTGATCAAGGTCTAGGTTATACCCCGACTACGGTCAAAGCCATAATAAAAAAATTACTTAAGCGGAACCGTACCTTATATGGGTACTTGGAGTTGGACGACTAAGGTTGAACGAGAAACACTTCTACTCTACGTTGTATACTGGGACTTAAACTGTCGGAACTTTGGGCATCAGAACTTGGGCACTATTCCTGAGATTATATGTGTGTACTGAATGTGTATTTGGGACGCTTGGAGCAAAGCCCAAATGTCTCCTTTTACAGGCAAAATTTACAACCAATCGTGTATCGCGATGGCCTGCTTGAATGGACATCTCTTAATGTTATGACTCAGCATCACCATCACTGGGTGATGCATTGTGGCGACATATAGCCTGTCATGATGTGCCACGTGGTTCAACACGTGTCCATGGTTGCTTAACATGGACATCAGGTATCGCCATGGTCCAATAGGTTTGGCTGTCATGTATCGTAACACCGCCGAAATCTCGGTTTTTGTGATACTCCATCTCCTATCGTGTTGGTTTGACAATGAACAAAATTTTATAAGAGGCAAGATAATGTCTTTTAACAACCAAGGCTTTATATTGGGCATAATAGGCTGTGTTGATAGCCTTTGCCTAAAATTTCAATGCCAACTCCAAATCAGTAAGCATTAATATTGTGTCCTCGATGTGCATTGTGTTCTTTCTCTCAACAATATTATTTTGTTTAGGTGTTCTTGGTATGCTATATTATCTTGTGATGCCCTTTGACATAAAAAAAGTATCTAATTCGTGAATGTTAAATTCAATTTCAATTTCACTCTTAAATACTGTCGCTCAATCTCGATCTTTGATAGTGAATCGATAAGAACTATGATGAACAATATGATATGAACAACAATATTTTATTGATAGCTTGAACTTGATTGAATGATTGAATGTTTCCCTTATTAGATGTAAGACCCCGTTACCGGTGCCCTACTTTGGACGTTGAATTTACTCATAAACACAGTTCTAAATATCAGAGTTAATTAAAACTTTCGCGGAATTATATAAAAGTAAACCATTCATTACAAACATACATAACTTGTCTTTAAAAACATAATATATAACATAATAACTCAAACATCATGACAAATCTCCAGATACCAGCCTCTTCGGATCCTGCCAGGTGTCTACCTCAAACCAGTTGTCTCAGTCGATTAACGTGTGTGCTTACAAAAAGTCAGCTACGCTGAGTGAGTTCTAGTTAATCATACAACATACAATACATTCATAACTACGTACTTCCATACGTACTTAATACTTTCATAATTCGTTCATAATATACATACTTGCCTTCATACTTTATTTTGAACTCTACTTTACATTATTCTATTCTGCCTCGGATATTATTAAGGTCCGGTCCCGTTTTCTGCCTTGAGTATTATTAGGGCTCAGTCCCTTTCTGCCTCGATATTTATAAAGGGCTCGATCCATTTTCTGCCTCGGATATTATTAGGGCTCGATCCCTGTCTACCTTGAGTAATATTAGGGCTCAGTCCCTTTCTTCTGTACCTGACTATCTGTTACATTCATTTATAACATACGTACATATCATTCGTACATTATACATAACATCATAACTTGACAGTACGTGCAATATCCGAAGATCGTTCACGTACCGACAAGCAATCATTCATACTTTATAAACATATCATTCTTGCAATATCCGAAGATAGTTCACGTATCGACAAGCATTCATTTATACATAATAAAGTAAGGCATACACTTACCACTTAAGGTAAGTGTATTAACTAATCACATCGAGTATGCACACAGCCCCCGAAAACATAACAAGGAACGGGGCTAGAAACTCACCTGAACGTGGTTACGTTCACTGTTAATAGCTATTCCCTTCTTTAGCTGTGCGTGACTAATTGTATAACAATGTCACGTATCAATTATCTATCACTACCCATATCGTATTTCTAGTTTAATTATACCCCTCAACGAACGGGGGTCCGGGGGCAGCGCCCCTAGCTGCGGGATTCTAGGGGCGGTAGCCCCTAGCGGGGTCCAAGGGGCAAAGCCCCTGGCTGGGGTTAACGCATTTTTAACTGCCTTAACACATTTTATTATCACTACTGCTGCTAGCTCTAAATCATGCGTCGGATAAGTATTCTCATGGAATTTCAACTGTCTAGACGCGTAAGCTGTGACTTTCCCTCGTTGCATCAACACGCAGCCTAACCCACGATGCGAAGCATCGGTACAAACAACTAAATCCTCGTTGCCATCAGGCAAAGCAAGGATTGGAGCTTGCGTGAGTCTTTTCTTTAATTCCTCAAAAGCTTCTTCTTGAAACTTACCCCAACTGAATACTTACAAACAACTAAAACGATACTCAGTTATCGTTTTCTGCCTTGAGTATTATTAGGACCAACTCCAGAGTCATCGGTGCGGCTATCTTGGAGAATCCTTCGATGAATCTCTATAGTAGCCATCTAACCCTAAGAAGCTTTGTATATCAGTCGGATTCTGCGGAGTCTTCCAATTTGTTATCGCCTCAATCTTAGCTGGGTCCACGGTAATCCCTTCAGAATTAATCACCTGACCTATAAATTGCACTTCTCTTAACCAGAACGCGCATTTCAAAAACTTAGCGTACAACTTTTTTCTTTCTTCAGAGTCTCCAAAACTTCTCTCAGATGCTCGGCAAGATCAGACTCGCTTTTTGAATAAATCAATATATCATCAATGAAGACGATAACTGACTTATCCAACATCGGCCGACACACCCTATTCATAATATCCATAAATGCTGCAGGAGCATTTGCTAAATAGAATAACATCATGAGGAACTCGTAGTGTCCATACCGCATCCGAAACGCTGTTTTAAGAATGTCTGCCTCTTTCACTTTTAATTGATGATAGCCTGATCTGAGATCTATTCGTGAGAACCAACTTGAACCTTGCAATTGGTTGAATAGATCATCATCCTTGGCAAAGGATATCTATTCTTTACCGTAAGTTTGTTCAACTCGCGATAGTCTATGCACATTCTCATAATTCCATCATTTTTCTTCACAAATAGCAAAGGTGCACCCCACGGGGAAACACTTGGTCTAATAAAACATTTGTCGAGGAGTTCTTGCAGTTGGAACATCAGTTATTTCATCTCAGATGGCACTAGACGGTAAGGCGCTTTCGCGACGGGCTGGGCTCCTGGTACTAAATCTATCTGGAATTCTACCTCTCGCTCCGGTGGCAACCCCGGAAGATCCTCAGGGAATACTTGTGAGTAGCCGCACATGATAGGAACATCTTTCATTTCTTTCGTCTTGGCCATAGCGTTGACAACATACGTCAGGTAGGCACCGCACCCTCGCCTTAACAAACCCTCGGCTTTTATCATCAAAATGACATTAAGCCCAGAACTTTCCTTATCCTCATAAACCGTCACCGCACTACCATCCAAGGACTTTAGCTTTATTATCCGACTCTTACACACTATCTGAGCTTCATACTCGGACAACCAATCCATTCTCAAAACCACATTAAACACTCCTAAGGTCATAACATACAAAGTAACAGGGAACTCATGTCCCTCTAACTCTATCTTACAGTCCTTAACCATTTTCATTATTTTAACCGAAGCGTCACTAGCGGTTTCTACTATAAAGGTTTCAGACACTCGGCAACATTTCATTTTAGCTAGTTTACTAAATGGTTTAACTACGAAACTTTTATTCGCACCCGAATCAAATAATACTGAAGTAGAAATACCATTTACTAAGAAAAGTACCAGTCACAACATCTGGAATCTATTTAGCATGTTCCTGAGTCAGCATGTAGGCTCTAGTCCTTAGCCTAGCTTGATCACTATCCTTCTTTCCACTTCCTCCAGCTTCACCCTCGGTACATTCTCTGGCAAAGCTACCTGTCTTACCGCACTTGTAACACGCGGGTTTTGTAGTACAATCTGGAGCATAATGCCCCACCTTTCCGCACTTGTAACAAGCATTCGTACCAAACCTGCACTCACCAGCATGACTCTTCCCACACTTATAACAAACGTCTGAACCCTTAATCCACCTGCACTCGCCACCATGTGCCTTGCCACAAGTCTTGCACGATTTCTTTTCCCATACCCTCTGCTTCTTGTCCCTAGAGTTCCACAACTGAGCACCGGGTCGTTTAACATGGGCGACACACTTCTTATCCTTCTTCTCCTCCCCCACCACATCATCTGCCGACAAATCGTCGTAAACCATTTCTGCTAGCCCTACCGCATAATCAAAGGTACCAGGTCTACTAGCCTTGACCAAGACGCGAACATTCTGCGGCAGTCCCCTAAGGTAACACTTGATCCGCTTGTCCTCAGTGTTCACCATGTCTGGCACCAACCTTGACATGCGGTTGAATTCAGGGGTGTATTCGTGGTGTGTCATCTTACCCGCCTTCAGACTCAAGAACTTCATTTCAACCCTTTCAACCTCCGCATCCATACAAAACCTCTTCATCACCAATTCCTTCAGATCGTCCCACCTCATAGCTTTGATCTCTTCTGGACTCTTCATCTGCTTAATTGACTCCCACCAGTACATTGCCCCATCACCAAAAGATTGGGTAGCATAACCCACGGCTTGATCGGGACGGCACTCGCTAATGCGGATAACCTTGTCCATAGTGGTTATCCATTGGAGAGTAGTGATTGCGTCTCCCAAACCGGTTAGCTTCGGTGGGTCACAACCTTTGATGGACTTATAGTTGAACCCACCTCGGCCTCTTTTCCTATCATCGACCTTCACTGACTTTACCACACTAGAGTCCTTCCTCTCCCTTTCATCATCTTTCTTACCATATGCTTCCGCCCTTTCAGCGTTTCTTTCACGGTCTCCAACAGACCCTTCAGGATTCAAGTTCTTCACAGCAGCTGCTACCGCTTGAGCAATGGCAGCTTGAATAGCGGGGTCAAGTTGAAACCCTTCATTTTTTCTTGGGTTTCGCCCAGTAGCGCTTCCTTCATCTCCTGTGTTGGAGGCTGCCTCCACAGAAGGTTGTTGGACATGACGAGGCCTTCCACGTCGTCCAGTGCGGCCTCCTGCTCCAACAACTGCCCTAGATCCAGCCATCGTATTCTGGAAGGGAAAACACAAACTTCATCCCTCAATGAACTATTGAGTACAAGGATAGTAAGACTAACAGGTAATAACTGTGGCTAGCTGTGATTAGATGATCACGTTACTCTCCATGTCCTATACACTTTTCCTTGTGAGTCCACTTGTGCTAGTTCTACTTTTAACAGTTAGATAATCAAACAGTTCATATCATCATATACTCCTATCCCTATCAATTAAGCTAGCATTCATACATCATTCTACTTTACATGTGAAATTAATCACATACTTTACCTTTACTTAGCTTGCTTGAGTGACACATGGCATTTTTGAACTGGCATCTTCTTCATTTTCTTACATAAATCCCATTCTCTGTTCGAGTCTAAGCATGTAGGATGCTTAAATCTCTCGAACTTTCTCTGATACCAACTTGTAAGGCCCCGTTACCGGTGCCCTACTTTGGATGTTGGATTTACTCATCTAAATATCAGAGTTAATTAAAACTTTCACGGATTACATAAAAGTCAACCATTCATTACAAACATCCATAACTTATCTTTTAAAAACATAACATATAACATAATAACTCAAACATCACGACAAATCTCCAGATGTCAGCCTATTCGGATCCTGCCAGGTGTCTACCTCAAACCAGCTGTCTCAGTGGATTAACCTATGTGCATACTAAAAGTCAGCTATGCTGAGTGAGTTCTAGTTAATCATACAACATACAATACATTCATAACTACGTACTTCCATACGTACTTCATACTTTCATAATTCGTTCATAATATACATAGTTGCCTTCATACATTATTTTGAACTCTACTTTACATTATTCTATTCTGCCTCGGATATTATTAAGGTCCGGTCCCGTTTTCTGCCTTGAGTATTATTAGGTCTCAGTCCCTTTCTGCCTCGAGATTTATAAAGGGCTCGGTCCCTTTTCTGCCTCGGATATTATTAGGGTCCGGTCCCTGTCTACCTTGAGTATTATTAGAGCTCAGTCCCTTTCTTCTGTACCTGACTATCTCTTACATTCATTCATAACATACGTGCAAATCATTCGTACATTATACATAACATCATAACTTGACAGTACGTGCAATATCCGAAGATCGTTCACGTACCGACAAGCAATCATTCATACTTTATATACATATCATTCTTGCAATATCCGAAGATCGTTCATGTACCGACAAGCATTCATTTATATATAATCAAGTAAGGCATACACTTACCACTTAAGGTAAGTGTATTAACTAATAACATTGAGTATGCACACAGTCCCGAAAACATAACAAGGAATGGGGCTAGAAACTCACCTGAACGCGGTTACGTTCACCGTTAATAGTTATTCCCTTCTTTAGCTGTGCGCGACTAACTGTATAACAATTTTACGTATCAATTATCTATCGCTTCCCATATCGTATTTCTAGTTTAATTATACCCCTCAACAAACAAGGGTCTGGGGGTAGTGCCCCTGGCAGCGGGGTTCTAGGGGCGGCGACCCCTAGCGGGGTCCAAGGGGCAGAGCCCCTGGCTGGGGTTAACACATTTTTAACTGCCTTAACACATTTTATTTTCATTAACTGCCTTAACACATTTTCCATTAGGATTTCATGATAATATTTTATTGTTAACCCCTCATTCCTTTAAGGTATCTTCTATAAATTAATAAAGTTAAAGGGCTATTTTGTAACTAATTCATTATTTTCTAAGTCCAGTGACCATTCTGTAATTATTTCAAAGTCTAGTTCGTTATTTGGCTAATTCGTTACTTCATAACGCATTGGCCTTTATAGCGAATTGGTCCTTATAACGAATTGGACTTATAACGAACTGGACCTTATTCGTTTGGTCTGGTTAACGAATTAAACTCCTTAGCGAGTTGAACCCTTATAACAAACCAGTCCTCATAACGAAATAGACATTATAACGAACTGGTTATCATAACGAATTGGACCTTAACGAATTTGGATACGAACTAAGGCTAGTTTGTTAAGCTTCCGTTAACGAATCACCCTGACGAATTACCCCTAGTTCGTTAACTCTCTGTTAACGAATTATGGTTATGTCAGAACCTTCTCTGACATCCTCGTACGCCGTTTTCCGGCGCCGTCGTCGCCGAAAAACCACGATTTCGGCGGAAAAACGAGACCTGGCTCGTTTTTCATTGATTTTCGTCCCGTTCGATTCAGATCTGAACTAGGGTGACCCCTAAGCTCATATTTGGTTCAGTTCATACCCGATTCCACCCGGATCTCATGACTATGACGGTTTAAAGGTGTCGGCTCGTTGGTTCGAAACTAAATCTAACGGATTCAAGTTCATACACTATTATATTATCATTACCTTGGATTGGGATCAGTTTTCCTTCTTAGTTCGGCTAGAGAAAAGAGAGAAACTAGAGAGAGCTTAAGTGTGTGTTTTGGGTGGTGTATGGAATATGTGTAGAATGAATGAATTGATTAGTAATTAAGGGTTATATTATTATGGATCATGGGCTTAAGCCCATGATCTTTTCCTTCTTTCCTTCATGACGCAAGTCCATAACCCATATCCATTTAACCCAACACTAGCCTGACTCATAATAACTTGTATTTTCATTTTATTAACCGAAACGAGAAAACAGGATGTTACAAGTTCAAGGGGCACTTATACTCCCTTAAGCTCATGGACCTTAGGCACATCTTTTTTTTTTTTTTGGTCCATAATTAATTTCATCTAATTAGCCTATTTATCCTTCCATTTTTATTATTTTATTATTTCTATATAACTCAAGTAAACTTTTCCCATAAATAAATAATATTTAATATTATTTTTAGAAATTTCAGGATGTTACAAAATGTACATTTTTATATTTCCGTTTTTAAATAATACCCTTAACTTATGCTTAGTATTTATAACATATTTAAACTTATTTTAAATTCGAAATTTGACAAATCTTTCAACAAACTTTTAAAGGTTTTAATACCCTCCATAATTTTAAACCCATTTCAAACTATTTTCATAATTTTTTGAAGTTTTCAAATTCACCTGTTTGATTTTTATTTTTTTAATTATTTCTAAAATAATTAGTCAAATTAGTAGAATTAATTAATAAAATAAGAACCGATTTGATTTTAATTTTTGTGATTTGGCATCAACTTTTGTAATTATATATATATATATATATATATAGAGAGAGAGAGAGAGAGAAGATGCAATACAATAATCCGTAACGTAACATAACGTACAAGATAACATATATTCACGTAATTGATCCATAAAATCACATCTCAACATCTCAGAATCATCAACAAATACCCAATTAATCATCGAGTCACAAAAAAACAGATTTGGATCGTTAATCGATCAATTTTTTACTTTTTTTCACGAAACCCGTTTATGAGCGTTTTATTTTTTGGCTGAGCATTTTAGGTTTTTCGGCTGAGCGTTTTAAGCGTTTTAGTATTTTTGTCTTTGTTTTTTGCCTTTAGTGTCTCGCATACCTATCGTACGTTAAGGAATTATTGTACAGTATCTTGACCCTATTTATATATATATATATATATATATATATATATATATATATATATATATATATGTGGGAGGGTTATCTTAAAATAAGTAGTTTCCTAGGAAGACTAGGAATAAATCATAGCCATTGGATTATATCAATCAATGGTTGAGATTTAAAATTACAAAAAACCGTCATAGTTTCCTACAATTACTCTTTCACCATTATAACCGACATAGTTTCTTATAATTGTTCTTTCACCATAGGTTTTAATGTCAAATGTCAAAATTATATTAGTTCTTACAATTTCTAGAAAACAACTTCTTTTTATTTGAACCATTTTCTATATATATATATATATATATATATATATATATATATATATATATATATTGGAGCAATAAATTATTCGTTACTATAAAGATGATGTTATTTTGGTCATCACCAAAATATATTAAGTATGAACTTCAGATAATTATTTCATGTTTTAAATATTATGTCTAAGTTAACTCGCGTTACAATTTTTTTTAACTAAGCATAGAGTGTTACAAATTTACTTTGGTGTTAGTGTTGATTTTAATCTTTTTAATATTATTATATTTGTACCTTAATTATAATTTAATTTTTTTTAATTTTGTATAGTTTTCATAACCAAATTTTATTTTTTTTAATTTATATATATTTTTAATTATATGTGTTTAACTTTCCACATATTTGATAACTTATTTAATAAACTATAATAAGTTATCATTTTAATATTAAAAAAACTTATTATCAAACTAAAAATACTTGCCATGATGGTAATACAATCTTACTTTAATTGACATTAATATTAATTAATACTAAAATAACAACCGCGTTATTTTAGAACACAATATTTAAATTGACATAATTTCTAATAATCAATAATTAATGTATCATAAAATTAAATATCCGCTTTATCATCATTTATGAATATTATTCTGCACATAAGTTTTAGTGAATATTATTAAATATGACAACTTTTCCTAATTTATTAGTATTATTATTCCCATGAATCAAGCTATTTCAAATTTCTATTTTTACATGGAATTGACCAAATTTAAACTTGTATTTCGATCACTATATAAGTTTATCATTCGATATCGTATTCTTCATTGCTATTCCATCACAACTAAATTCGGATTTCAATATTTTCGTTGCAACCATGTAATTTCTTCAACGAATTATTTATATACATTTCCCTTTGTTTTTCAAAATTTAAATTAACCACATATTAATTTATTATTGTTAATATTTATAGTAGATTCAATTGATTATGGGATTCCACACCCAAAACATAGTTTTCTTTTTTATATTCATTGTTTTGAATTAGGTTGTGTATGTTCGATTTTTTTGAATTTGTATTCCTAATATTTTTACAATTAAACTGTTTTTACGTTTGCAGTCAAGCAAGGCCAAAAGATTCACAATACAAAGTTGATTATTCATTTCAAAGTTCATATTGTTTGGATAAATGAGGCGAATGTTGTGGGTTGTTAGTTTAGATGTAATTGGTGTCATATTATTCTTTTGTATTATTATTAGATTAAACATGTGTTAGTTTATTGTTAGTTTAAATACTAAATATTATGGATTTGGAACTATGACCATAGTTTAAATTAATTAAGCATTTTCTTATGTTGTTGCTTTTATATTTTCAACTGTGTGTAACACGGGCTCTAATCTAGTATGATATAATGTAAAAGCATTCTTGAAAGGTTCTCTATCGTCATATCTATAATTACACTAAAAATCACTATATTTTCTCTCTTATTTTCAAGTAAATAATATTTTTTTATACATTTATCATCTTTTTTCTCTTTCCCTCACTCAAAACAATTCCAACAATTATTAAAAATTTATATAGTATAAATAGTTTTTTCCAAATTTACTCATGAAAAAATAATATTTTGTATCTTCTCTATTCACAACCATTTATAACTATCTATACTATATATAAAGTATGAGTGGGGGACCTCTTAAATTTTAAGAGGTACCAAACTCAATGCTTTATGTATAACACACAATGCATCAAAAATATAAAAATTAAAGGTAATTAAGTATTTTCATTCCTTTAAAATATACTTATAACTTTGGTCCCTCAACTTCACTACTTTTTTTGTAAATTTAAATAATAGTTACACATATGCCCCCAATTCAAAACCAACCACCCCTCGACTTTTTAACTGCCATATCTTTTCACATGTTAATATTTTTCTTAAAATAACTATATCATAAAAACGAGTATTTTATTCTCTTTAATTTGAGTATGGTATTGCTATAGTATTTAGTTTTAAAAAGTTTAACATGTTACGCGATTACCGTGTAGAACTGGTAACAGGTCGAGTCGGGTGAGCTTGGGTCATTTGTAAAAGTGGATTAGGGTCATAACAAGTCGATACAAGACAAATGGTTCATTTGGTTCGGGTTCGAGTAGATAGGGGCCAGGTCAGACCAATGTCGAGTCGGAACGGGTTTAGGGCCAGACCAGGTTGGTTTACAAGTGATTTATTTGAAATTACTGTATATTTCCGGTTTGCTTCTTGATTTTCGTCACCGATTACGCAGATGTCGTTGTTTATATGTACCGGGACCGATAAACGCGTGTTTAGCACTACGTAGCGCACATAACCAAATGTTGGTAAGCGCTCAACATAGCGCACTGCACCGTTAATCGTTATTAATTACACGCGTGGTGTTGGTTACGCATGTTTTAATGTCAGTGACGTGCATTCCGGGTCGGTTAAGCGTGTTCAATCTTCGATTACACACAACTGGCTTTGCACGAGTTACGTGTCAAATCGAGCTACGTGCACACTGTCATTAGATGACGTATGTACTGACACATACTATACCCTCAATGTCGAGTTGCGTGCACACCCCGCTGCATTGCGCGGGTACTCAGCTAGTATATTCTAAAAAATTGAGGTTACACTCACACACTTTAAAGTACATATTATGATATAATAACATAATATCATTTGATATGATATGATATGATATGATATGATATGATGTAATATTATATAAAGGAATGCAATAAAGTAATGTAATATTATAACATAACGTGATGTTTATGTACCTCTTAAGATATCGTTTATTTGTAAAATCAAAGAATACTTTTCACCATTTTTGTCAATCAAACATGACATAAACTTGAGTTCAAGTTGTAACTAGCTCTGTCGTCAATTGAAAACCACACAATATTGAGTTTGGATTCCCAAACCTTTTGATTTGTAGCAACGAAATGAATCATAAAAGATTTTGTATTATCCTAATCTTCCATCATCATACAAGGTATCATACATTATAAAATTTAATCGATTATGATATTTTAAGGTTTTTACTGTAATACAAGATAAATATAACTACTTATGCATTCATTAAAATTTAAGTTATCATAAACAAGCAAACATAAATGAAGGAACATAAACAAACATTCAACAACATAAAATGAGCCAATGAAAACTAATATTTAGGCATAGACAATTGATCACAAAATTTACGACCCCATGAGAGAGAGAGAGAGAGTCACTAAATATAATATAATGCAAACCATATAATATGAATAACATAATTTAATTTAATGTAATATCAAGCCCTACCATGAGGGAGGGCTTAAGTCCCAAGCCCACTCTCCCGTTAGGACCCATATGTTTTACAAATTTATGTATATGCAGTATGTAGTTTTTGTTCTAAGCCCACTACTTCACTTTTACATTAAAAGAAATAATATAATAACAATATTAATAACCAATAGATGGCTTGGCTCGATAGCTGGCTGCAAAAGACAGTCAAAAGACATCGATGCTTAAGGTAGCGACAATTGACACATAGCCTTCTGCCCTTCGTAGAGGTCCGACTCAAATTCAGACTCAACAGTCTGACGACCGACTAAGCCACTAATAGGTTATTTGCTTAATTATTTTACGTTCTAGTTTATTGCTTCTGTTTAGATGAGTTTAAGTTAATATTTTTATGTTATAGAATTTAGACTTTTAGAAATTTAGTGTTAATTTATATATTTCATATCAGTAATATGAGTATAATTTGACTGTATAGTATGGTATCATATAATATATATAATATAATGTAATGTAGTGTAATATATATGATATGATATAATGTTATAATATCGTTTAATATGATGTCATGTAGTATTATATAAACCAATCTATACATACTATTAAAGCAATGAGCAATTTCTACATGTCATCATTCTAGGGTGTTCACATAGGATGCCACATCATTGCCATGTCACCCATTACCTTTCTTAAGCATTCAAACTCATCCACTAACCTATATTTAAACCATAACATTTATTAAATTTTTTACCATATTCAACATTTTCTCTCTTTCACCTATTAATATATTCGGGCGAATATCATTCAACATTTGTATCAATTTTCCGGTAAATTTGTATTTTATAATAAACTTCCTACTGTTTATCTATTTTTTTCCGGCAACCTTTTTTTTCCGGTTATTGTTTCTACTAATCTTTTTATTTTTATTCTCATTGTTAACTGATTTTATTAAAATCAGTTTAGGTTGTAAATCATAAACGGCCATGAAGGTGATATGTGGATGTTTTACGTTTTTCTGGTAAGTATTTTCGAAAAGATTTTCCTAGTTAAATTTTTTCCGGCTATGTTTTATACCTATAACAACGGTTGTTTTACATTATTTCAGGTTATTTACCCGTTTAATTTGCTGAGGATTTCATTTTACTTTGTTAATCAAAATTTTATATTCCATTGTGACGTTTTTCCGGTAAGTTTTTTCGGTAACATTTTCCGTATATCAATATTAATATTCTTTTTTATTATTCCAGGTAACATTTTCCGGTAACATTTTCCGGTGAGTGTCACAACTTATACAATCTTTTTTCCGGTAACATCTTTAAATTTCGTTTTTCCGTTAACACCTTTAAAATTTTCCTGTTATTAGTTATAATTAAAATAATCCATAATATCAATATTAATATTTTTTTTTATTATTTCAGGTAATTGCCGACTCATATAATTTAATTTCACGGAATGATTATGAGTTTATAGTATGTATAGATTTTAATTTTAATGTTGATGTATATTTTATTTTGTTATTTTGTTAATATTCATGTATATTCATCTTATTGTATTTACAAAAAAATAAAATATCATTGTATATCGGAGATCCGATATAAGTTTGATCTATATTTTTTTCCAGCGTGTTGTAATCTATTCGATATGAAATATCTCATTAATACCATTTATTTTGTTTGACTTTCCTTATTGTTTTAAATAACTTCATTAACATAAATATTGTAATTTAATTATCCCATTAAAACATTTATATTCTTTGACTTTCCTTAATTTATAAACAACCCGATTTTAAAGTTAATTTGAATTATTTCAAATTAATTATTTTATAGTCAACGTGAATATTAATTAATTATTTTTATAATAACAATAAATTAATTAAAATGTTTTATTGTTATTTCAAATATTATATGAATTATCTCATTAATACCATTTATTTTGCTTGACTTTCCTTATTGTTTTAAACAACTTCATTAACATAAATATTGTAATTTAATTATCCCATTAAAACATTTTATATTCTTTGACTTGCCTTAATTTATAAACATACCGATTTTAAAGTATATTTGAATTATTTCAAATTAATTATTTTATAGTCAACGTGAATATTAATTAATTATTTTTATAATAACAATAAATTAATTGAAATATTATAATGTTAGTTCAAATATTAAAGTTTAAACGTTAATAATAAAAAATAATTAAATAAGGAAATATGTAAATCATTATACGAATTAAGGTAATTCGTTTGAATATTAAATTTAAATACATTAAATTAATTACTTCTTGGTAATTAAGGTAATCCATATATTTTGAATAATAAATTTATTCGTTTGAATTAAGGTAATCCATATATTTTTGGTATATAACCATACTTCTTGGTACAAATTACAAATTAATTACTTTACAGTCAAATTGAATATTAATTAATTATTTTTATAATAACAATAATTTTTTTGGTATATAACCATACTTCGTGGTATAAATTACCAATTACAAGTTGATTACTTTATACTTAACGTTAATATTAATTAATTATTTTTATTATAACAATAATTTTTTTGGTATATAATCATACTTCGTGGTACAAATTATTAATTACAAACTTTTTGTTACAAATGTTATACCGTACTTCAAATATTAATTTTAAAACGTTATTATTAAAGTAAATAAGTAAATTTAGATAAGTCGTTTGAAAATAAGTAAATATATAAATAATTAGTCGAATTATGGTAAGTTGTTTGAAAATATTAAATTTAATTCGAAAAATAAGTATCCATATATTTTTGGTATATGTTGACTAATATAATTTAAAAACTATTATTCTTATATTTATTTTTGGTATAAGTTAACTTGAAAATTTTTATCATAAATTTAGATAATAATAAATATATCAAAAATTACTTAAAAAATATTAATATTAATATTAACGAAAGGTTTCACTTGTCGAGACCATTAACACATTTTATATACTTTGACTTTCCATAATTTATAAACAAACCGATTTTAAAGTTAATTTGAATTATTTGAAATTAATTACTTGATAGTCAACGTGAATATCTTAATTTGGTATTCGAAAATTTAAAATTAAACGAGAATGAAGAGTGTTAATTTGGTATTTGAAAATTTTCCTATTTTCAAATTAAACTTAATTTGAATGTTTTTTGACCATCAAGTAAATAAGTTTATTTTGTATATTTTTTGTACAAGTTAATTTGAAAATAAGTATCCATATTTTACATAATATGAAACTATATGATTTTTATTTATATTACAATTTTACAATTACAATATATTATAATTTACGGATTTATTTATCATTTCTATTTATATTATAGTTTACATAAATGAGTTATACACTGTTTGAGGCCCGTGTATTACACGGGTAATTGATCAAAATTCTGTACTTTAATCATTATTGTAATGCACGGGTCTCAAACAGGTTAACAATTAACCGTGTAATACATTTTGTTAATTATATGATCATTTTGTTAACTATATTTTACTTAATGATTAAAACAATAAATCCCTTAATATATATTTATTCATAAATGAGAATAATAAAAACTATTTATTTAAACCATTTTAAAATACGAATTTTTTACCACTTATATTAAATTTACAAAAATAGGTTATACAGTTGGACTTTGACTAAACTTTCAGAAACCGAATTTTAATAGGTTAATAACTTGAATATTTTTATTAATATGACTTGACTCTAATTTTGGTAAATGTGTACGTTATTATAATTTTAATAATAATAATTAATAATAATTTAATTTTAAATAATGCACTTACCGTTCAATTAATATTCATGATGTAATACATAATAATTCATCTAAAATGATCCGTTCTTATAAATATAACATTTAAAATTCATTTAAATTCAAAACAAATATGTATATTTTACGTTTTCTATAATTCCTGCTCATGTATTACACGGGTCACTCTTTAATTCAAAAGTGGATTTTTTTAAGATGAAAATTTACTAACTATATATATATATATATATATATATATATATATATATATATATATATATATATATATTCGTCTGACATTTGTTAGACATAATTCAAATTTACAGCAACCAAACAAATCTAAGAGACTTACAATACACAGTTGATCATTTATTTCAAATTTCATAGATAGTCATCAAGCATTTCAAATTACATTATCTCTAAATGGCTAAAAAAATATAGCTACAAAGGAAAAAGATTAAATGGGTACATATTGAAAGAAACATAAAGCTAAATAGCACAATCTATTAAAACAATATAAGATTATTATTATATGTATTCAGTGATTATTTAACACAATTTATCTACAAAATAGTTATAAAGAATTGAATGAGAAAACTTTTTTATATTTCATAAATGATATATATTAGGAATCAACTATATGTCAACTACACTTGAATGAAACTTAATATGTTATTGAATATTGATTAAGACTTCATTTTAAAGATCAATTAATTATTGTATTATGAAAAACTAAATTTAGATTTTTGATTGTCATAACAATTTGTTTTGTAACATAATTTTATAATATATTTATAAAAAGAAATGTCTTAAATATTATTCATCTTTTAACACATTTTAACATTGATGTGTAATAAATGTTTTAAATTGATGTGTAAATAAATACGGGTACTATTTTAGAGTAATAAACATTATGGTTATTGGTGAGTAATAAATGTCTTACTGAGAGTTCATCTTTTAAATCAACATTAAGATAGTAGTTTTATTGAATCCACATTGTAAATTTGTTTTATTGATTTGGAGACTAATTTCCTTTTTTTACTTATTATTGTATTAATGGTATAAGTTATAAAATAATTTAACTTTTATTATCTTTGTTATTCTTTGTATGTTTTTATATATGATTCAATAAATTATAATATCTTATAATTCATGTAAAATTATCATTTGTTTACAAGTACAACATTTATATTTAATTAAATTTATATGATGTTACGTATATATTATGATTTTAAATATGTTCCACCGTGTGTAACACGGGTACTAATCTAGTGTAATATAATATTATAAAGTTATATAATATTATATTATATTATATAAAGTAACGTAATATTATAACGTAATGTGATGTTACCTCTAAGATGGATATAAATACTCCATTTATTTTGTTAGGAAATAAAAATCCTTCAGTTGATAGAAATCAAAGAATTAAGCCTTTTCACCAATCAAACAAGACATAAAGTTGAGTTCAAATTGAAACTAGCTCTGTTGTCAATCGAAACCCCCACCAAATATGGAGTTTGGATTCTGAATCCTTTTGATTCATGACAACGAAATAAATCATAAGATATTATGAGCATCTCCTAATCTTCTATCATCGTACAAGGTATGGCATCTTATTAAATTTAGTCGAATAAAATGTTAAGCATTCTAAGGTTGTTATTGTAGTACAAATTCTATATAAATATACTTGTGTACTCATTAAAATTTAAGCTAACGTAAACAGAAGTACACCAAACCAAAATAAAAAACTAATATTTAGCCATAAACAATCGATCCTCATAATTTCCGACCCAATGAAAAAAATTGGGTTCGCCACTAAATATAATTATATAATATGATATAATACTGTATAATATATATGTGTGTGTGTGTAATCTAATTTAATGTAATACGATAGAGTATGATTTGACGGTATAACATAGTATCATATGATATAATGTAATATAGTGTAAAATGATATGAACTAGTAATATAATATTATTTGATATGATGTGACATATGTTATATTATATAAATCAATGTATGTAATGTTATATAAAGAAATGTAATATTGTGACGTAATGTAGTGTTACCTCTAAGATAGCTATAAATACTCTGTTTATTTTGTTAAGAAATTATATAAATGTTTCATTTGATTGAAATCAAAGAATTAAGCCTTTCAACAGTTTTGTCAATCAAGCAAGACCTAAACTTGAGTTCAAGTTGTAACTAGCTTGCTCTGTTGTCAATTGAAACTACCCAAGATGGAGTTTGTATTCTAAATTTTGATTCGTAGCAAAGAAATGAATCATAAGATATTATGTGTCTCCTAATCTTCTACAATCATAAAAGGTACGGTACATTATAAAATTTAGTCGATTATGAAATGTTAAATATTCAAAGGTTGTTAGTGTAATATAAGATAAATGACACATGCTAATGTCAATAAAAAATTTATTTAAAAGAAAGACAACATTTAATTGAATCAAAATGTATAAACTTTACATTAAGTGTTAATGTGTTATTGTATATATGATAAAAGTTGAAAATTCATTTTGGGGTATAATACTATGACATGAATAACTTACGCAATTACTTTTATCGCATCTAGCTGATAATATTAAAGAATTCAAAGTTACACAAATTATACTTATACGCAACTTCTTGGATTAATCTAAAGTAAACTATAATATGCTATTTAATCATTATTAATTCTAACTGCAATCGTAGTAGTAATAATAATAATAATAATAATATACAACTAAATCCTTATCTAAATACTAAGAAAGAACTATGTTAACAGTTTATGAATTTTTAAGTTATTATCATTCTTTTTTTTAGTTATGAACTGGCATATATGTTAAAAATAGTAATAATAAAAAGTAGTACTTGTAAAGAAATAATAACTTCGTATAATATAATACATGTTAACCTTATTATAAATTATAAATTAAAAAAAAAGAGTTAATATGGCTTCATATTTATTTGGAAAATTGGATTTAAATAATCCCACCTTTAATGGATTGACCAATAATAATCTCACATCCGTTATTTCCCGCTGGCAGTCCCACCTTTTCAATTTTTTTGTTTTATAAATCAGCGTTAAAAAAAACTTAACGGGGTTAAGTATTTGCTTATGTGGCGAGTGACTAGGCTTTTAAATATCCAACTGGCTTTTCCCTTTATATTTCACCCCCCCTAATTACCTACCTGTAATACTCACCATATAAACCCCAAACATACTCATGATATTGCAGTCCGTGACAACGCTCATATTCGCCACCTCAAAACGTCGTTTTCTGGATGGATCTGAGGTTTGGTAACGGTGGATTTGAGATCGTATATACGGTCGGAGATTGACGGTGAGCATAAGGTTAGGGTTTCGGCTCAGTTTCTTCTATCTCTATCTTCTAAGCCATTGATTGATTTTTGGGATGAAAGAGAGAGGATAGAGAAGGTCTGAATGTGGCGGTGATTGGTGGTCGCCGACATCTTGAAGTTGTGGTGGTGATTTGTTGTCGTCAGCTTTGAGCAGTCGCCGGATTTAATGGTGATGCTTGGTGTTGGTTGTGGATGAGAAAGAAAGCATAGACGGAGATGTGGCGTTGGTCGCTTGTTGTGACGGTGGCGTGGTCAGGCAGCGGTGATAGTGGTGGTCAGGTGGCCGGATTTAATGGTCGTCAGAGATGGAGTTTTTTGTGGGGGACGGATTGATGGCTGTGGTGGTGATAAGCGATGGTGGTGTTGGGGTAAATGGTAGAGGTCGTGGCCGGAGGAGTGGTAGGCGGAGGAGTGGCGGCTAACCTCAGTGGTTAGTTTTGGGGTTTAAATGGTGAGTATTACAGGTAGGTAATGGGAGGGGGGGGGGGGTGAAATATAAAGGGAAAAGCCAGCTGGATATTAAAAAGCCTAGTCATTCGCCACATAAGCAAACCCCGTTAAGTTTTTTTTAACGCTGGTTTATAAAACAAAAAACATTGAAAAGGTGGGACTGCCAGCGGGAAATACCAGAGGTGGGATTATTATTGGCCAATCTATTAAAGTTGAGATTATTTAAATCCAATTTTCCTATTTATTTAATTAATTGACAGACTATGAAAGTAGATTAGAGTTTGTCACTTCCATTGAATACGAAATTACTTGATATAAAGTTAAACGAGTTAATCTATTGGGTAACATAGTTCGGGTACTCAGTGACGACCTCGGATTTTTCTCAGTAGTGTAAATTAGCTTGTTTCGTCTGAAAATTTTTATACGTAGTGTGCGATTTTTGTCCAAAAATTGATTTTGAGCCTCATTTTTGTCCAAGCTTCGCCACTACGGATACTCATAATAACTCACATAAATTAACATGTTATTATACCAATTAAATTCGTGTCTAAACAGGTTCATAAAGTTAATCGACTAATTAGCTTTATAAAATTTTTGAGAACAGTGAGTGTCATCTTCGGTCTCTCTGATAAAAGTTTCTGATATGGCAGCCCCGGTCACCCGAGAATTAAGTTTAGCCATAGTACGTTCCGATCCTAATCTCACCCAAAACAACGTCAGAACCCTACATTCGACTGAAGACAGCTTGATGGTATCTCAGCCTCATGTTCCTTCAAGGGTATGATCTCTAGTCATATATATGTTGTTACATGCTCTTTATCAATTTGTCTATGTGTTTGTCAGTTAACATTGTATTTGGTTGAGTTTTTGACAGAATAGACGTAAAAAATCGACACCGACTCGATTTCTAGCTTATCAAACGTCTGACATGGAAAAGGAAAATCCACCTCTGAAGAAAAATATGGTAATATATATATATATATTATCTTTTTATTGTTTTTGCCGCAATATATATCGAATGAAATTGGATAATCGTTGTGGTTATGTAGTTGATTCTAGTTATTAAATCCTAGATTTATGGCTTCTCATCGCGTGTTGATGTATTTGGAAGATTAGAAATGAGGTCATTTTCTCTAACAAGCCGGCTTGACTTTCAAAAACAGTTGAGGATATAAAATCCTTGAGGTTTCTTTGGATCAAAAACCGATATACTTTTAAACATGTTTTATGGGAAGATTGGTGTAATTTCTTGATGTACCTTTGGTTGTTTGTTGATCTCTAGCGCCTGGCAACTTTAATGAAATTTACCATTCCAAAAAAAACTTAAATCTAGTTGTTATTTCTTGGCAAAGCTTTATAATAATTTAAATTACTTATTTGCTTGTGTATATATAACTATGAACACAGTACCATGGTTAAGCTTTTTTTTATCTGGATTTAAAATGAAACCGAGCAACAAAATGTGTGTTCAATTGTTCATATGAAAGTGAACAACCAAACTTTGTTGGTAAATATTGAATTTATATATCTGTTGCTTCTACATAGCATGGAACTTACAGTTATATGGTTTCATCAACAGGTTATAAGTGATCCCTCAGCTGGTTCAAGTTTGAGGTGAGTCTTGCTTTGTAGTCTGTTCTTGTTGTGTAAATGATGATTATATCTGTTTTGCATACAGTTTGCGGAATGAGAAGTCTAACGCCATGAATTTAGCAGTGGCGATTCAGCGTAGTCTTGGGAATGTGTTTCCCAGCTGCATAAAGACGATGTCTAAATCACAAGTCAGTTATGGCTTTTGGTTGGTAATGCCTCTCTCCTAAAGGACCTAAACTGCTTGCAGTCAATCTTTATTATAAATGAAAACATGACAAGCATAAGATACACCTTGCCCTTTGACTTATAGGGCCTTCCGTTTCGGTTTTGCAAATCATTTATGCCAGAAGAAAATGTTATGGTTGCGCTCGAAGATGAAAAGGGAGAGACATGTAGAGTGAAGTATAATGCAAACAAGAATGGGTTTAGTGTAGGGTGGAAAAGCTTTGCAGTTAGACATAACTTGATGGAAGGAGATGTTTTGCTTTTCCATTTAGTTGAAGCTACAAAATTTAAGGTGAAACACTTCTAGCATACGTTTCTATGACTTTGGTACTAAAGTGTTCGCCTTAACTTAGTTTTAAAAGCACGGATTGCTAAAACATCTCGGATCGATAATAACATACATGTGTTAAATGTTCTTACTTCTGTAGGTTTACATATTAAAAGGCAATGATTCAGATGAAGTAGCTGATGCAGCTGTTGGCCCTTTGAACTTGGAAACACATTCTGGACAAATAACTCCACGTAACTTTTTTAATCTTGTGATGCTTAATTTTGGTCATTAACTACTAGTTATATTAGAGATTTACACGATTTGTTAAACATTTACTCATTTTAAAAACAAAGATAAAAAAAAGGTATCAGAGTTCTCTCATTGAAATATCAAGATCCCCCCTCCCTATAGTTGCGCCACCTTATTGATGATGGCCTGCAGATCGGCGGTTTGTCTCCAGTTCTTCGTGTTCGACTTGGACACCATAATTACAATCACAAATACTTGTATGATAACAAAGAATAACAACCAAACTTGAAATAATTTTATACATGTCCGGTGGATGGGTAGATTAATGCCATAATGACAAAACTATATTTTCTTTGCAATCTAAAGCGAAAGAGTAATTATTTTTTTAAGATATAAACCACAACCTGTTAAACTTATAACTTTGTAATATAGCAATCCGGCTGTCTTCCTCATGAAATTTATGTTTATAATTTCACCAAATAGTCGTTTAAAAGTTCATATACTGCGAAATTAAGCGCCACATATGTATCTGAACATAAATTAAAAGTGCTAAGTATTTTTTATCGTCATTAATCATTATTAACAAATGTTTGGGTGTATGGTTGGTTAACTCACAAGTCACAACATCCATAAGAGAAGAACACCATCCTTTGAAGAGTAAAACAGGGCAACTTGCGTTCAAGGCCACTCGGTCTCTATTCACCCATTTCTAGAATTTCAAAAAAATAAACTTTACACACCAGAAACAATAATCATTAAAAAAAATAATCAACTATATATGTAGAAACAGAGATTAAAATCAAACCTGAAACATAAGATGGTATTTTCCATCCCTGTTTCGCATCCTCAAATAAGAGTCACACGTTTCTGGATCCTCGCTAGGTGGCAACGGAAAAAATATCATAGAAGTGCTCCCTTGATTCAGTACATTGATACATTCTTCTGACATGGCAAATTTGATGGTCCACACTCGCATTTCTTGGTGACTAGAATTTTTAAGTTCTTAGTTAGTATAAACGGGTTCAGGTCAATTTCGAATCAAACCCGCGATCTCATTTAGCTAAACGGGGTGTGTTCGTGTTAACTTGGTGGTTTGGCAGATTGGCCCGTTTAACCCATTTATTTTCTATTTATGTATTTTTAAACATGTTTGGTCATAAATTAAATTAGTTGAGTATTTGATGCTTATATATATAGAACTTAAAATACAAATTCACATAAGATTTTATAATGAAAATCTAACTTATTTATATAAATTTGTGTTGTAAAAGTAATTTAAAGTATTAATTTGCGAATAAAAAAGTTTGGGTTAAACGGGCCGTGTACGTGTCAACCAATGAATAATATGTCATTTGGGTTCATATGTTGGCGGACATAAATTAGGGTTCAAGTCATGTTTAGGTTCGTGTCGAGCTGGACCCACCAACCTGGTACCCCTAATCTTCGTTTTTAGTAGGATTGACTTTGCTATTCAAAAGGGGGTTGCGACGCAGCTTGTTGCCCGTTTTCCTGTCACTTTACTGTAGTCGTATTGAGTTTAATGAGATATGAAGAAAAAAAATATTATTATCTGAAATTAATATCAAGAATTTAAAAGAATGTATGAACCTGTAAAATATAAGTGTTGTTTTGATATCCTGTAACAGGATGAAACTTGCCAACGATCTTTATATGAGTGGGTTGGAGGTTGGGTTGTATGAATTTATTGTACATTGGATAAACCTGCATATGTGAAGTGACTGTGAATATATATGTATAATACAATAACTGTATTAATTTTGGGTTTAATTGTAAACCAGATTTTGACTTCTAATTTGACCCTTTCCATTCTTTCATAAATTACCATTGTTTTCTTTCATTTTCATTTTGAGAATTCAATCCAGTGCAATCTCAAAAGACTATGATTGCAACAAAGATCAAAACAAACAATTTATAGCAATGGCCTTATCAAATTGTTTGTTTGATTTTGTACTTTTTTAGCCTATTCAGCATATTAATCACAGTTTGACTCACATTGCTTCCTTTGCTATTTGAGAACACCAACTTCCATCTGTTGATACATTTCACACCATGTTAGCCAACATGTTTGACCTGCATGCATCATGTTCTTCCATATCTGCCCTTGTATCACTTTCAATAGTGTTATCATCCTCAATCCTCCTTTTAACTCCAACCCAACTCAAAACACCCTTTACCCAAAACTCCCAAAAGAAGCAATCTGTTCAAGCTAATTCTTATTGGCTTATGACTGACTCGTAAACAAAATGTAGGTTTTGTTTGTCAAACATTACCAGGGATTATGCCATGAATCTGATTAAAATCAAATTTCCACATCTGAATCAATCAAGCATATGAAGACTGCAAGATAAACTGAATAAACTCAACTATAATGATAATAATAACGCAACTTTAAAGGAAAAACGAAGATAGATTTTCAAGATCTCTTGCATATTGTACTTCGGTTATACAAGATACACAGAAAACATAATTAAGCATACCATGCAGGTAGAAAGAACTCTTATGTATCTGCAACATAGAAAATCAGCTTCCATACAACTGTTTTTCTCTTTAGCAACTCATTTGTGCATGAATCAAACTCAACCCCTACTTAGTCGTTTTCCTTCCTGCGGACTTTTGGGTCAATGATTCTACCTACAATCATGTTCTCTCCAAACATGCCCACACCCTTAACATTTGTTTCAAACATTTTCTTCAAAACACACATATCACCCTCCACTATCGTTTCAATCCATTAGAACAAAACTTGATTCATGCTCAACACATTCTTATTAAAATTTTAGTTGTAACTAACACACGATATATATCTGTACAGGGTAGGGTACCAAAACCCACCTCAAATTAACACAACACCCAATAAGTGGATAAACCAAGCGCCAGACGGGCTTCATGGCGTCACAAGAGTAGCCTAATTCAAGCGGATAAATAACGCACAAGGCGGGCTACATGGCGCAATGAACGAAGCCTAATATAATAGACAATCCCTGACACCTCGGGAATGGTAGCGGTAAGATTTCCACAAGCATGGGACAAAAAGGAAGAATATTCATCGGGAATATCACCCAACCAATAGAGGTGAGACAACACATAAAAGACGGTACGAAATAGTACACCACGTCAATGTCAAAAGTCCATAATGTCCACCAACCTCCATGACCGCACGAATGGATAATATAATTGGTGGAAAGCCTGACAAGGCAATTGGCCACGTTCTCTCCCTCCTCTGGCTATAAATACAAAAATACCCCCAAATGGTAAAGGATCCACGATCCAATATTCTAACTCTCTCTCAATATATTTCCACTGTACTACCAAGTACTGATTCTCACGCTGGAGGGTGGTTACTAGAGAATCCCCCAATTCCACGTAACGAGCTCACGGTGTACTGTTTTGCAGGAAAACTCATATGCGCCAAGGAGGATTATAACACATCGTGGGGAATACTTAACCATTACCCTTGGACTAACTTGTTAGACTTAAGGGGTGGATTTGTGTTTCTTCATTGGCAGGATTGAGAATCGCCAAGAAACTAGCGGCTCAACATTTGGAAGCGCACGTCGACTCAATGTTAGTGGCGAACAAAGTAGAAGGGTCATATGATGCAAAAGACGAAAAGATGGCATCATACTTAGCGCAAGCTAAGGCGCTAATAGGAACCTTCATCACATGCAAAGTCAAACATGTGAAATGAAGCGAAAACAAACAAGCCGACGCTCTTAGAAAATTGGCCTCAGTTAGCTTCGAACATCTTGCCAAGGACATCCGCGTCGAACTACTGAAAAGTCCTTCCACAATCATGAGAGAAGTCCGTGTGTGCTCGGCAAGTACACCAAACTGGATAACACCAATCATCAACTACTTATCATCAGGTGTCTTGCCCGATAAGAAAGCAGAAGCCTGAAATATCCATCACAAGGCGCTGAATTATAAACTTCAAAATGGCATTTTGTACAGACGATCTTATTTGGGGCCACTTCTCCAGTGCGTGGACCCGCAAGACGTAAATTAATTGCTGAGAGAAATACAGGAAGGAATCTGTGGGGTTCATGCAGGTCCACGAATAGTGGTAGCCAAGATCATGAACACGGGATATTACTGGTCCGGCATGCATGTGGTCGCAAAAAAAGAGCTAAGGCGATGCAACGCATGTCAGCGCCATGCGCCGAACACTTTGCGTCCCAAAAACACCATGATACCAGTAATGTCATCTTGGCCATTCCGAAAATGGGCGATCGACATAACAGGTCCATTTCCTGAGGCGCCAGGGCAGATGAAATTCCTGATTGTGGCGATTTTCACCAAATTGATCGAAGCAAAACCAGTAGCAACGATTAACGTAGCCAGCATCAAGAAATTCATTTGGGAATTCATCATATGTCGTTTCGGGCTGCCCATGAATCTGGTCAGCGATAATGGAACACAATTCGCAGTTCAGTGCGTCAGGGAATGGCTCAAGGAGTTAAAGATAATTCAAACATTCACTTCTGTCGCCCATCCACAAGGAAATGGAGAAGTAGAGCGCGCCAATCGAAGCATCGTTGGCGGCATAAAGAAAATATTGGCGGGGTATAAGTCAGGCTGGGTTGATCAACTTGCCCACGTTCTTTGGGCAATCCGCACCTAGAAGAATACGAGCAACGCAGAAACACCATTCAGCCTAACCTATGGCACAGAAGCAATGATTCCGGCAGAAGTTGGAGTGCCATCGCCAAGAATCACGTTGCAAAACAACAACGAAGCCGAGAGGCGATTGGACTTAATGCTTTTGGAAGAACGGAGAGAAATAGCGGCAATGCGCGAACAAAATTACAAACGCCAACTCCAGAAGTACTATGATACGAAAGTAAAAATTTGTGAGTTCAATGCTGGAGATTACGTCCTTCGCAACAACGAGGCATCAAGAGCTCAAGCGCAAGGCAAACTAGCGCCAACATGGGAAGGCCCATATCAAATAAAAGAGATATTGGGGAAATGAGCTTATACGCTAATGCATCTCGATGGCTCGCTAGTTCGAAGAACATGGAACGCGGTGCAGCTGCGAAGGTGTTACATGTAAATCGATTTCACCTTGTAAAAACGGGCTAAGGGCCATTGACAATGAATGAAAACGATACTTCACATTTCAAAAACGGCGGAAAGACAAGAATTCATCGAAAGCTTCATTTCATTTATATACAAAATTCAAATATTTACAAGGCGGATACCAACATCCACCGGAGAGAATTACAAACTATACAAAAAAAATAGAAAACACGGGAGCCTAGTCGACGTCGTCTATTCTTTTTCCCGCTCGATCTTGGGCAATAGAAGCGTCATTACCATCACCGCCTTGAATGGTGGAAGGACCAGCTTTCCCAGTCTCCAACAAACTCCTCAGCAACTGTACGCCATTTTCTTCCTTGGCGTACTGGGCAACAGCAGATAAGATGGGAAAGGAGATTGCATCATACTCAGCCTCGATGGCTTTATACTCCGCTTCCACATCAATACCATGGAGAACATAGTCTTCCGGAGGAAGAGTATCGCGCAAATGCGTGATAGCCTCCTAAAAGCCAGCTTTGTGCCCTAATTGTTGTGTGGCGGTAACAAGGCGCCCAACACATTTTGTCAAGCCATCATCAATGATGATACGTTGGGCAACCTAGAAAAACAAGACGTTAGTACTAACCATAAGGCAACAAGAGAAAAATGAAAATTACCTTGCACATAGCTTATTTCAACAGCCAATCACGGTCAGCGGCGGCAAGAGCATGTTCAGCAGTCAAAGACTCAATAGTCTTCTCGTGAGACACGAGTGTATCAGCCAGCTTACCCGCATCCGCCTTCCTCAAGGAAACGTCTACTTCCAACTCTTCAATAGGCTTGCGCAAGGCAGCGTTTTCATCCTCGAGTTTGGCGGCGGCCTCCTTGGTAGCATGAGCCCGGTTACGTGCGTCAGCAACATCAACATTAGACTTCTTGAACGTAGCCTGGAACTCTTTATAGTGCGCAGCGCGCTCACGAGCAGATTCTGTCAAATCTGACTCAGCCTTCAACAACTTCGCCTCAGCAGCAGCAAGAGCTTGCTAGTGCTCCGCTGCTTCTCGACCCGCCTTCCAGGCGGCAGCTTCAGTACTCTTCACCGAATGCTCCATCTCCCTCATAGTAACAGAGATCTCGATTTTCTCTGCATGAAGGGTGCGGTTGTCACGCACCAACTCTGCTAAACTAGAGAGAGACTGGACATGATGGAAAATAACGTCAGAAGACAAACTGCCTTGAGGCTGGAATTTGCGAACAATGCACTCGCAAGGAGGAACAACATGTTCCAAAAATTCTATACAGGTTGCAGGGTCCTCAAAATTAGCGTCACGAGTGACTTTCCACGGGGGCTGATACACTTGGTTCGCCTCAACGGAATCACGGGGATCTGTAACCACAATCAACACCCCGACGCTGGAACCACCAGCGCTGTTACTAGGAAAATCAAAAAATCTATCGCTAACCACCGCCCCAACACTAAAAGGAGGCGGTTGCACAATCTCATCACCGTCAAGGACGTAAGTCTTGACAGGTAAGGACTGATTAGACTTCACGAAGTCAGCAAACGAAACACCCGCCGACTCCCTGCTAAAAACCTTGGGCAAATCGTCCACAATCTCCCTCATCGGTTCAAAAATTAACGCCGTAGGCTGGGATTCGGACGGAATAACAGATTCCGCCGACATAGGCACCGTCGTCACAATGATTTCGGCCTCAGACTGGCCAACCACACCCGTCATCATCGACAAAATCATCGACTGTACAGCAGACATAGCTTTAGACAAGCTACCCACACTTGTCATCACAGGAAAACTAGCAAAAACCACCGCCGACGAAGAAGCGAAGGCGGAAACCATGTTAGCCTCCGTCGAAGAAGATATCTTCAAAGTCCCTGAAACAAAAACAAAACGTCTTTAGGGTCTTGACAAGTATAAAGCATAAAGTATAACATGCTATACCCGGAGATTTAATCAGACTGGTCATCTTCACAAACCCACCAAGGCGAGGTTTCTTGAAGAGGCAGGACGCCTCTTATTCTTCTTCATTTTCATCGTCGGCGGGAGCAAACGCTGCATGGTGTGGGACAGTGAGCGTCCCAACAGCAGCAGAACAATAAGATGAGCTGGTATATACAAAGGTCGTATTCACAACAGTTCCAGGGGCAGAAGCAGCAGCAAAATCAAGAGTGGATGTGGATACCGTAGTATCCACCATAGTTCCAGCCGAAGAGGTTGAAGGCGTCGCAAGCCCACCCGCCGTCGAAATTAGGCCGGCGGCGAGTGGACTTGTGCCCACAACGTTTACAGCGTGAAAGACTGAAGGCGATTGAACACCTTCAGTAGACTGGCCGCCAGCGGTTGGGAGTGACGCGACATCAACGCCGGAACCAGACGAGCCTAGTAATGTCATCGATGAAGATATCGGACGACCGAAAGGAACGGCGAATACAAGGATGACATCGTCATCATCATCCATGGTGTTCCTCGCGTCGGCACCTAACGGAGGCGCAACCGCCTTCCAACCACTGGCTTGTGCGACCTTCCCACCGCATTTAGGAAAGCGCACAACATGAGACTGTTTACCTTGAAAAAGCAGAATCGTTAGAAAATCATAATAAACAATCGTAAAAGATATCAGAGCTTACCCTCTTTTGGGTTGGTAAAGCTGGGAGGCGGCAGCGGTCGCGATGGCTGTGACTGCCCCATAGGAGGAGGAAATACAAAGTTCAGGGCGGTCCTCATAAGGATCGGCTCCTCACGGGGACTTAACTCCCTCTGGAACAAGATCTTTGTTCCCTCAGGAGCAGGCTGTAGAAGGAGCATCCGATCATCCACCTCTGAAAATGGGGAATATGTTAACATTCAAACAAAACAGAAGGGAATCAAAGACAGATAAAAAGACCACTAACCTCGACTACCGTTCTGGATGAATGGAACCCTAGTCGCATCCTCCCAAATACGAATCATGCCGAATAGCACCAGCGCGCGCTCCGAATAGTAACGAGGTGGGGAAAGGCTAACCTGTAAAGTGTTAAATGTGACACTCGTCAATTTCAGGTTAACTCCGTTAATCCAAACTCCGTCAATTCAAACTTAAGATCACTTGATCTATAACGCACACCTCATTACATTTAAACTAGGGTTTTAAATGACGCTTGACAATTACTACATGTGTAGTCTTTCGGGATTGCACCGAAACGCAAACGAGTTGACGCAAATCATTGGTGAATAAACGAAAAACATCCAAACAATAATTATGTGATAATTATGTTTTAGGCTTATGTTTTATTTGATAAAATTGTTTAAAATGTTAACTCAAGATGCAAACAAGTTATTTTATGCTAGAAAAGAAATAATTAGAAGTTGAGGGGCCTTAGCGTAACATATTATTATTTAATAATAACAAAACCCTAACTCTCTCTTCCTCTCTCTAATCCTGATCGGCAGCACCCCCTCCCCTCTCTCTTGTGATCGGTAGTCACACCCACACCCATATCACATTCGTTTTGATCTTGTTCTTCATAATTGGAGCATCCCACACTCGTTTCTAAGCATCTCTCACGTTTCTCTTGGTTGTTTCTGCGTTTTTAAGGTATAAACATGAAACCCTAACTTTGTAAATTATGTATTAAGTGTTTATGTGCTTGATTTTGATTAGAGGATGATTGATTATGCGTTGGTTATTGATTGTGATGATCATATGTGATTTTGAACGGTGAAAGAATGTTAAATCATTGATTATTTGAAAACCCTAGAGGGTTACTACTGATTTTGATGAATAATTATGTTTATTACATGTTTGGAGATATGTCGTATGCTTAGGATGCATGTTAGACAATTGTTTGTGCTTGCTGAGTTTTGACAGCAGAGATTGTTAAACTTGAACGACATGTAACTTGTTAAATATAAAAACAAACCGAGCTATTTATGAGTCTAAATAGTATTACTCTGAGTCTAGTTTCCAGAAAACCCAACCACGCCTAATTTGGAGGTGTTTTGGTTGCTCAAACGATTTAAATGTGATTAAAGGTCAAAACTGGTACTGGACAGATTGTAAGTTATGTTTAGACAACTGTAACTAAATGTTAATGTAGAAATTGGTCGAGGTTGTTAACACTACAGGGTACTATGTTGAGTCTAGTTTCTATAAAGTCTAAGTTTGTAATTTTTAAACGAGTAAAAGTTAACTTTTATTATTTTACAAAACTGAAGTGCAAATTTGAATTGTGAGACCTGCTGTTAGGTTGTTTTGTAATTATCATATCTCATGAACTACGAGACCAAATGGGTTGATTCCACTTCTGGAAATTAACATGTTGAGTTAAGAACCTAACCCAATTGGTCTTGCATTAATTGGATTTTTCATTTAACGGGAATAACAAATAACATTCTATTGCGCATGATTTTGACTGCTGTGAGTTTGCTGTCATGTTTTGGTCATTGTGAGAAATCTATGTGGAATAAAAATACAATAAAATATGTTCTGCAAACCTAACTCATGTATGTTTTTGTGACGATTTTTGGTGAATTATTTGATATGTTGTGATCCATTGAATATAGTAATCTTTCAAGTAGTATTCTGTCTTGATAAAACTAGCTGCTGAACTATGTGAAAATACATGAAACATGCTTGTTGTTAAATAATGGCTACGTTTATGACCAAATTGCCCTTGTGGGGATAATTGCTAGTAATGTACAATATTAATACATGATATGTAAATAGTTGTTCACACATGTAACGTATCATCAATGTGCTTGTTGAGACACACAATTCACAAACGAAACACGAAACGTATTTTATGCATAGGAATTATGTGCCGAGTCTAGAGACTCGATAATAGTTCCAACACTTAGAAAATCTCCTTGTTGTTTTAGAACGCTAGTGAGGGTTTTCTGTGACGCGCATCACTTGGGTGACTTGTTTTTGGAATTCTTCGCAAACATTGAGTTTCACGTTCCCCTTTTTAACTCTTTTAAACGCTTTTCACTTGGGGGAGAATACATACTCCGAAACGCTTTTAGATTTTGTTATTAGATTATATATCACTTGTAAAGGCTAAGTGGTAAACGAAACAACTGAAGTCCTTCACATCGAACCGTTTAGTATTGGATTATAGCGAGTCACTTTTGAGTAGTACTACTGGGTTTGACAAACCCCACCCAACGCTAAGCTCGACTGGAGGTCGAGTGAGTGTAATTTTGGCTAACACATTACCATGGTCGGGATAGACCTGGTGGCAAGGCACATGATAAACAGTCAGCTTCGGTGTCGAACACTTAGTAATACTTGCTTTATAGGCTAGCTACCTATAGATATATAATTGATTTAACACTATCTGGTAACGCAAAACGCTAAACGCAAAACGCTAAACGCAAACGTAAACGCAAACACTTTATTGTATATACACTTGTGAACTCACCAACCCCGTGTTGACACTTTTAGTATGTCATTCTCAGGTAGCCGAGGCGGGCGCGCGGTATAGGATCATGCATTACTCTGAACGCTTTTGTTTATGCAAACTTGTTTTTAAACTGTTATTATTAATTGGGTTTTTAAGTCGTCCTGCGTAACGCAACACTTGGTTTATGGTTTTACGCTTCCGCACTTATTTACACTTAAATGTTTTCGTGGTTTGAAAACTTTAATTATGGTTTGATTATAACTAATGATTCCAATCCTGTTAGTTCACACCCTCTGACGGTAAAACTCCGTTAGTGGATTTTGAGGGTGTGACATAAACCAGTCCGTCCCAGAATAGGGAACTGGTTTAGGCTTCGAAAGGTCCTTCACATCTGTAAAGTGCATCACATGGGGCACCACGCGCGCCGTAGCGTAGAAGAAGACACTCTTCCACTCGTGCAAACTCTTCGGCGCCTCCAAAGCAATGGCCTTGGTACCAGGACGGGTAAAAAGATTATACCAGTCTTGGAACAAACACCATTGATAAAATGCCGCCATCTTGTCAGCCGTAGGCGTAATGCCAAGGCAATGACTAATATACTCGAAATGGCGGAGGCGTGCCATTCCAAGTGGATGTATTTGGCACAAGTGCAGCCCAAACACATCCAAAACCTCCAGAAAAAACTGAATAATAGGCAAACGGAAGTTGCCTAGGAGAAAATACTCCTTATACAAGGCAATCTTGCCTGCAGGAGCCTGTCGAGCCGTCCTACCCAGAGCAGGCAACTCAGGCTCAAACTCAGAGCCAAGGTTATAAACCTTGACCATGTTGCTAAAGTCATCGGAAGACATTCGGCAACCAACAAACTCCATTGTGTTGTTCTTTTTTGTCTTAGTGGAGTGAGAAGACTCAGCCATGTAAAGAAGACGAAAGAGGAAAATCTGGTGAATAGAAATTTTCCAAGCGTGGACTCCTCCTTTTATACCCATCGCAATAAATGTGGAGAGGGATACAAAAGAGAAGCAAGACACGCGGACCAATCGCCAGGTGACACACCAACGATATGGAAGAGAAATGTGTTACAGCTGGGCGCGTCACCGGGATTCTCGCCCACACGCCTAAGACAGACGAAAAAGCCGCACTGCAAAAATGTAACCGTCGTCAAACTGTCATGTCAAACCGTCGTTTCACTGACATTCATTTAATTCATCTTTTCCCGCCAAATAACACGTCATCAATCAAATAACGATGAACGAATAACCAGGTGATGATAAAGAAGGCTCCGCCATGGGATGATTTTGAGTAATCACTCGCCAAAGTAGGCTCCGCCATGGGATGATTTTGAGTAATCAGCTGCAAAAGTAGGCTCCGCCATGGGATGATTTTGAGTAATCACCCGCCAAATTAGGCTCCGCCATGGGATGATTTTGAGTAATCACCCGCCAAAGTAGTGTCAGGTCCCCGATTTCAGCTAGATCTTACTCGAATCATGTCATAACTCACACAAATAGATGTGTTGACAAGGGAGTTAATGACGGGTTGCTATATTTAGAAAGTTCACCGTTTGTTAAAGGTGGAGTCAATAACAAACATATGGTTGCTTGAACAGTATTCAAAGGTAATCAACAAAAACAAGATTTACTCAAAAGATATCCATTTATATAAATGAATCATACAAAGTGGATAATCGTTTTAGGGTTTCTTGATAAGGAAGGTTTCAGCCGTCATACATAATATTCTTTCTTAATAAATGTGACTGTCTGCCTTGTTATGTATCCAGGTGTGCCCTAAATTATTCTATTTATAGGCCTGACACCTGTGGACAGTTGTCATTCCTTCTAGAAACCCTATCCGATAATACATATTCAAATTACATATTCAGAAATATTCTAAGTGTAAAGCAAGTCTTTCGGGTAGGCTTTGCATCAATCTTGTCTTTCCGAGTATGCTCGGCCATCCTTCATAACTTGGTAACATAGAAGTGTGCTTGGGATCAGTTTCCGGGTAGACTTTACTTGAAGAGTATTTTACCCAGTAAAATACTCACCGGGTAGACTTCAATCTTCTTGACTTTGCCAGACTTTGCCCGACAAACCCTTACGAGCAACCTTGTTCTTCAATGGTCCCTTCAACCCTTTGTTAGAAAATAACTTATTAGCAAAGTGTGCTCGGTTGCACTGTTCCTTTCTTAAGTTGAACCTTGCCCGATGATACTTGAGATATATCATTAGATCATCAAGCCTACCTGGAGCATACTTATTAATGTATACCTTGCCTGGTCTTCCAATTTCTTGGCTTCATGAGCTTGGTTAGCCTAAAGCTTACTCGGAAGTGAACTTTACTTGGCTAAGAAGAACAATCCTGCTTGATAAAGTGATCCTTGCCCGGACTTGCATATACTAGTCAACCATACCCGATAATGCACTAGTTTGCAAACCCTGCTCGGATATTCACTAAAGGAGACTTAGTGAAGATAACTCTGCCCGATAGACAAAATATCGTACCCGGCTAAGTAAAAGCATGCTCGGAGGTCTGAGGTGTGCCCGGATCCATACTTAGCGAATTCTGAGGAGGTTGAGAAGATTTCAATCTCCCATATGTCTCTTTAGAAAAAATCTTTGTCTCACAATCTCCCCCTTAGGTCAATTGTTTGACTCAACAATCTCCCCTAGATTGGAACACCTCAGCTGACCCAAAACATTTCTAAGGTTACTTACACTTAGTCAAAATACACATCAAATTAAAAGTCAAATTACATATTCAATTAACATAAACAAAAATTACATATTCAAAAAGATGTCATAAGACATTACAAAGTAAAGTCCTAGTCTAGGAATTTTGTCTTTTCCATGCACCGTAAGCGGCTTGCCTTCTGTTTGTTATCACTGATGCAGCTCTCATTCTGAAGATATCAAGTGCTTGGTAATGAGTATGACCTTCTGGTATGACCCAGTCCCTAATATCCATTAGATCTTCATCATGTAAGCAATTCAAGTCTTCATCCTTCTTGATAATCCCCAGTATTTTTCCATCAGAATTTCTCAGCAAGTAATGGTCATCGTTTTCTTTTATTCCACTTCAGTAATGATGCCATTTCTTTGGACTGTATAATTGGGGCGTGTCATCCTTCTTTCAAGACTTATGCATGTGTTCATGTTTGGCAGTGGATTCCTGTCTCTGAAATTCACCTTATAGTTTGTTTTAGCCATGTCCATCCTTCTTAACTTTGCAGTTCTCTTTGATCTGTGAATTTGGAAAGTCTTCCAGTTTCTCTTTACTTTCGGAAATCTGAATCCTATGTCTGCTTCTTCTCTTAAAGAAAGATCATTCATTTGTCTTCCAGCCACTCTGTTTCTGTTTCTATAATCATACAAAGTGAGTGTTTTCATTCTTTCTAATTGTTCTTGAGTATATTCATAGAAATCACTTCTCATAACTATATCTCTTAGTTGTCTACTTTCCATAATCATTGTTATGCATTCACACACAGAATCATAGTAAATCTCTCTAGGAAGATCCACATCTGACTGTGGTCTTGTTGTTCTTTGTTGTGCAGATCTACTTGATTCTCCTCTTCCACCTTCACCTCTTCCACTTTCACCTCTTCCACCTTCACCTCCTCCACCTTGTGGATATCTTCTTGAAATTGGTGGTCTGAAAGGAACAAACTTCTTGGGTTTTCCGAGCCCCAAATTGAAGAATTTGATGTAGACTGCTTCCACCATTTCAGTTGGAAGGTTGGCAAGCTCAACAACATTTGCTCCTGCATCTCTAAGAGCTAGCAACATTTTCTCCATACCAGGAGTTCTTGACAAACCAGCAGGTACAAAACTTCCATCTGCATAGTATCTAGGGTTCTCACCTTCTTTTAGAGCTTTCTCCCATTCAACTTTTTGAATATGGAAGAGATATTTCAAATCCTCCTTTTCCAAATCCTTGAAAGAGGCTTCATTCATTCCTCTTTGAGTAATCATTATATTCCTTAGAATGTTGATCATCTCTTCATTTTCCCAAGGTATACAAGGTTCATCTTCAGATTCAGAATCCACTTCTTGTGGAGTAGGGGTTTCAACAACAGGAACTTCCTTAGACACTTCCTTTTCACCCTGTATCTTCTGTTTCTCCCTCAGAGTAATTATCTTTCTTTTCTTTATTTGAGGTTCAACAGATGTTTCAGCATGTTTGGTAGAGCTCTCAGTTTGGACCCTCTTCAATTTTTCTTTTCTTTTCAGTTTGTTATACTGATCCAATACTGATTCTCTAAATAGGTTCTTAACCATCTCAGGATTTAACCCTTTCTCAAGCAAGTAACCACACATACCTCCAAATTTCTTCTTCAAAGTTTCCAATTTCTCAGTCTTCTCATTCTCTTTCACACATTTTTCAATAACCTTTTCTCTTTCACTGTTGTAAAGGTCTTGGAGTTGGCAACTGTGAAGTGAGACAGATCTTTCTCTGAATAATTATGCCTTCTGAGATATTCTCTGTATTTCTGGCAGTCTCTATTCTTTTGTTCCATCCTTTTCTTGAAACCATCCCTCTCTTTGTCAAGTCTCTTTTGCAACTGATCATTATCAAGATCAGACAAAGTTTCAAAACTTATGCCATACCTCCTCAACTTTACAACCAATGGATGATTTCTCTTAGCTTCTCATACTCAACTCAATGTTAGCTCTCTGCTCATTAGTCATTTCTACTTGTGGAGATTCAACATTGGCAGCTTTAACACATTCTCTTTGATCATCATCAGGATTATCATCCTCATTAGACTCCTCGGACTCATCCACCTCTTCAGTTAGATTATTCATTGCACCAATCTTGGGTTCATCAGAGGGTGGATGCTCTGGGTTTGATTCAGTTTGAGTAGGTATATCAGGAACACCTGGAATCTGTTGACCAGGATGCAGTGTCTGCAGTGGAATTGCTCTGATTGGACTATTATCATTATCACCCTCATCATCAGGAGTCTCAACATAGCATTTGTTCTTTTCATCCCATTTTCCTTTCTTTGTTCTCCTCTCATCAGTTCTTTTCTGTTCATCAAACTTCCTCTTTCTTGTATACACTTGTTCAAACCTTTTGGCTCTTTCCATCCTGATTCTGGTGATATTAGCCAACATTTCTTCAACAGATTCACCAGTAGGCCTTTCAGGTTCCTTTTGTGGCATTTCTTCATATTCACAAGCCTTTTCAGATTCCTTTTCAGGTTGGCTTTGTGGTTGAAACATACTAACCACCATAGCCAAGGAATTGTCAGCTTCCTCAGTTCTGTTCATCATAATCAGTGTTTCAATTACTTCTTGATCAGCCACTTCTTCAAAAATTTCTTTAGCAAGATTGGCTTGATTGATCAAATTTTCTTGCTCTGCCATTTCTTCTAGAGTCAGTGTTTGAGCCAATATCTCCTATCCCTTGTCTCCCTTAAAATATTCTCTTGTTCTCTTAAGGCAGCAGCAGCAACAGCAATATCATCATCTGTAAACAACACATTCTTTTCTGTATATGCCTTAATAGGCTCTTCTTCACAGACTTTTGCTTTACCTTTCTCAATTCTTTTTCTGACATCCTCTTCATTTTCAGACTGTTCATAGTCATCTATTTCTTTCTCAAGTGCTTCTAGTTCTGGGTCATGCTCTACTCTCTTGGAACTTGCTTGTTGATCAGTTTCTGGTTCAGTTTGTATAAGTTCCTCAGTAGCAGCATTTTCATCAATGATTTCTTCAGTTTGATCATCAGTTTGTATGTCAGTAGCTACTTCTATCAAAGCATCAGTTGCTATATCAGTCACAATATCAGTAGCTATATCAGTAGCAACTACATTTTCCTCAACATCTTCTTCAACATTCTCTTCAACATTATCTTCATCCCTTTCCACAATTCTCATTTCATCATTTCTTTCTTCATTGTAATCGTAATCCTGCTCTCCTACATCTGATCTATCACCCTCATATTCATCATCTTCAATCCTCCTCTCCTCACTACTCTCCTCTCCGTCATCATAAACATTCATAATCAGTTTTAAACTGTCTGTAGTCTCCACAACTGTTACAGTTTCTGCAACATTTACACCCGAGACAGTTGGGATAGATTCATTCCTCCCTGTTTTGGGGCAGCTGAGGTCTTCTCAACCTCCTGCTCCAGGGCTTGAATTTTCAGTTTTGCTTGTACCGACTTCTCTAACAATATCACATTCTCCTCTGTCACCTCCTCATTCCTTCTCTTCAGTTCAGCATTTTCTTTTAATAGGGTCAACAGGTCAGTTTCAGTTGGTGGTGTTGTAGGTGGTGATGTAGAGAATTGTTCATATTCAGCCTGTTCTTGGTTTGTGGTGTGGGTTTGAAATATGGATGGTGGTGGTGATTGCGTATGAGGTGGACTTGGAATGAATTATCTGTGTGAGTTGAGCTATATGATGGTGGTGATTGTGGTGTTGGGGATGTATGTGTTGATGTTTCAGTTTGGCTTATGGTTAGGGTTTGGGGTGGGGTTTGAGTGGTTTGATGTGTTGGAGTTTGTGGTGGTGAGGTACGATGGGTTGGTCAATGTGTGATGGTGATTGTGGTGGTGTTGGAATAGGTTGTTCAAGTTGCTCCCTCTGATCAGGTGCATCATTATCTATAGCTACTCCTTGTCCTCCTTCATCTCCATCAATATCATCATTTTCATCATCAGAACCATCATCATCACTCTCAACATCATCTCCTCCTTCCTCCTCTGAGCTTAACTCAGCACTGGCATCACATTCAAATCATGGTTCAATAACCATGGCAAGATCTTAAATGGGATATTTGAGTTATACATATTGGAAACACCTGGATTTCTGATTCTTCTGTATGTGTCAGGGTCTTGCAACAGGTGTGTAGTTCCAACAGTGGGTAGATCTTGAAGTTCACTATTGAAGATTATTTGTAGGAACCTTGGGTATTGTAAAAATCTTTTCTTTTCTGCCTTCTTCAAGTTTCCTATTAATCCTTCAAATATCATCTTTGAAAAATTGAAGGGTAGATCATACATAATTCCAACCGTGGCATTTGCCAAATCATGACTCATCAAGGTCCATGATCCCTTCCTTGGGGCAAATCCATGTTTCACATGATTAATAAGAAACATGTACAACATAGGGAACATACCCTTTTGAAACTGTCCATCATGTACAGTTCCTTGATACCCCATTGTTTCTTCAAATATCTTCATCAAGTGAGGTGTGCTGAAGTTTATAGAATTATGATCACCATCATTTAATTGTAGACATCTTCTTATCAACCTTTCTGTAATATGTATTTCCTGTCTAGCAACGGTTGCTTCAATTCTTTTACCATTGATGTCTTCAACCAGTTCTGCAGATCTCCATAAATCCAAAGAATGATTTCTGTAGATGACAGGGCTTTCAGTGAACGCAAAACTGACATTTGACCGTGCCATCCATGTTATCATCCTCGCCATCGGCTCATTGTCAGGTGTGACATGTAACAATGCACCAATGTTGTGTTTTGGTTCGAAGACATATTTGGGTTCATCGTCTGCCATATCTGAATCATATAAACAAACATATTCAAAGTGAAATTATTCATAAAGTTCAGTACTTTAAGCAATTTCAAGGTATAAAAATGAAGAAGAAAGAGAGAAAAAAATCATCAAGAACCTGTTCTTCGACAAGTTTATAACCTAAACACATAAACAAAATATTAGTAAACAAATACATAATCAATGCCCATTATAGTCTAATCATGATCGGAAAACACATTATTGATGCTTACCGAGTCGGAATTAGAGGGCTGATTCAAGTTAGGGTTTGGATTAATAATGAATGCGATAGGTCGGTTGGGTTTCTTTGCGAATAAGCAGATGCAGTGGAAAGAGAGAGAGAGGGAAATATAATGTCGAAAATTTTGCCTAACTCCCTCTTATATACTTTTTGAAAGTGGGTTTTAAATGCTTTTTGTCGTTTTGTGAATTATTAGCTGTCAAATAGTAACATTATCCACTTGATATTTTAAAACAAATAATTTTTATCATAATCAACCTTTTCAGATATGGAAATCGTCAAATGAACAGTGTTGCTCCAAAACAAGCCAAATAACACTGTTACATCAGATCTGGACCATTCTGACCAAATAAACATGAAATTGATGTATCTCCGAACGAGTCATCAACCCAAACATCAATCCATAAAATTTTCTCCGAATCAACAAATAATTTCAAAACCCCCAAAAATAATTTCAACAAACTTCATCGTTTAACGTCCATGGTAGATTCAAGAGCGAAATGAATCTGTTCAGCGGTTAGTCTGAACGATTCGGTAACCCCGCTTTGATACCAACTGAGAGAGCCGAGCCCCGGTGCGGAAGCGTGAAAATAGTCATTAATAATCAACGGTGTGGAGCTCGGATCTAGGGTTAGGATCGAATCTAACTCAGATTCACTCTTGAAAGATGTTTGGACGGATGAGGTGTATTGAGAGAGAGCCTGATTTGATTAACAATCAACAATAAAGTAGGATGAACAATTGCAATCAAAACACAAACGATAGAAATGATAGTATGAAATATTACCCAAATGATTCTCATTAAGATGAAACACTCATACATACATTCATACATACAATTGATTAAGAAATATCAGCCGCCACCAGGAGAGCTCATCCTGGAGGTGGATACTCTCTCAAAGGGATAAAACCTTAATTCTCACACATACACAATACAGTCACTCATACTAGACAAATGAATAAAAATATCTATTTATACTAGTCTAGCATGACTTGGTCTTCAAGCCATCCACCATTGGTTGAGACAAAATATTATATTTTTCACCCACATGTAAATTCGATGCGTCGGTCTAAAACATAAGTTCCGACAAGTAGGCTCCGCCATGCGAAGGTTTTCAATAACCAAACGCAAAATAGGCTGCGCCATGCAAAGGTTTTCAATAACCAAACGCAAAATAGACGGCGCCATGCGAAGGTTTATAAAAACCAAACACAAAAATAGGTTGCGCCATGCGAAGGGTTTTAGTAACCAAACGCAAAATAGGTTGCGCAATGCGAAGGTTTTTAACAATCAAACGCAAATTAGGTTGAGCCATGTGAAGGTTTTCAATAACCAAACGCAAAATAGGCCATGCCACGCTAAGGTTTTCAAAAACCAAAATAGGTTGCGCCAGGCGAAAGTTTATAAAAACCAAAAGCAAAAATAGGCTGCGCCATGCGAAGGTTTTTAGTAACCAAACATAAAATCGGTTTTGCCAAACGAGGGTTTTCAATACCAAACGATGATATTCAATAACCACATGGCTAGGTAACCCGAAGGGCGTCAAAGCCCATGATAAGTCCATAGCTCCCCTTTCTTCAAAAATGACAACTACGGACTAGGGGGACTTGTAGAGGTAGGGTACTAAACCCACCTGAAATTAATACAACACCCAATAAGTGGATAAACCAAGCGCCAGGCGAGCTTCATGGCGTCACAAGAGTATCCTAATTCAAGCGGATAAATAACGCGCAAGGCGGGCTACATGACTCCATGAACGAAGCCTAATATAATAGACATTCCCTGACACCTCGGGATGGTAGCGAATATATTTCCACAAGCATGGGACAAAAAGGAAGAATATTCATCAGGAATATCACCCAACCAATAGAGGTGAGACAACACATAAAAGACGGTACGAAATAGTACACCACGTCAAAGTCAAAAGGCCATAATCTCCACAAACCTCCATGACCACACGAATGGAGAATATAATTGGTGGAAAGCCTGACAAGGCAGTTGGCCACGTTCTCTCCCTCATCTGGCTATAAATACAGAAATACCTCCAAACGGTAAAGGATCCACGATCCAATATTCTAACTCTCGCTCAATATATTTCCACTGTACTACCAAATACTGATTCTCACGCCGGAGGGTGGTTACGAGATAATCCCCCTCATTCCTCGTATCGAGCTCTCGGTGTTCTGTTTTGCAGGAAAACTCATCTGCGCCAAGGAGGATTATAACCCATTGTGGGGTATACTTAACCATTACCCTTGGACTAACTTGTTAGACTCAAGGGGTGGATTTATGTTTCTTCAATAACCTTTTAGTTTCCACTAACGAGAATTTTAACATCTGTTATTTCGTGGATGAATTGGTAATCGTTGGTACCTTTACGGGTTTGGACTCATGTAACAACCCAGCTACCGCCGCACCATAGTATTGTCCGCTTTGGCCAGGTCGTACCACCATTTCCTTACGGATTTTCTTTCCATTGCCCATGTGAAGACTTCCCAGGAGGTCACCTATCCTAATACTACTACCACCTAAGAACACGTAACTCTGGAGTCCACATCTCATCCAATATCATTAAGCACCCAAAACGCGTTATGATATGGAAGGTATCCACCTCCTTATAAAGAAGGCTTCGTTCTCCATCCAACCGATGTGGGATGTCACAATCCACCTCCTTAGGGGTCCAACATCCTCGCGGGACCTGACACAACTGGTCCGGCCCGACTCTGATACCATATGTAGCATCCCAGCTACCGCTGCACCATAATATTGTCCGCTTTCGCTAGGACGTACCACCATCACCTCACGGATTTGCTTTTCGTTGCCCAGGTGAAGATTTATCAGGTGGTCACCCGTCCTGATAATACTCCCATTTGAGCACGCTTAACTGTGGAATTCTCCTCCCATCCATTACTATTAAGCGCCCAAAACACGTTATGATGGGGAAGGTATCCACCTCCTTATAAAAAAAGGTTTCTGCTCCCAAATCTCACAACTCCAAAACTATGTTTAAAGGTGTTAATTATTTCTTTGTTTCCCTTAACATGACATTTGGTTGCCCTATCATGCCATTTAAAGTTCCAACTCCCCTCATCAGTTTTGTTAATAATAAAGTCAACTCTTGTGGAATAGTAATAGTATTAAGAAACTTAGGTGGACAAATCGAGGCAATATCACCAAATTCTTGACAGTAGTAACATAATATATTCACCTTTAATGGTCTACCAATGAATGTCTTACTCTCCCGAACCGGCATCCATGCGAAGGTATTCCCAGGCTTTCGTATCTTATGCAGATCCTTGTCCGGTCAGTGATCATCCTTTCTTGAACTCACCCCTCGCTTCACTAGCAACATCATGCCATTACCCGCGACATGGTATGTGGTTCCAATAGTGGAAGTACTACCATCAACGTAATCGGACCAAATTTCAATCCGTATTCATTCGAACTTTAGGTTCCATGTTGTGAACCCATGAACACCATGCACACAACAACCTTTATCCTCTAAACTTGAACTTGAACTTGAATCAGAGATCGTGGCTCTAATACCACTAATAGACCTTCAAACTTAGATTTGTCTCTATTTCTTCATGTACAACTTGGACACCAGAATCACAATCACATATACTTGTATGGTAACAAAGAGTAACAACCAAACTTGAATGTGATAAATAACGTGATAACTTGTTAACTGTTTATAATCAAATTCAACCTTACTTATTCCAATATTATGGTTGACGGTCTTACCATTTATAGTTATCCAATGGTCTGTGTGTGGGGGGTGTTACTACAATCTATGCTTTTAATAAGAAACATTTTCATCACGATGGTGCTTAGGATGGCCTGTACTTCAAGTGAGTGGTGGGTGTGACTTATGACACCATAAACATTGGTATTGGTCCAAAGGAAAACTGCATGCGACATACCATTAGGAAGAAATGATCCCGAATGGTGCCTGGTTAACTAAGACAAAGACACCATTAGTCTCAACCGCATGAGGGGGTCACATTTGATTATCCTATGTGGTGAGAATAAGTATGACTTTATTTAGCGAAAAGTAATTAGGCAAGGTAGAGAGAGAGAGAGAGAATTGTATGTCGAGTTTGATGTGTTACATTCCATTCGTATTCCTTGCCTTTGCTTCAAGGTAGTGTATTGCGTCTTAACTATATCCTTGGATCCGTTCTTGCCCTCCCTATGTATTGATTATTTTTATGCTTTTCTCACCTCCATAGGCGGGGCATTACTAGTTGAAGAAAAGGCTGTATCCTTACCTCTATCATCAGCCCCCAATCTTATATGGGAATAGGTTTGTTCATGTCTAGGCTAGACTCCTCTTGTCCTTATCCATTCTTTGTGCTTCAATTATTGTACCTAAAGGTATGATTTCTTCACTGCAAGAATCTTTCTCCTTTCTTCAGTTTCAGTAATTATTTCTCTTATTTCTATGCTTACCATGGTAGAAGATGACATGACTATCTAGTTTTCAAAACTGGATTATCATACCTTGTGGACCTATTGTGTGAAGTATTCCACCGAGGTTAGTATAATATTGAGGTCTCCAACTCTGAGAAACTAATCAGTGAACCTTCTTTAGGAAAACAAGGTTCGTAGGTCAAACTCTTGAGTTTTTAAATCTCTGGTTGTCATTTTACTTTTCTTTCTTAAAGTCTTTGAATCTCTTGGGTTCACATCTCTTAATTAACTTGCTTCATTTTGCAATAGCAAGATTACTCATTTAGATATGGTGTGCAATATTTGTGTGATTTTTCCCGTGTTAGTAGGAATGGGACTAGTTAACCACAGAGAGAAGAAAATGTTAGTCCTAAATGCATCTATCGAACTAACCCTTGTAATAAGAATTAGAAAGATTGTTTTTTCTGGACTTAGGATGTTATTATCCCTTTCTATAATGTCATGGAGAGATGTTGATGCGCCTCATGTCTTTCCACATCTTTTCAATTCTTCATATGATTCGTCTTCTTTTACCCTTCTTCAAAACAACCTTATACGTGTTTGTCCTTACCATGAATTAGTTTTTCTCTTGATTAGTCTGACTGCGAGTAACTGGACACCAAACCCTTATTCACTATGGAATCAAACACGGTAAAGAATGTGATCCTTTGCATGTCTTATATATATCGGGAGGATGAGTTAGGCTAAAAAGACCATAATGTCTAAGAAGTCTAGGTAGGGATGTGGACTTGTTCAAACCATGGTGTACTTTAAGATGCCGCGTGTCTTTCACATCAATAGGGGTAGAATGGCCTTTTGTGTTATCATTAAGTAAAGAAATGTTTCAAATATATCGTTTATATCAACTCTGAAATTTTAGCCTTGATCCAAGTGATATTTAAAACCCCAATCACCTAATTTAGATTCGTTCTTTTTATCATCAATTAATCAGAGTTTAATTAATCCACATTTTTAATCTAAGTTATGAAGTAAAACACAACTAAAAATAAACTTATACACAATGAACATAAATATAAACACAGTACTGAAGAACTAATACAAGGTATATGATCTAAAACTCACTAAACAACATCAACTACACACACACACACTGGCACACCCCAACCAACTGCAGAATATGCCCAGGCACGACTAATTTCTTAGTAGCTCACAAGACACTAATTAGATAAAAATGTCAATATCTAATTATTTCATTCCATGAAACTTAAGTGCACAATCCAAATACACTAAAAATAACAATTACAACAAAAACAACAACCAATATTCAAAATAAATTTAGTTTTTAATTGTTATCCCATGTTCTATAATTATGAGCTTCAAACTTGCAATCATCCAATGTAAGTACCTGTTATATGCGTAAAAATAATATATTTGTCAACAAAATAACTAATGTGCAACACAAGTGTTAATATATACACACACACACACACACACAAACATATTTAAATAAAACAATTCTGACATGGGTGTCGTAATCACAAAATTAATTTAACAAATAAACTCTTTTCACCAACTCAAGGTTGGGATACTCAGTGATGTATGATCATAATAATGAGGATGAAGATAGGGTCACCAAAAAACAAACAATAAACATCTTTTTAATCACGTAACAATCAATTGAGCAATAAACACAAACACATTAAATAGAACTGTGGTTGAAGACTCGTTTAACTAAATCATGTGGTTTTGGTACACATATCGCCCCCAAAATAAAAGAGCGAAAACGGGGAAGTGATTACTCACCTTAGCAAAGTTGGAAAGTGTAAGATAATAATAAAATAAGAAAAATCCTCTTAAGTGAGCAGAAAAAACCGAACTAGCGAGTTTATCCCTAAGATAGAAAAAAATACTTATATTAATAAAACTAATAAAACTTGACAAATTAAATTACAAATCTTGGGGATTTTCGATAAAAATAGTGAAAAAGTATGTTTAAGCGAGTGTTTGGAGGTAGCACAGTATGGACTTGATGAACTTGAGGAGCAATGAGTTGGGGAACTGGATGTTGGTAGGTTGGACTTGATATGCATGAGAGGGATAGTAAGGGATAAGTGCAACTTAGGCTTGATAAACAAAAGCAAACTAATGACATGCATCGCGTAGATGGTTAGGATTACCATAGTTGTAACAGGCCCGAATGGGAGCAATAGTCTAAGAAAACGGCACAGGGCGTGGCTAATTATTCGATCATGAAAATCATTGTACGGAGGTGTGCACTCAAGGAGCTTGACGAAAAGTGTTGGCAAGATGACCATAATGGTTGTAGTTAGTGTAGAAGCGATGGTTTGGTTTGCATTTCTTGTTGTGGTAATGACCGTTATTGAGCTTGGAGGAGGTTTCGGATTTGGATAAAGTTTCGGGCTTGAATTCTTTAATAGGCTCAGAAGTGGTTCTCTTAGTGGGCTTGTGGGAATCTTTCCGCATTAAAAGTCTCGGCTTTAGCATGATTCTCGGTAAAGGTAGAAACAAGAGCTATGGCTTCAGCAATGGTTGATGGGTTTCGATTGAGAACATAATCTTGGATAGACATGAGCAGACCTGATATATACTTATCAATAGCTCTGTCGAGAAGGGTAACGAGACAAGGAACCCATAAGCTAAGATTGTGTAAATGATTATAATAAGTGACATTGTCACCAATGACTTGCATAAGTTCCCAGAATTCATTCTCGAGCCTTTCGAGTTCATGCATCATGCAAAACTCTTTCTTCAAAAGGGCTTTGAGGTACTCCCGTGGCAAGGCCATGGCGATTTCAGCTCATTGGACTTTCTTAACTCCATTCCACCAACAAAGAGCCCTCAAGTCAAATACACTTAAGGAAAAAAGTTGGTTTTCTTGTGCTCGGGGCACTCACAGTGGATGAAAACATTCTCCATGCTTTCGAAACACCATTGGAGTTTTGTGGCATTCTCCTCTCCCGGATACTTGGATAGGTTGGTGGTGGTAAACTATTTGTTGTTGCAGGCAGCTGGAGCAGCTGAGGATGAAGATTTATTGGCGTTGATGGCTTGGATTTTGGTAAGAAGGGTTGGAATCATGGAGGCCTTTTCCATGGTGATGCGGGCAACCAAACGACGGTCAGAGCTCCTTTGGGGATGACGAAGATTACGACAAGGGAAAAATTTGTAAAATATCATGAGATGATGGTAAGTTTGCGAAATATATGTGGTTGAAAGTTTAATAAATCAACATGATATAAAAAAATAAATAATTCTTTAAAATTATTCATTAAATCAATTTGTAATTGAGGTCGTAGCTAAGGCTGAGATTTGTAAAGTTCTTGATAAAAATGAAAATAATTTAAAAGAGCACCGTTCCAGCTTATGCTCTCCTAGCCCGTTGCTCCTCAAGCTCATTTAGTCTAGAAACAACCCGAATTAGACGAGATTTGAAGCATAAAATCGATAATTCGCGAACGGGTCTAATCTAGTGCTTGGTCGCGCTATACGACGAGCTATGGGCTCTCCCCGTCATGCTAGGTGGAAAGTGGTTTTTCTGAGCAATTTATATTTTGGCAGTTCTAACCCCTGAACTTTCTAAAATGCGATTTAAGCCAAGATAGGCGAATTTAAGGATTGTTTGACATATTTAAATAACATAATAATATAAAATGAATTAAACACCAACAAATACTAATAAATGTGTGTTTTATTAATAAGAAAAAATCAGAATTACAAGCTCGGGTCATGTAAACAAAACAAATACGAATATGAGCGTATTGGTTTGTGTCTCATGTTATCTTATAAACAACCTGCAAAATGAAATCACTTCCACTATGATACACAAGTATAATAACATAAGTGTAATAATGTGTGAGCTTAACAACAATTTGAGCACAATAATAGATGAGTCTAATTATGTGTGTGATTACAAATATTGACAACATATTGAATTACACATTGTTTGTTTTTGCTATTATGTACCAAACTTCATGGGTGATAACATTTTTTTTGGTAATGTGATTCAACGTGTGATCTTTAGGATTGTGAAATACACTTTTAAAAATAGATATTTACGTATTATAATTAAATCATATTTTATGTCTGCTAAAATGCTGTTAGGTATCACATTTGTTGCCGAACTGGGTGAAGAGTAGAAATTGATATATTGTTATCACGATTTTTAATTGTGGATTGTTTAGTTAAGCTTTTATTGTTATTACTTTTAATTGAAAACGGATCTAACCACTACGCATCATACTAACACATAATTATGACGTTGATTTTGGTTTTGATTTCTCATGATCAATTATATCCGATTTGTGAGATTTTGTAGGATTGCATAAATGAATTCCACAATGAAAATTAGAACGCCCCAATGAATTAGCCTTAGGTTAATGTTTGGTGTGGATCAAATTAGGATTTCATAATTGGTTACACAAACGAACTAGCTTTAGGTTATTTAGGTTTATGTCGCCACGTAGTTTCAAATTGAAATTAACGCTTTAATGTAAGTCCCCCCGGGGCGTCGCTGATCGATACGAGATCTGCACGAGGTCTAGGAGTGCAAAATCCTCCTAAACTCGTTTATGGTGTTGGAGACGAAGAACACGATTACACAAAAACAAACACACGAATGGGATAAACGAATCTGCAGATCCTTTATATATTAAACCAACACATTACATACCGAAAGACAAAACAAAGAACACGGCCGACCCGAGGTGAGCTTTACCTCGGGCCGTCCCACACGACTCTCCCTCTCTGTTTCTCTAGACAATGACAACTACACAAAACACACTCACTTTTCTGGATACAAAACCCTAAACAAGACACACATATATATAGATAACCAACTTCGCGGGCTTGGGCTTGGGCCTGTAGGCGAAGTTGTCCTAACTTCGCCAATGGCGAAGTTGTTCTAACTTCGCCTATGGTGAAGTTGTTCTAACTTCACCACTTCGTCTCCGCTGGTCAGAATTGCATAGCGATGGTCACAAAATGCACCAACAGACTCCCCTTTGACCGTTGCTCTCAATTCTAACAAACACAAAAGATCATCTGTTACAAAACATGCACCAACAGACACCCCCTTAACTGATGATCTTCTGTTTTCTTCTTCTGGTAGGACTCGATTGCACTGTGATCTTCAAACTTGAACTTCACATATACATGCAACACCCATCCGGTCTTCAACCAGCCGTGTCTGAAACTGTCTTGTAGCTCCACAAATCTACCAATCACCCGGTGTCTTCCATATAAGATCTCCCCTTCAGTGTAAGCTCCTCCGAATTATATCGATCGAGATCTTTGACCTGCATCCCCGTGCCTATCGATCATCTCAACCAACACGTGAAGTTGTTCCTAACTTCACCAACACGTGGAAGTTCTTCTAACTTCACGAACACGTGAAGTTGTGCTCCCTCCACAACTTCACCCAACTAGTCGGAATTCCATAGTAAGATAAGGTTCAATCTTCAACTACTCAACATCAAGTGATCAGTTTCATCACAAAAACCACCTTGACAGAATCTAACACATATGACCATTAATAAATCTGAAGCATCTTCAATCACCAAGGATAATGATCAAGAACTTAAACAATTTAATTCCCGATTAAATCCAACTTGTTCCAAAATTTTCACCTTAATAAATAAGCATCCCGGATGCTCGTATCCCACGTTTTCAGGATCCAATTCTCGAACGCCTTGAAAATAACATAAATAATATGCTCTGACCGCAATCCAGTAATGACGAAAACCCGAACAAAATTTGACTTTCTTCAGTTGGTCAACCTCGAACAACACTTATTTCTTGGTCCAAAAACACCCAAATGTGTCAATATCCAGTTTCAATCAATATCCCATTCGCAACTTCAACTCCAAGTCCAGAGTTGACCCGTATTTGTTCACACGTAAGACCAAGAGATATCAAGTTTCACTCGTCGGAACAACGTTTTCGGTCTCACAATAATCGTGTAAACCTGTCCACTCGGATAAAAACTCCAAACAATTTTTTTTTTATTTTTTTTGTTTTTTTTAAACGAATCTGCAGATCCTTTATATATTAAACCAACACATTACATACCGAAAGACAAAACAAAGAACACGGCCGACTCGAGGTGAGCTCTACCTCGGGCCGTCCCACACGACTCTCCCTCTCTGTTTCTCTCTAGACAATGACAACTACACAAAACACACTCACTTTTCTGGATACAAAACCCTAAACAAGACACACATATATATAGATAACCAACTTCGCGGGCTTGGGCTTGGGCCTGTAGGCGAAGTTGTCCTAACTTCAGCGAAGTTGTTCTAACTTCGCCTATGGTGAAGTTGTTCTAACTTCACCACTTCGTCTCCGCTGGTCAGAATTGCATAGCGACGGTCACAAAATGCCTCAACATTTAACTTCTCACATGTGTGTTGTATAATAACCTATTATTTTGCTTTAACTCACCTGCCTATATATATATATATATATATATGTTTGTGCGTGTGTACGTTCATGCGTATGTATGTATATACGTATTCATGTATGTATGTATGTATGTATGTGTGTGTGTATGCATGCATACATGTATGTATGTGTGTGTGTGCGAGTATGCCTTTATTGTAAAATGATCTTCTACTTTCTACAGAAATGAGTCTGCTTAACATGATCTCTGAGGAGATGATTGGAGATGTAGAATATTCAGTTCAACCCATTGGTGAGGAGGGGTATACGAGCATTCTTGCTGATATGATTCTACACGATCAACCTGACCCCACTAACCCAAAGTCTATTTTGGTCAAGAGTAAAAGGAAGCAAACAGATAATATTGAAGATGGACCTTCTTGTAAGAAGAAAAGGCCATGTGTTCGTGTTTCTGCATCAGTTAATTCTAATGATAGTGAAATGCAGATTATCAATGATCCTCCCACAACTAATTATCAAGATGAAGGAAGGAATCAGTTCGATGGGGAGGATAGAAGTGGACACTCCGTTATGCATTCTCTTCCTGATCCTTCTATGCCAAAAAGAGATGTTGGGGATAAACAAATTTTCATGCCCCGATGGACTGTCCGTAACGAAGACACGTTTTGTGATCCTCGTGTATGTCAACAGTTGTTCGCAATTTTTCTCCTCCTAGTGAGAGTCTTCGTGTTTCACAAATGGAAGTTGAGCAAATTCTCAATGAAATCTATCAAAATTATACTCGATTAGGTGCATTAATTCCTCATGTTGCTGATAAGATAGTTTCATGCAAGAGTAACGCTGACCAGGCCCTTGAAAAGGCTTCAATTTTGGAAGCTCGCCATAAAGATGATTTATCAATCATGGGCAAGATGCATTCAAAGCATTTACTTCGAGAAAATGAGTTGTTGAGTCAGTTGAAGGCATTTGAAAAGGAGCATGAAAGGATAAGTCAGGATCGTGTTGTCCTGGCTGAGGAGAGGAAAAGTTTTGATGTGGAGAAGGAGAAGTTCAAAGCTAAAAATATGGAGTTGAAGGCCCAGGCCATTGAAGATCGTAATTGGTTGATAAAGGAGGAGGTTTTTCATGTATTTGATAACTTACGTCACAGCATGGAGTTTCGTAGGCCGCTTGTTACTGTTCTAGAAAGCATCCGTAAGATGGGCTTCCAAGAGGGTCTTGAGGCAGGCTATGCCGCCTCTTTTAGTCATATTCCTTTTGTGTCTATCAAGGGGTATGACCCTATGGCCAAGCAAAAGTTTAAGCCAATGCCAATGCTTTCGAGAATATGTCCTTTCCTTATATGGCTGCTCTTGATGATTGTGTTGACAAGCCTTTATCAGTGCTCAAAATGTTAAAGTCTGAGGAATTGAAGAATGTGGCCCCTACCCAGTCAATTGTCGGTAAGAGTTGAAGTGGACAAACAAACCCAGCTAGCATAAGTGCTAGAACAGGTACTTCCTCTTCTCGAACTTTATAAATTCTTGATTTGAATACAAGGGATATGTTTGAGGATGATTGTGTTAATAAAATTATTTAGAAAGCTGATGCTAAAGAGGTTTGGCCAAGGATGATGATGTTGATAAAGGCATTGAAGGTTCAACATAGATGTAGGAAGGGAATGCCCTTCTTCTTTTGATGTTTGTTTTATGAACAATTGTCGTATGATTTTAAATAATGGATTAAGTACTATATATATATATATATATATGTCTATGATAAACTATAAAACTAATTACTCATGAACTACATTAGTGAGTGTCTCTTAGAATATCTCACTGCCATTGTTTGTTCTCGACATCTACTACGATTTAATGCTCATGTTGATGGGCGTGCACGACATGTTGTTTTATGATTTCTCATATCGGAAAAGCGTATATGTGATGCCTAAACCTAAATTCAAAATTAAGGCCCTTTTGAAGCTTATTTTTATCAATTCCTCTTTTATTCGTGTTGCGGTACTAGGTCTAGACCAATCGCGATTAATCCAAATAGGCAGTTGATTGTATGATATTCCTAATGAAACAATGAGTTTATCTGAAATCAGTGCCAATCAAACACAAGTACACAAGAGAAAGCAGAGTTATGTCAAACAATCAAATCTACATACGCATTGTTCAATAATAGCAAATTATCAGCAATGGGGAAATAAATAAGAACTTACCACATCAATAGATTTTTTCTAAAGCAAATTAAGAAGCTTTATATAAGTATATGTGGTTTTATATATACCAATTTATATACCTTGTTTAGCAACAGAAAAAATTCAAATACATGTTAATAAATCATCAACGTGATAGAATGTTTAGTGGAAAGCTCATCCTTTGCAAAATAGGTCATTTAATTGCAATAAGTGTGTATAATTGGTGGAAGCTTCTCTTATAATATGGATCCTACATTTGTCGTAGTAACTCCTTATTTTTTCGTAAAAGTTCCACCTCAAAGTCCAGCGCGACCATGTTTCTACCATTTTTTGTCTCGGCAACCCTTGGAAATACGGTTAACTAGATATGTTCTTGTGTTGAGATACCAACACAAAACAAGTATTTATTTAATCAAAACTCAGTGTTTATGTCAAATATGAGTTATTGTATACTGAAATTCAGATTTTATACACAATTAAGTCAACCATGCATAAAGTCAACGTAGAAGGAAGAGAAAACCTTGAATATACTTGTATATCACAGATATTGTGACATTCGTCATTTTCGATTTATTTATTTGTATTTGTTTGTCTGGCCTAGGATTGTATTCAAATTCTTATCATTAATGAAATAGAGTATTTATTATAAATTATGTTGTTTAATTTATTTTTTTGGTATTTAATTTTGTTAAAACATCCTTAAAAACACTTATTTTAGCCTAAAAACGCAATTCTGGAAACCATAGGGGCTAAATCTGCCAAATCATGAAAGTCAGGAACATCACACCCTCGCGTGGCGCGTAAGGGGGATGTAATTCCTACATGTAAGAGAGCTGACCAAACCAAACTTGAGGATGCCCTAAAATTTAAATAAATATTACAAAGTTGAAATCAAACTAAAACAAACCAAAATTAATAATAAAACTAAGAACATGAAATATGAAGAAATCATAAATTAAGCGAGTGCTCGGTTCATAGTCGGATCGAATGTCATTATGAGATCGTATGCGGGTCCAACATGTCCAAAACATAATTACGAGCATAAAATATAAAAAAGTCATAAGCTAATTCGGGTTAATTCTTAGTGTAATTGAAAAGCCCCAAACTAATTCATAATAAAAACCTAAACTGAATTTGATTCAATTGAACATAAAGTCCCTCAAATTCGTTGAAGTTGGATGAGGGATTTCGTTCATGAGTTGATAACTAACAATCAAAACCAAAACTAACTTGAGGATTGATGGAAAAACGAGATGAATGAAGCTTAAGAGAGCGTTTGAGTTTTTGAAAGTTAAAACTTGAAGAAAACTTGATTGAGCCTTGAATTGGCTAAAGTGAGAGAGAATTGTGAGTTGAGTAGAAATGAATGAATGACATACTACCTTTTTTTATATAGCAATCGGTTTTAGCTTTGAGTTTATCATAATTCTAAAGATAACCAAACTTTGAAACTTAAACAAATGATAAGATAATCACGAATTAGAGATCAAACTTGATTAATCAGGAATAAAGATTGTTGATTTATGATAGAATTCATCTAAGGACATTCCAGAACCGTTGAATTTGAATGATAACGAGTTTGGGATTAAGATTAGATTATAACGAGTCAAAAACCAACAAAAATAAAAAAAACGGATTTGTTGCTTCCTACGAGCTACGTGTAGAAATTACATCCCCCTTACGTGTCACACGAGGGGGTGATGTTCTTGACTTTCATGATTCGGCATATTTAGCCCCTATGGTTTCCAGAAATGCGTTTTCAGGCTAAAACAAGTGTTTTTAAGGATGTTTTAACACAATTAAATACCAAAGCAATAAAAAATAAATTAAACAACATAATTTCTAATAAATACTCTATCTCATTAATTATAAGAATCTGAATACAAGCCTAGGCCGGGTAAACAAATACAAATAAATAAATCGAAAATGACGAATGTCACAATATCTATGATATTCAAGGTTTTCTCTTCCTTCTACGTTGACTTTATGCGTGGTTGACTTAATTGTGTATAAAATCTGAATTTCAGTATACAATAACTCATATTTGACATAAACACTGAGTTTTGATTAAACAAATACTTGTTTTGTGTTGGTATCTCAACACAAGAAGACACCTGGTTAACCATAGTTCCAAGGGTTGTCGAGACAAAAAATGGTAGAAACATGGTCGCGCTGGACTTTGAGGTGGAACTTTTGCGAAAAAATAAGGAGTTACTATGAAAAATGTAGGATCCATATTATAAGAGAGGCTTCCACCAATTATACACACTTATTGCACGTAAACGACCTATTTTGCCAAAGGAGGAGCTTTTCACCAAACATTCTATCACGTTGATGATTTATTACCATGTATTTGAATTTTTTATGTTGCTAAACAAGGTATATAAATTGGTATATATATTAAAACCACATATACTTATATAAAACTTCTTAATTTGGATTAGAAAAAATCTATTGATGTGGTAAGTTCTTATTTATTTCCCTGTTGCTGATAATTTGCTATTGTTGAACAATGTGTGTGTAGATTTGATTGTTTGACATAACTCTGCATTCTCTTGTGTACTTGTGTTTGATTGGAAATCATGTTTATTGTTTTAGGTGTTGATGTTTATGAATTAAAATTTTGTAAATTTTGTCCAAAATTTGTGTCCTTTTCTGCATACATTTTTCATTTAAGCTATTCAACTTGTTTACAGCCTTATATTAATCCATAGGTGAATGGATGCAATTTGATGAGTTATTGGACCTATCTAGTGACCAGATTTAGGAAAAAAATGTAGGAAATATATGTTTTACACAACCAAAAATGATCCTACGTTTACAAGCACCATCAACTTGCTTAGTTGTTAATTTGTTTTGAGATTATTTCCGTTGGACAATAAATCTGGTATTGGTTATTCTACTTTAATTTTAGGTATGTAGTTTATGTCTGATATAATGAGGCATGATTAAATATCATTTTATATGATTTCAGATTAACTCATTGTTTCATTGGGAATATCATACAATCAACTGCCTATTTGGGTTAATCGTGATTGGTTTAGACCTAGTGCCCAACACGAATAAAAGAGGAATTGATAAAAATAAGCTTTAAAAGGGCCTTAATTTTGAATTTAGTTTTAGGCATCGCAAATACGCTTGTCCAATATGAGAAATCATAAAACATCATGTCGTGCACGCCCATCAACATGAGCATTAAACCACATTAGATGTCGAGAACAAAAATTAGCAGTGAGGTATTCAAGGAGACGCTCACTAATGTAGTTCATGATTAATTAGTTTTATAGTTTATCATAGACATATATATAGTTCTTAAGCCATTATTTAAAATCATACGACAATTGTTCATAAAACATACATCAAAAGAAGAAGGGCATTCCCTTCTTACATCTATGTTGAATCTTCAATGCCTTTATCAACATCATCATCCTTGGCCAAACCCCTTTAGCATCAGCTTTCTAAATAAGTTTACTAACACGATCATCCTCAAACATATCCCATGTATTCAAATCAATAATTTATAAAATTGGAGAAGAGGATGTACCTGTTCTAGCGCTTATGCTAGTTGGGTTTGTTTATCCACAACAACTCCTATGGACAATTGACTGGGTAGGGGCCACATTCGTCAGTTCCTTAGGCTTTAACATTTTGAGCACTAATAAAGGCTTGTCAACACAATCAGCAAGAACATCCATATAAGGAAAGGACATATTCTATAAAGCATTGGCATTGGCCTTAAACTTTTGCTTGACCACAGGGTCATACCCCTTGATAGACATAAAATGAATCTGACTAGAAGAGGCGGCATAGCCTGCCTCAAGACCTTCTTGAAAGCCCATCTTACGGATGCTTTCAGGAAAAGTAACAAGCGGCCCGCGAACCTCCATGTTGTGATGCAAGTTATCAAATTCATGAAAAAACCCCTCCTTTATCAACCAATTACGATCTTCAACGGCCTTGGCCTTAAACTCCATATTTTCAGCTTTGAACTTCTCCATCTCCACATCAAAATTTCCTCTCCTCAGCTAGGGCAACGCGATCCTGACTTATCCTTTCATGCTCCTCTTCAAATGCCTTCAACTGACTCAACAACTCATTTTCTCAAAGTAAATGCTCTAAATGAAACTTGCCCATAATTGATAAATCATCTTTAAGGAGACCTTCCAAACTTGAAGCCCTTTCAAGGGCCTGGTCAGCGTTACTCTTGCATGAAACAATCTTATCAGCAACATGTGGAATTAATGCAATTAATCGAGCATAATGTTGATAGATTACATTGAGAATTGGCTCAATTTCCATTTGTGAAACACGAAGACTCTCACTAGGAGGAGCAAGATTGCGAAAAACTTGTTGGCATACATGAGGATCACTAAACGTGTCTTCGTTAAGGATAGTTCATCGGGGCATGAAAATTTGTTAATCCCCAACATCTCCTTTTGGCACAAAAGGATCAGGAAGAGAATGCATAATGGAGTGTCCACTTCTATCCTCCTCATCGAACGGATCCCTTCATTCATCTTGATAATTAGTTGTGGGAAGATCATTGATAAACTGCACATCATTATCATTAGAATGAACTGGTGTAGAAACACGAACTCATGGCCTTGTCTTCTTATGAGAATGTACATCTTCACTATTATCAGTTTGCTTCCTTTTCTGCTTGACCACAATAGGATCAGGGTTAGTTCTTTAGACCCCTTTTTTACTCCGATAGTATCATAGATTGCGCCAATGCAGAGGAAATGAAGGCATTTTATACTATACTATTAAATAATCTGAAGTTAAGTGAACTAGATCTTACGGAGCCTGCTCATGTATGACATGATTCGTATCTGATCATAGAAAAGATTTTCGGGGTCAGATTGATCGTGTAGAATCATATAAGAAAGCATGCTCGTATATCCCCCCTCAACAATGGGTTGAATTGGATATTCTACATATCCAATCATCTAAGTAGACTCAATTATGTAGAAAGTAGAAGATCATTTTACAATAAGGGCACACTCGCACACACACACACACACATACATACATGCGTGCGTGCGTGCATGCATGCATACATACATACATACATACATACATGCATACATACATATACACACACATACATACATACATACATAAATACGTATATACATGCATACGAATGTATGTACACACGCACAGACATATATATATATATATATATATATATATATAGGCAGGTGGGTTAATGCAAAATAATAGGTTATCATACAAAACATATGTAAGAAGTTAAAGCGTTGATTTCAATTTGAAACTACGTGGTGACATAAACCTAAATAACCTAAAGCTAGTTTGTTGGTGTAACCAATTATGCAATCCTAATTTGATCCACGCCAAATATTAACCTAAAGCTAATTCATTGGCACGATCTGATTTTTATTATGGAATTCATTTATGAAATCCTAGAAAATCCCACAAATCGGACATAATTGATCATGAGAAATCAAAACCAAAATCGAACGTCATAATTATGTGTCAGTATCATGCGTAATGGTTAGATCTGTTTTCAATTAAAAATAATAATAATAATAATAATAATAATAATAATAATAATAATAATAATAATAATAATAATAAAAGTGTAACTAACAATCCACAATCAAAAAGCGTGATAACAATATATTAAATTCTACTCTTCATCCAGTTCGGCAACAAATGTGATGCCTAACAACTTTTTATCAGACATAAAATATGATTTAATTACAATACGTAAATATCTAATTTTAAAAACGTATTTCACAATCCTAAAGCTCCCACGTTGAATTACATTATGTTATTTAGTACATGCGCATATTAACCAAAAATAAAAAAAGATGTTATCACTTATGAAGTTTGGTACATAATAGCAAAAAACAAACAATGTGAAATCCAATATGATGTCAAAAATTTGTAATCACGCACAGAATTACACCCATCTATTATTATGCTCAAATTTTTGTTACGCTCACACATTATTACACTCATGTTATTACACTTGTGTATCATGGTGGATGTGATTTCATTTTGTAGGTTATTTATAAGATAACATGAGACCCAAACCAATACACTCATATTCGTATTTGTTTTGTTTACCTGAACCGAGCTTGTAATTCAGATTTTTCCTTATCAATAAAACACGCATTTATTAGTATTTGTTGGTGTTTAATTCATTTTATAATATTATGTCATTTAAATATGTCAAACAATCCTTAAATTAGCTTATCTTGGCTTAAATCGCATTTAGAAAGTTTAAGGGCTAGAACTGCCAAAAATCAAATTGCTGAGAAAAGCCACTTGCCACGTATCACGACGGGGAGAGCCCATAGTTCGTCGTATAGCGCGACCAAGCACCAGAACATACCCGTTAGCGAAATATAGATTTTATGCTTCAAATCTTGTCTAATTCGGTTTGTTTCTAGACTAAATGAGCTTGAGGAGCAATGGGCTGGGAGAGCATGAGCTGGAATGGTCTAGACTAGATGAGTTTTTTAATTATTTTCATTTATACTTAAGAATTTTACAAATCTCAGCCTCAGCTACAACCTTAATTATAGATTGATTTAATGAATAATTTTAAATATTTATTTAATTTTTCAAATCATGTTGATTTATAAAAACTTTCAACCACATGTATTTTGTAAACTTACCATCATCTCATGATATTTTGCAAATTTTACCCTTTTAGTTTATCTAATCGCCGTAATCTTCTTCGTCCCGCAAGGAACTCTGACCGTCGTTTGGCTGCCCGCATCACCATGGAAATGGCCTCTATGATTCCAACCCTCCTAACCCAAATCCAAGGCATCAACGCCAACAAATCTTCATCCTCCACTGTTCCAACTGCATGTAACAAGAAACAGTTTACCACCACCAACCTATCCAAGTATCCGGGAGAGGAGAATGCCACAAAACTCCAATGGTGGTTCGAAATCATGGAGAATGTTTTCATCCGCTGCGAGTGCCCCGAGCACAAGAAAACCATAATCACCTCAAGTGTATTTGACTTGAGGGCTCTAATTTGTCGGCGGAACGGAGTTAAGATTGATGGTGCAGAAACACGAATACATGGCCTTGTCTTCTCACGAGAAGGTCCATCTTCAATATTATCTGTTTCATTCCTTTTCTTCTTGACCAAAATAGGCTTAGGGTTAGTGGAGTCAGATTGATCGTGTAGAATCATATCAGCAAGCATGCTCGTATACCCCCTCACCAATAGGTTGAATTGGATATTCTACATCTCCAATCATCTCCTCAGAGATCATGTTAAGCAGACTCATTTATGTAGAAAGTAGAAGATCATTTTACAATAAAGCCACACTCGCACACACATACACACACACACATAAACATACATACATACATGTATGCATGCATACACACACACATACATACATACATACACACACACACATACATACATACATCCATGCATGCATGCATGCATGCATACATACATACATGCATACATACATAAATACATACATACATGTATGCATGCATACATACACACACACATACATACATACATACATACATACATGAATACGTATATACATACATACGCATGTACATACACATGCACAAACACACTCACTCACACACACACACACACATATATATAGGCAGGTGGGTTAAAGCAAAATAATAGGTTATTATACAAAATATATGTGAGAAGTTAAAGCATTGATTTCAATTTGAAACTACATGGTGACATAAACCTAAATAACCTAAAGCTAGTTCGTTGGTGTAACCAACTATGCAATCCTAATTTGATCCACACCAAACATTAACCTAAAGCTAATTCATTGGGGCGATCTACTTTTCATTGTGGAAATCATTTATGCAATCCTACTAGATCTTACAAATCGGATATAATTGATCATGAGAAATCAAAACCAAAATCGAATGTCATAATTATGTGTTAGTATGATGCGTAGTTGTTAGATCTGTTTCCAATTAAAAGTAATAATAACAAAAGCGTAACTAAACATTCCGCAATTAAAAATCATGATAACAATATATCAAATTCTACTCTTCATCCAGTTCAGCAACAAATGTGATGCCTAACAGCTTTTAATCAGACATAAAATATATCTAATTTTAAAATTGTATTTCACAATCCAAAAGCTCCCACGTTGAATCAAATTATATTATTTAGTACATGTGCATAATAACCAAAAAAATGTTATCACTCATGAAGTTTGGTACATAATAGCAAAAAAAACAATGTGTAATATAATATGTTGTCAAATATTTGTAATCACACACATAATTACACTCATCTATTATTATGCTCAAATTGTTGTTAAGCTCACACATTAATACACTTATGTTATTATACTTGTGTATCATAGTGGATGTGATTTCATTTTGCAGGTTATTTATAAGATAACATGAGACACAAACCAATACGCTCATATTCGTATTTGTTTTGTTTACCTGACCCGAGCTTGCAATTCAGATTTTCCCTTATTAATAAAACACACATTTATTAGTATTTGTTGGTGTTTAATTCATTTTATAATATTATGTTATTTAAATATGTCAAACAATCCATAAATTCGCTTATCTTAGCTTAAATCGCATTTTAGAAAGTTCATGGGTTAAAAATGCCAAAAAAATAAATTGCTCAGAAAAGTCACTTGTCACCTAGCACAACGGGAAGAGCCCATAGCTCTTCGTATAGCGCGACCAAGCACTAGATTAGACCCGTTCGCGAATTATCGATTTTATGCTTCAAATCTCGTCTAATTCGGTTTGATTCTAGACTAAATGAGCTTGAGGAGCAACGGGCTGGGAGAGCATGAGATGGAACAGTGCTCTTTTTAATTATTTTCATTTTTACTCAAGAATTTTACAAACCTCAGCCTTAGCAACAACCTCAATTACATATTGATTTAATGAATAATATTTAAGAATTATTTAATTTTGGAAAATTGGTTTTAAATAATCCAAACTATGCCCTATTGGTAAATATCAGTCCCAACTTTACACTTGTCTGCTGGCAGTACCAACTATTTGTGTATTTGTTTTTAAGGGCCGCGACTAATGGATGTTAACTCCGTTAGTCTTTGTCTGACGTGGTCATCCCAGTTGGCAAAAACTTGATTACGTGGAATGTTACGTGGCGGCTGACTGTGTCCATCCCACCACTAAACCCATCATCTTCAACCTATTACCCTTTACAACCCTCACCCACCACAACACCACCAGTCCACCACCCCTGCAACCATCGCCGGAACCCCGACCACCGCCATGCCCATCCACAGAGCCACCACTGGAACCCACCACCTGCAGCTGGCCATCTTCCAGTCATCTTCTCCGACCACCACTAGCCGGATTTCTGCCCTAATCTTGCCGGAGTTCACAAACCTAGATCCACCATTGGAACCCACCACCTCCAACTGACCATCTTAATTCACCACTACCAATTCTAACAGCGCCACCGCCGGAGACGACCTTTCTCCCGCGATTGCGAACAAGATCTCGCTGTCTCATCCTTCACTGCCTCCACACACAGTCCACATATCCACCAGTCGTGGATATTTCCCCTCACCATCGTGATGTACGCCACCGTACACTCTTCCGTCACCACTAGAAAAAGAAGCAGATGATGAAGATTAATATGATTAGGGCTTGATGGTAGGTGTTGGCAGGTAGTGGTGCTGATAGCGGCAGGTGATAAGTGGTGGTGGAGTTACTGGAGTAGAGAGCGAGAAGAGAAGAGAGAGATAGAAAGAGTGATTAGAGAGTGGTGATGGTGGTGGTAATGGTAATGGTGATTGTGTAATCTACCACGTAAGCTCGATCTTGCCACGTATTTTTCATATAAGCACGTTTTTGACACGTATGCATGCCACATCATCATTGGACTAACAGAGTTAGTTCTCCGTTAGTCACGGACCGTTAGAAACAAATATATATTTAGTTCGGACTGCCACCAGACAAGTGTGAAGTTGAGACTGTTATTTACCAACAGGGCATAGTTAGGATTATTTAAAACCAATTTTCCTTTAATTTTTCATATTATGTTGATTTATTAAACTTTCAACCACATATATTTCGCAAACATACCATCATCTCATGATATTTTACAGATTTTACCCTTGTCGTAATCTTCGTCATCCCCAAAGGAGCTCTGACCGTCGTTTGGCTGCCCGCATCACCATGGAAATGGCCTCCATGATTCCAACCCTTCTTACCCAAATCCAAGCCATCAACGCCAACAAATCTTTATCCTCAGCTGCTCCAGCTGCCTGTAACAACAAACAGTTTACCACCACCAACCTATCCAAGTATCCGGGATAAGAGAATGCCACAAAACTCCAATGGTGGTTCAATAGCATGGATAAAGTTTTCATCCACTGTGAGTGTCCCGATCACAAGAAAACCAGCTTTTTGCCTTAAGTGTATTTGACTTGAGGGCTCTTTGTTGGCGGAATGGAGTTAAGAAAGTCCAAGGAGCTTAAATCGCCATGGCCTTGCCATGGGAGGACCTCAAAGCCCTTTTGAAGAAAGAGTTTTGCATCATGCATGAACTCGAAAGGTTCGAGACTGAATTCTGGGAACTTAAGCAAGTCATTGGTGACAATGCCACTTACTCGAATCACTTCCACAATCTTAGCTAATGGGTTCCTTGTCTCGTTACCATTCCCGATAGAGCTATTGATAAGTATATATCGGGTATGCCCATGTCTATCCAAGATTTTGTTCTCAATCGAAACCCACCAACCATTGTTGAATCTATAGCCCTTGTTGCTACCTTAACCGAGAACCATGCTAAAGCCGAGACTTTTAATGCGGAAATACTTCAAGAAGCCCACTAATACAACCACTACTGAGCCCATTAAAGAATACAAGCCCGAAACTTTATTCAAATACGAAACCTACTCCAAGCTCAATAACAGTCATTACCACAACAAGAAATGCAATCCCAACCATTAAAAATATGTTCTCACTCAATCCAATCCTTCTCGGCCTCAAGCCCAACAATCCTATCCCAAAAAGAAGCCATATACTAGTCCACACTCTTCGTACAACACTTGTCAACGTCATCACCTGACTCACTATGGTTGTCGCTTCTGCAGTAACTATAGCCATTATGGTCATCTAGACAACACTTGTCGTTAAGCTCCTTGAGTGCAAACCGCCGTACAACGGTTTGCACGACTGAAAAATCAGCAACGCCCTGTGCCATTTGCTTAGACCATTGCTCCCGTTAGGGCTTGTTACAACTATGGTGACCCTAACCATCTACGCGATGCATGTCCTCGGTTTGCTTTTGCTTACCAAGCCCAAGTTGCACTTATCCCTTACTATCCCTCTCAAGCATATCAAGTCTAACCTACCAACATCTAGTTCCCCAACTCATTTCTCCTCAAGTTCATTTAGTCCAGACTATCCCAGCTCCGAACACAAACTTAAACAGACTTTTTCACTATTTTTATCGAAAACCCTCAAGATTTGTAATTTAATTTGTCAAGTTTTATTAGTTTTATTAATTAAAGTATTTTGTTCTATTCAGGGATAAACTCGCTAGTTCGGTTTTTTCTACTCACTTAAGAAGATTTTTATTATTTTATTATAATTTTAGACTTTCCAACTTTGCTAAGGTGAGTAATCGCATCCCCGTTTTCGCTCTTTTGTTTTGGGGACTATGTGTGTACCACAACCACATGATTTAGTTAAGCGAGTCCTCAACCACAATTCTATTTAATGCGTTTGTGTGTATTGCTCAATTGATTATTACATGATTAAAAAAGTTTTCATTGTTTGTTGTTTGGTGGCCCCGTCTTTATCCTCATTAGATCATACGTCACTGAGTATCCCAACCTTGAAACCTCTTCCCTAGCATGAAAACTTTGAAACTCATTTTATAACCATTGACTTTCAAAATAAACAGATGAGATTTGTTTAGAAAAAAGTAAGTTTCACTTTTTTTTACTTTTAATATTATTTTATTGCAAAAAGCTAAAATGAGAATGTAATTGTGATGAAAACAAGAAAAAAAGACCTGCACTTTCTGAAATTGGAAAGTTGTTTCGTTTCTCCCTCCCCCTTTATATTAATATTGCAATAATGTAACACACGTAACTCGGTATGTAACAATAAGCTGCGATGTGTAAAACATACGTAACTAAAAAACTGACAAATTTAGTCATGTTTAGAAACATTATTAATACTGTGACATTTGTTATTTTCGATTCGATTTGTATTTGTTTTCGGTTTGATTTGTATTTGTTTTCGTATTGTAAACCCGACCCGTTTTGATTTTCGGATATTTGGATATTAATAAAATAATGATTTGTTTTTTGTAATCATGTTTTGTACTTGTCGTTTCATTCTAAAGTCTTTAATGTTGTTTACGCGTATATTATGCTTAAAATGATCTAAAACGAACTGCATTGAACAAATTTGCCAAAATAAAAGTTTAGCCAAAATACCCCACGTTGCGTCACGCGGCCTTAAAGTCCAATCTGGTCGCGCTACAAATAAATTTTGTTATTTTTGGTTCGTTTTTACTCGTTTAAGGCCCGAACCTGTATTTTAACCATCCAAACCAACCAAAATCAACACATAATTATTCTAGAACACGCCAAACATGTTTTCATCCCTGGACATAATTTATTATCTCAAAAACTATATTTGAATAAAGCATCAAAGTTAACTGGTTTATCCACCGGACAAAGCTTTTATCCAATCCTTCAACCCATAATCTTTTCCCATAAATACCCCTCTATCTCAGCCATTCCCCCCTGCTCATTATCATCTTCCTTTCCCGTCTTTGATCTTGCAAGTTGTTCAAGCTAGTTTTGCTTAAGATAGACTTTAAAAGTCAACGAAACCAAATCTTGTATTTCAATCCTTTTCGGGTATATGTTTTCAATCCGTTTGGTCGTTTTTGGGAAGTTTACCCATTTAACTTTCTTATTTGACTTTGGATCTAGAAATTTTACTTTTTTTTAGTTCTATATTTTTGGACATGTGGTAACCATCCTCGGTATCATACCGAGTCAAGGACCGAACCAAAACCAAACACTCGTTTAAGCACTTTATTTAACTTTTAAACAAACGTATTATATGAAACACTTTTATAATTAGTTTTTCTTTATATTTTAATTATTATATGGTTTATATGGAAGTGTAGAACAAATCTTGGCTTGAACCCAAGTTTCGGGTAAAAACCGAGTAAAACCAAACACTCGTCTTAACGAGTTAGTTAATGTTCAAACCACCAAAAGTTCAACTTATCTTTTTAATTATGTTTTATCTTATATTACCCATATTACTTAAGACTTTGGAAGTGTTAGATCAAACCTTGGCTTAAACCAAGTTTTGGGTAAAAATCAAGTTAAAGTCGAAGTACTTGTCTTAACGAGCTAGTCACCGTTTAGACCACCAAAAATCTTTCCAAACTTTTTTTTAACTCATGTTTCACTTTATATTATTGTAGCTTCCTATAATCGATAGCTAAAAGATATATCACAAACTCAATGTGTTGGTGCATGTTTTGTAACAGATGATCTTTTGTGTTTGTTAGAATTGAGAGCAACGGTCAAAGGGGAGTCTGTTGGTGCATTTTGTGATCGTCGCTTTGCAATTCTGACCAGCAGAGACGAAGTGGTGAAGTTAGAACAACTTCACCATAGGCGAAGTTAGAACAACTTCACCAACTTCGCCTACAGGCCCAAGCCCGTGAAGTTGGTTATCTATATATATGTGTGTCTTGTTAAGGGTTTTGTATCCAGAAAAGTGAGGGTGTTTTGTGTATTTGTAATTGTCTAGAGAGAAACAGAAAGGGAGAGTCGTGTTGGAAGGCCTGAGGTAGAGCTCACCTCGGGTCGGCCGTGTTATTTGTTTTGTTTTTCGGTATGTAATGTGTTGGTTTAATATATAAAGGATCTGCAGATTCGTTTAAAAAAACAAAAAAAATTTAAAAAATAAAATAAAATTTGTTTGGAGTTTTCATCCGAGTGGCCAGGTTTACACGATTATTGTGAGACCGAAAACGTTGTTCCGACAACGAGTGAAACTTGATATCTCTTGGTCTTACGTGTGAACAAATACGGGTCAACTCTGGATTTGGAGTTGAAATTGCGAATGGGATATTGATTGAAACTGGATATTGACACATTTGGGTGTTTTTGGGCAAAGAAATAAGTGTTGTTCGAGGTTGACCAACTGAAGAAAGTCAAATTTTGTTCAGGTTTTCGTCATTACTGGATTGCGGTCAGAGCATATTATTTATGTTATTTTCAAGGCGTTCGAGAATTGGATCCTGAAAACGTGGGATACGAGCATCAGGGATGCTTATTTATTAAGGTGAAAATTTTGGAACAAGTTGGATATAATCGGGAATTAAATTTTTTAAGTTCTTGATCGATATCCTTGGTGATTGAAGATGCTTCGGATTTATTAATGGTCATGTGTGTTAGGTTCTGTCAAGGTGGTTTTTGTGATGAAACTGATCACTTGATGTTGAGTAGTTGAAGATTGAACCTTATCTTACTATGGAATTCCGACTAGTTGGGTGAAGTTGTGGAGGGAGCACAACTTCACATGTCAGTGAAGTTAGAAGAGCTTCACGTGTTGGTGAAGTTAGGAACAACTTCACGTGTTGGTTGAGATGATCGATTAGGCACGGGGATGCAGGTCAAAGATCTCGATCGATATAATTCGGAGGAGCTTACACTGAAGGGGAGATCTGATATGGAAGACGCCGGGTGATTGGTAGATTTGTGGAGCTACAAGACAGTTTCAGACACGGCTGGTTGAAGACAGGATGGGTGTTGCATGTATATGTGAAGTTCAAGTTTGAAGATCACAGTGCAATCGAGTCCTACCAGAAGAAGAAAACAGAAGATCATCAGTTAAGGGGGTGTCTGTTGGTGCATGTTTTGTAACAGATGATCTTTGTGTTTGTTAGAATTGAAAGCAACGGTCAAAGGGGAGTCTGTTGGTGCATTTTGTGACCGTCGCTATGCAATTCTGACCAGCGGAGACGAAGTGGTGAAGTTAGAACAACTTCACCATAGGCGAAGTTAGAACAACTTCGCCATTGGCGAAGTTAGGACAACTTCGCCTACAGGCCCAAGCCCAAGCCCGCGAAGTTGGTTATCTATATATATGTGTGTCTTGTTTAGGGTTTTGTATCCAGAAAAGTGAGTGTGTTTTGTGTAGTTGTCATTGTCTAGAGAGAAACAGAGAGGGAGAGTCGTGTGGGACGGCCCGAGGTAGAGCTCACCTCGGGTCGGCCGTGTTCTTTGTTTTGTCTTTCGGTATGTAATGTGTTGGTTTAATATAGAAAGGATCTGCATATTCGTTTTTCCCATTCGTGTGTTTGTTTATGTGTAACCGTGTTCTTCGTTTCCAACACCATAAACGAGTCTAGGAGGACTCCGCACTCCTAGACCTTGTGCAGATCTCGTATCGATCAGCGACGCCCCGGGGGGACTTACACAATGGGTGCGTCAGAAATTTTGATAAATATTAATACTAAGACACGAACAACACATGTTGGCAAGAATTATATAAGGCGGTTCGATTCCATCAAAGGAGAATACTACAATAATAGATTTCAAACTCTGATAAAGTGAGTTGCATGCGTGTCGTAAATATTTCGTCGGCTCTCGTAACAGGTTGTACTAATGTGTTAAAAAGGGAAAATTCCTAAAATAAGCCTTTAGAAGAGAGAGATTTTGAAAATAGTCCAAAATTTTGAAAATTTTAATATTGGTCCATCTGAAATCGTCTCCACCGTGACATATGGATTTCCGCCTATGATTTTCGTCCCCCAATAAAAAAGTGACACGTGCAAAGCATCTGACACACGCTGATAGTTTCCCCCTGAAATCTATCTTTGCTGATATTTTGGTCTTAAAATCATCTCCACGAAACCATCTCCTCCGTGATGTTTGGTCGTGTTTTCATCTCCGCCGTGAGTTTTCAAAAAAAAGTCGAAATTCATGTTTTTTTGAAATTCATCTGACCAGATGAATTTAAAGTGAATTTCGTCTTTTGGCTAAAACCCATAACAATCTTCATCTTCATCATCTTCCTCTTCCTCTTCATCTTCCTCTTCCTCTTCCTCTCATCTTCATCTCCATATTAATAGTGCTATTAATGGAAGCATTTTTATGATGCTCAATATTTATATAAAAAAATATAAGCTTCGGTATAAAAAATCATTAAATATACAAAAAGTAGTTTTATGATTTTTTTTTATTTTTTAAGTTCAATATATCTTTTTTACTTATCATGTAATTGTATCAACCAAAACAAAAGAAATAATGCTGCAAACTAAGATTTATTTTTGAAAGGGAACCTTTCATGAAATATAATAAATATAATAAAAAACCATTCATTCATAAGCTAAATTATTAACAGTTCATATTTGGCCAATGTGTTAAAAAGGGAAAATTCCTAAAATAAGCCTTTAGAAGAGAGAGATTTTGAAAATAGTCCAAAATTTTGAAAATTCTAATATTGGTCCATCTGAAATCGTCTCCACCGTGACATATGGATTTCCGCCTATGATTTTCGTCCCCCAATAAAAAAGTGACACGTGCAAAGCATCTGACACACGCTGATAGTTTCCCCGTGAAATCTATCTTTGCTGATATTTTGGTCTTAAAATCATCTCCACGAAACCATCACCTCCGTGATGTTTGGTCGTGTTTTCATCTCCGCCGTGAGTTTTCAAAAAAAGGTCGAAATTCACGTTTTTTTGAAATTCATCTGACTAGATGAATTTAAAGTGAATTTCGTCTTTTGACTAAAACCCATAACAATCTTCATCTTCATCATCTTCCTCTTCCTCTTCCTCTCATCTTCATCTCCATATTAATAGTGCTATTAATGGAAGCATTTTTATGATGCTCAATATTTATATAAAAAATATAAGCTTCGGTATAAAAAACCATTAAATATACAAAAAGTAGTTTTATGATTTTTTTTATTTTTTAAGTTCAATATATCTTTTTTACTTATCATGTAATTGTATCAACCAAAACAAAAGAAATAATGCTGCAAACTAAGATTTATTTTAGAAAGGGAACCTTTCATGAAATATAATAAATATAATAAAAAACCATTCATTCATAAGCTAAATTATTAACAGTTCATATTTGGCCAAAGAGCGTTGCAATTACTTGCACCTCCTGCAAACTCAACTCCACCACAATCACTATAACAACTTCAATCATAATACCTCTCTTGAATTTTATTGTTTTATAAGAGATTTTTATAGAAGTGGAAGAATAAATAATGGAAAATATAAGCTGACAAAGTTAACTTGCAAATTTATTGATTTTTTAAAACTTTTTTTAAAAATCATCTGAGGAGATTAAATTCATTAGGAGATTATCGTTTTAAAATTTTTTTGAAAATCATCCAAGGAGACTAAATTCAATGGAAAATTGTCGGTTTTTTCATACTTTTTTGAAATTTATCTGAGATTAAATTCAACTGAAATGCATCCGGGGAGATGAATTTCAATAAAACGCAAATATCATCTTTTTTTGAAAACACATGGGCCAGACACATTTGAATGGAACCCATGGTTTTTGAGAGGATGATTTTGGATTAAAATTAACGGCGAAGACATATTTCAACTAAAATATGTTGTCACCTATACACATGTCATTACCTCATTGGTTATCGAAATCTGTCGGCATGATTCCAAATGTATCGACGGAGATGATTTTGATGGCCTAAAATTGAAATTTAAAAAACTTTTGGACTATTTTCAACTTCTATCTAATCATTTGGGTGTTGTTTGTTTTTTCAGAGGTAAAATGTCTGCAGTCTGCGGACCACATCTGCAGGCTTCTGCAACAGAAGAGGTGGACCAAACCTCTGCAGTCTGCAAGAAGAAGAATGTTTGTTTTTTAACGTCTGCAGGGTGCTAAAAATTGCACTAATAACAATTGAACTATTATGCAAACTAATCAATTTCTACAAACATTCAACTCAGTTTCTACAAACAACTATATATATATATATATATATATATATATATATATATATATATATATAATCTAACATGCTAGGTTTAAAATTCATTTCTACACAAAACAACTACTGACAACTTCACTACTATAGATTATTTCCAACATGAGTTGTTTGTGTTCCGTCCCAAGCACTTGATCATTAGTCTTCATTTATGCACAAGCTTTACCTAGGGCATATAAAATCAAATTTTAGTACTTATGTATAACATAATATTAAATCATATTTTCAATAAACACAAAAGCTATGGAACAAAAATTAATTCAACACACACTATTATATGCATCAACAAAATCCAACATATCAATGTCCTACTAAGCAACCCGATTTGGCCCGTTAGTGCAAATTTCTTGCGTAACCCATTTGCTAGTATTTAAAACCCGTAGATTACCTTCTAACAAACGAATACAACCAATTAATAACAATATTCATCAAGCCTAAACTTTCTACAAACTTTTTTCAACTACAAACTAATAACAATATTCATCAAACCTAAACATTCTACAAACTAATAACAATCTAAAGAAATTAACAAAAAACTTTAACAATTAACAAAAGCTACAAACGTTATTCAACAACAAATTAATAACAATATTCATCAAACCTAAACTTTCTACAAACTTTATTCAACAACAAACTAATAACAATATTCATCAAACCCAAACTTTCTACAAACTAATAACAATCTAACAAAAAACTTTAACAATTAACAAAAAACTACAAACTTTATTCAACAACAAACTAATAACAATATTCATCAAACCTAAAATTTCTACAAACTAATAACAATCTAACAAAAAACTTTAACAATTAACAAAAAATCTACAAACTTATTCAACAACAAACTAATAACAATATTAATCAAACATAAACTTTTTACAAAATAATAACAATCTAACAAAATTAACAAAAAACTTTAACAATTAACAAAAAACTACAAACTAGTAATAACATAACAATTACAATAATGGTGATGAAATAAACATACCAAGATAGATGGAGATGGTATGATGGTGGCGACAGGTATGGCGGTGACGACAGGGGGTGGCGGCGGAGCACGGGTGGCGGCGACGCTTATGGTGGTGGATGCAGCTGGTATGGTGGCGGAGGTGCAAGTATAGTGGTGGAGGTGGTTGGGCTTGGGAGAGAAGAGTAGAGGAGATTAGGGTTTGAGAGAAAAGTCTGATGAGAATCATAAGAATGTGTTAGAAGAGGTTTTAGAATAGACTAGAAGTGGTTGGACCATGTCTACACCATGAAGTGGGCGCGCAAACGTTTTTTAATGAAACGTCTTTGGAAAAACAAACACTCTGCAGAGGACAATGTCTGCGCATGGTCTGTGCGACGCAGACATAAAAGACCAGGAAATTCTTTTAGGAAAAAACAAACACCATCTTGGTCTATTTTAGGAATTTTCCCAAATCGTTAATAGTCTTATGCTATTTACATAATAGTTTTATGCTATTTACAATTTATTTAAGGAAATTTGGTTTTAAATAATCCAAACTATGTCCTATTGGTAAATATCAGTCCCAACTTTACACTTGCTTGCTGGCAATACCAACTATTTGTGTATTTGTTTTTAACGGGCCACGACTAACGGATGTTACTCCGTTAGTCTTTGTCTGACGTGGCCATCTTAGTTGGCAAAAACTTGATTACGTGGAACGTTACGTGACGGCTGACTGTGTCCATCCCACCACTAAACCCATCATCTTCAACCTATTACCCTTTACAACCCCAGCCACCACAACACCACCAGTCCACCACCTCTGCAATCATCGCCGGAACCCTGACCACCGCCATACCCATCCACAGCAGCCACCACTGGAACCCACCACCTGCAACTGGCCATCTTCCGGTCATCTTCTCCGACCCCCAACTAGCCGGATTTCTGCCCTAATCTTGCCGGAGTTCACAAACCCAGATCCACCACTGGAACCCACCACCTGCAACTGGCCATCTCAATTCACCACCACCAATTCTAACAACGCCACCGCCTGAAACGACCTTTCTCCGACGATTGTGAACAAGATCTCGTTGTCTCATCCTTCACTGCCTCCACACACAGTCCACATATCCACTTGTTGTGGATATTTCCCCTCACCATCGTGATGTACCCCACCGTACACTCTTCCGTCACCACTATCTCAGCCGCAGAATAATTAAGCCAGATCCCCAATTCTCGAGCCATATAAACCCTAACCCTAGAAAAAGAAGTAGATGATGAAGATTAATATGATGATTAAGGCTTGATGGCAGGTGCTGGCAGGTAGTGGTGCTAGTGTCGGCAGGTGATAAGTGGTGTTGGAGGGCTGGTGGTGGTGGAGTTACTGGAGTAGAGAGGGAGAAGAGAAGAGAGTGATTAGAGAGTGGTGATGGTGGTGGTAATGGTAATGGTGATTGTGTAATCTGCCACGTAAGCTCGATCTTGTCACGTATTTGCCATATAAGCACGTTTTTGACACGTATGCATGCCACATCATCATCGGACTAACGGGGTTAGTCCTCCGTTAGTCGCGGACCGTTATAAACAAATACATATTTAGTTCGGGCTGCCACTAGATAAGTGTGAAGTTAAGACTGTTATTTATCAATAAGACATACCAGGGATTATTTCCAAAATTGCGAATCTTTTTCCATTTTTCAGACAAAAGCAAGTAAGTACTTGATTATGTCGAAAAAACATAAAGTGTGTTAGGTTCAACTGAGGGGGTGTTTGTTTTTTCTTCAAACATCTTCAAGGGAGCTAATGTCTGCAGGCGCGCAGACATTACCCTTGAAGACTGTTTGTTTTTTTTCTTAAAACAGATCTGAAGTTATCTTCTTTCATCTTAAAAGAAAAGCAAGGAAATCTTGCTTAAAACATCTTCACAAAAAAACCCTACTCTTCTCCCTTTGCAGCCACCCTCTCATCCACTGCTCCTACCACCGTCCGCCAACACCACCACCCACCGTACACCGCCACCACCACCCCCGTACCCCGCCGCCACCGTCCACCACCATCCACCGCCACCACCACCGTCCACCACCCACCATCCATCACCACCACCGTCCACCACCCACCATCCATCACCACCACCGTCCGCCACCACCACCACCATCCATCACCGCCACCACCACCATCCATCACCCACCACCACCACCATCCATCACCGCCACCACCACCACCATCCATCACCGCCACCACCACCGTCCACCACCCACCATCCATCACCACCACCGTCCACCACCCACCATCCATCACCACCACCGTCCGCCACCACCACCACCATCCATCACCACCACCGTCCACCACCCACCATCCATCACCACCACCATCCATCACCGCCACCACCACCATCCATCACCGCCACCACCACCATCCATCACCCACCCCACCACCATCCATCACCACCACCGTCCACCACCAACCAAAACCATCCATCACCACCACCCATTTTCCACCACCACCATCCACCGCCACTACCCACCGTCCGCCGCCACTACCACCATCCACCACCACCACCTTCCACCACCCACCAAAACCAAATCGGCATGGCAAGCAAAGACTAAAAACTAGATGTAACTTGAATAAATGACTTCTATCTTGTGAGATAAGTTTGACAGTTATGCAGACAGTATCAGCTTATAAAAACAAACAGTCTTATATTTTCAGCTTGCAGATCTTCAGACCACATCTTCAGTTGCAGACATGAAAACAGATGAAATCAGCTTGCAGACAGTTTATGTCTGCAAAAACAAACAGCACCTGAGTGTTGGTGTTCTTCACCTAATTAATGCTAGTACAATCTCCGGTGAACAATGGCTTCAGCTCCGATCAAGATAAGCAATGAACAAACTCCTGATCTTCAAATCACTTATGAACTGAAACCCTCCAAATCACCGGTAACCGATGTGACTCCTGTGGCTCAGCTTATGATGTCTAAAACCTCGCCCCCTGCTCCGTTAACACCTTCGGTTGCATTATCGGTATCTATTTACTATTAATTATTAGTTTGCAAGTACAATTTGAGTTATTGGTGGTTGGATCTGCTGTGCTTTTAGGGCAAACGCAAAAGGTTGAAGCCAACCAGATTTGACTTTGCTTCCTTTAAATCCAAGAAGAAGAAAAACCAACGCTTGATTTCAAAGCATAAGGTTTGTAATTTTGTTTTATATATTGTGAATTTGTGATGTATAACCCCCCAAATATGGAATTGAAATGTATTGGTTGGTTTTAATCATTTTATTCATAGTGTACGTGGTTCAGTTTTTATAGAAAAGAGAATGATAACTGATTGATTATTTTTTGTTTACAGGCGGAACATGATCCTTCGAGAACGAGTTTGAGGTCGGTTTGTCTTTGAAAGCTTAATTTATCTTTTCATTTGATGAAGTATATATTTATTTAGGTTTACATTCAGTTTGGTTAAAGAAATTGGAACTAAAGTCTCTAAGGCTCCGGTTCAACCCTCGGAAACTATGATTCGAGCACGGGAGATTCAAGCGACCCTCGGAAATGAGTATCCTAGCTTTATGAAATCAATGCTGAAATCACATGTTGTTAGTTGTTTTTGGATGGTAATTCGGTAGTTTTATGTTTTTTTATTTAGATCGGCTTTATGTACCAAAATGTGACGACTTACACCCTGGGTTGCAGGGCCTTCCGTTGCCTTTTTGCAGATCATATTTACCAAAAGTTGACTCTTTGATGGTAATCGAAGATGAAAACGGAGGGCAGTCTAATGTTAAATACATTGCATACAGGTTTGGGCTTAGTGGAGGGTGGAGAAGCTTTGCAATTGAACATAAGTTGCTTGAAGGCGATGTTTTGATCTTCCAGTTAGTTGAATCCACCAAATTTAAGGTTGTAATCTTGTTCTTCAAGTATGTATGTTTTCTTCTTAATACACATTGGGTGTGGTTTTATGATCAACATTTTCTGTATTCTTGATCCACACTAAGTATGGATAACTTGAATATTTGTATATATTATACTTAATCTCGCTTTCAATTTGTAGGTTTATATTGTTAGGGCCAAGTCCAACGATGCAAAAGAAATTGATGATGCTGTTAAGGTTATAAGCCAGGATGCACCTGTGGAACACGTAACTCCAGGTTTGTCAAAGATCATCAAAGCAACTAAAGGTGTCAGTTTCTATCCGTTGCTTGTAAATGGATCGATTTGGTTTATGTTTGACGCCTGACGGGTCAAACGAGTAAAGTGAAAAAAAAAACTTAAATTATAAATGGGTCAAACGAGATGAGTTGTCAAAAGTTGACCAAAGGGAATTTTAATGTTTATAACCTCCAAAACTGTTTTATTCAAGAAAAAAAGATTATTATAATCGTAACGATATCGCTTTTGTTTAATTATCATATTTTTTACACTTGTTTTTCTTAAAGTGTACGTGGGACAAATGGCGTTTTTGGTCAACTTGACCCGTCATTTACAATATAATTACTGGTTTGACCCAAATCCATTTTGACCCGTCTACACAGCCATAGTTAAGACACATTCTAAATCAAGAGGAAGAAAGGATTCAAGTTCGGGGCCTGTTCCCTTAACCAAAGTTAAAAGGAAGTACAAAGGGTCTGCGGTCAGCTCACAAGTTCAAGGCTGTCTACCCGAACCGAATATTTCACTAAAAGTTGTCAAAACTTTCAAAGACTTTCACATCATAGTCAAAAAACAGTGCATTGACTCGGAGCTTTCAAAAGAAATCCGTATGAGTTACTACAATCTCTGTGTTGGGAAAAACGAAATTCTTCATGATGGTGTTCGTGAAGGCTTGTACAACAAGCTAGTAGCGGGTGTGATTGGTGAGACCGTAAACATTGCAAATATGTTAAGAAACTGCAAACTCACCACAACAAAGGAAGAATTCGATGCATGGGATAGTTCCCTGGAATCGTTTGAACTTATTGGAATGAAAGTTCGGTTTTTACGCGATAGGATACGCGCACTCACAAACCTTGCATTTGAATCTGAAGATGCAAAGAGATACGTAGAGGCAAAAGAGGAACACAATCGGAATGCTAATGAGATCAAGATTTTGGAGGCGAGGTTGGTGGAACTATATGAAAGTAATAGAAAGATTGGTGGTGTGGTGGATGGTTTGAAAGAGAAAGTTGAGGGGTATGAAATTGAGTTCCAGAAAAAAGTGGATGCACCATGGTAGCATCGGTAACGAGGAAGGAAGCAATGGTGGTCATGCTAGCTTGTATATGGTTTGGCCTTGTGTGAATCATGTAGGTGTTAACGTGTGTCCTTTTGGTAATAATGATCGACGATTTGCCGAACTGTGGTTTTGGTTTCCAGAATCATGTAGGTGTTAACCTTAAAAAGGTTGGTTGTTTTTGTAACAATGACCGGACTTTTGTCTAACTATGGTTTGGTTTCTAGAATTATGGCTGTTCAATGAGTCATTCGAGTCAGTACGTACAAACTCAGGGATCGTGCTACGAGTTGAGCTAGCTCGAGTTGAAGTTTAGCTCATGTTCAGGTTGCCTGGGTGGCTTGTTTTTCATTTTGTAGTAGTCTCAAATAACAATTTTAAATTATGTAAGTCTTAAATAATATAGAATCAAACTACTAATATACAAGAAAGGTTTTACACAATGGTCATCCGTCAAATCAACATGGATGGTTTGACAGTGGGAGCTTACATACTCGATATAAGTTGTAGGATGAAACAAGTTTTAAGTAGACGCCAAAAGGCCATCAATAAACACAGTTTCTTAATAGATCAATGGATGGTCGAAAGGGAATTGGAATATTCTTGGATGCTTTTGGCTCCAAATTAGAAGAGCATCGAATAGTGTTAGTATGAAAAGCTACGTACTATTCAATAATCTTTTCAAAGAATTTGAAGGCACATTCTTCAGAGTGGTTATTCTAGAGCATATGTAGTTTAGAAACTTAAAAAAGCTCTAAAAAATCCATATGGTCATGTCACTGGAAACACACAACTGCACAAGCATACCCACAAACTATCTTGAACAATTCACCTAATCCCACAAGCATTCTAAAATGTTCATGTCATTATTAGCTTTTACATATATTTCTTGTGACAAGTTTATTTATTTTCAATAGCTAATTTAATTCTTGATACAACATAATATAGTTAACTAAATCATGTATTTGAATATTATATAAAATAGTTACACAGTAAATTCGACAATACATAATAAGTTAATAACAATTGTAAACGGCACAGCTTGTTGCCCGTTTGTCTGCCACTTTATTGTAAACGTTTTCTAAAAATGGAAGTTATATAATAAAAGAAGCGGTTACGATAACAATTAAAATAAATTAAACGCTACGTACAACTGCAAGAAACTATATGTATGTGTGGTCTAAGCTATAGTTTCCGTGAAACTTTAAAAATATATATTATGGATTTAGGGGCCACAACTTCATAACTTAATTTGTGTGTTAATACAAAAGTCGGTTTAAACCTTAAAAATAGATTTCGAAGACGTCGTTATAAATTACAGGCGAATATACTTGTGACTTTTGTAGTTAGGCTATTGACTCACCTTTTGGCTCGTGACGATTAGACTGTATTTTGCTGATGCGACCCTTTTTGAGTAGTATTTTCGCACTTTCGTTAAAGACAGAAAAAACATCCCTCCTAATTGTCGCATGGCCTTTGCCCAGGCCTTATCTGTTTCGTTGTGCAAGGTGGTGTCTAGGCTAGAGTCCACTGAAGCGTGGGTTAAACTTTTGATATTACCCAGTTGCACATTACAAGTTGTCAAGCCTTTCAACCGACAAGAGCGTATGTCGAGGGAATAGGAAATCCTTACAAAGTCATTCTATTCGGTAGGCCCTGGAAAACTTGGGGTGATGGAAGCGGATGTGTTGATCTTATCCAATCGCTCTTCAACCAACCGATGGAAGCGGATATGGGCTCAAGAGCCGATGAGGCCTCCTTCAGAGGTGATCATTCGAGGGAGGGCCTCAATGCTAAGCAGTGTATTAAAAAAATTGCTGACATGCACTTCACGGACGCGGTTAAAGTTTTGTGCTCTTCGGGTGTTGTTTCTCTTGGTGACGCTACTATGATAGCGTTGTTTGATAAGCATCCCATCTTGCCCCTGCCCGCCTTGCCTTAGGCCTTACTCTCGGAGACCCTTTGGTTGTGGACATTGAAAGTGTTTTAGGGTGCATTAATTTTTTTTGCTAAAGGGACTTCTTATGGGAGAGAGGGGCTTAGGACTCAACATATTTTGGATGCCCTATGTGGGGAAAGATCCGCGATTGCCGTGGAGTTGCGTAAAGCTATCACTGAGGTGGTTAACATGTGGTTGGGGGGAGATGCCGTGTTGCTTTGGCGGAGTTTGTGGCTTATGTTCCCCTAACGCCACTGCTTAATCCAGACAATGGGGGTAGGCCTATTGTCGTTGGCGCGATTTGGAGAAGGCTTGTATCCAAAGTGGCTATAAGGAGTGTTGGAAAAGAGATGACAAAATACCTGGGTGATTTTCAATACGGGTGAAGATCCTGAGTGGAGCGAAGGCGGTGTTTCATAACGCGAATAGATTTCTTAACATGTTCCACTCTGATGGGTCGTTGGCTTTGCTTAGAGTAGATTTTTCTAATGCCTTCAACCTGGTGGATAGGACCACACTCTTGTAGGAGGTTCGTGCCAGATGCCCATCTATTTCCCTATGTGTTAATTTTCTTTACAGGCAACTGGCTAGGCTATATGTAGGGAATGATTGTATCTAATCAACTACCTGGATTCAACAAAGCAATCCTTTAGGACCCATTCTCTGTACATTAGCTTTATACCCCCTCGTTCATCGGGTACGAAATGGTTGCAAGTTACTGTTTCATGCATGGTACTTAGATGATGGCACGATAATAGGAGACGCATTGAAGTGGCTAAAGCCTTGGATATTATTAGATCCAACGGGCCAAGTTGGGGGCTTGAGCTTAATATTAAAAAGACCGAAGTATTTTGGATGTCGTGCAATGGGGTAAAGACAAAAGTAGGTTTATTTTCTATCAGGACTGGGAGACCAGGGTTAGGGGTAAAACTCCTTGGAGGTGTGGTTAGCCGGGACGCTAGGTTAATCAGTAGTTTAACCATTACCAGAGCTTCAAGAGCAGTGGAACTAATGAGATGTCTTATTCGTCTGCGTGACCCTTAATGTGAGCTTCTCTTGCTTCTCTCATGTATGGGGGTAGCTAAGTTGTTGTTCAGACTCCGAACATGTCAGCCTATGTTTGTTAAGGAAGTTGTCTCTGTTTCTAACAAAGGGCTTCGAGCGACGATTGAGGATATTGTGGTATGTGGGGGTCCATTTTTTGGGGATTTTCAATGGAGACTAGCATCTCTTCCTATCCATTTTGGTTGTTTAGGGTTATATTCAGCTGAGGATGTTTCCACATATGTTTTCGTAGCCTCGACAGCTCAATCTTGGAAGTTACAAGACCACATTTTGCGTGATTGTGGTGTTAATGGGTTAGATTCTGATTTTGGGTGTGTGCTAGATTATTTGTACACTCTATTCCCGATCTTGATCTTGGCGGGTTCGCTAATAAGGACAAACCCCCCCCCCAAGCCCAAAATGTTTTGGCGAGTGCCCTCTATAGTAAAACCGAACAAAGTTTGGGAGAAAAGTTTAGCATGTCATCTCGTCAGAGAGTGGTATTAGAATGTCTTTAGGCCAGCACATGTCAGCAGTGGAGTACCGAGCCATCTTAAATATCATTTAATGATCCCCCTATTCCCAGTTGATGAGCCCTACCCGGTTTACCGTAAAGTTTGTTTAGATAATTTTGGTGAACACGCGGTTCATTGCAAAGAACTCCCGGGGTTTGAATATAGACATGATTTGGTCAGGGATGTCCTTTGTGATGTGTTAAATGAGCGGAAATCTCGACAAAAAAAGAGGCTCATGTGAATTTCTTGTCGGGTCCGGGTGAAGGAAGGTCTACTCTCCGACCACCGGACATTCTTGTGTTTGGATGGGCGGAGAGAAGCATGCTTGTGTGGACCTTACTAGGGTGTCCCCTTTTGTCGGGCTTAGGGCCTTTTGGTTTGTTGCTAGGCAGGTCGTGCTAAAGACGGAAACAGGAAAAATTGCTAAGCACAAGAATGCGTGTGTTAGGAATCAACACGCCTTCATTCATTTTGATTTCGATACATTTGGGTCCCTTGCCCAGGTGTTGCTATGTTTCTAGAAAGAGTTCAGCGGGTTGTGCATAATAACTCAACGATGCCCAAGAACGATAACTTTATTTACAGTAGGATCGGTTTGTCAATCAAAAGGGGGTAACAGCACAGCTTGTTGCACGCTTACCTGTCTCTCTATTGTAATTGGATCCCATTTGATTGATATGTTAGTTATGTTGGTTCTTTCAAAAAAAAAATGAATAGAAGTATATTAGGTAGTCTTCATGTAAAAGCTATTCTATATATACGCTTTTGACAAATGTAGAAAGTTTATAAATTCATATAATTAAATATTACAAATACAAGATAAAATTACATGAATGTATGTAAGTTCAATTTACTAGTCATCCTATTATGATTAGCTTATTAAAATATGAGGTTCAATCGGATGATGGACGTGATGTCAAAAGTCTTGAGGAATATGCTTTAATCCTGGACCATCCAATGATCATCTTGTGGTCCTGTGGAAACAGTAAGAATAATATCCTCGATATGTTCATGATTGATACCTTATGCACAATGTCATGAGGAAAATTCACCTACAATGAGATATGAACATAAGAATCTTCGCATTTGCCACTTGCATTCACTTTTACCATTTTCAACTGCATAATCATTTTCACCCATAATCATTTTCACCCGTATAAGTTGTTTTTAAACTTAACACAACCATGTACCTCCCAAATGTCAAATGTGCACTTAAACTATATCATGTTGCGTTCTTATACATGTGCATGAGTAACATAAAATAGCTGCCACATGCGAAGGCAAAGGTGCATTATAGTTTATGAGTTTGATTTCTATACAAAACAATCTTAACCTAAAAACGTGTATGCTTGAGGGTTTTATAGGCAAGAATATTTTGTGTCCATTTATGAGCGCAGGTTTCTAGTACCCATAACATCACCATGTAAAATGGTACAATGACATCCACTATTTCGTAATTAGAAAAATAAAACATTACAAACCTAACTCATAATAACATCATGTAAAATGGGATTTCAATCCATATTTTTCATTATAAAAAATCATTCTTAACCTCGGCAATATAAGAACATTGTGTAGTTTTATCTATCAAAATAATTATCCGGGCAGTGTGCAACATTTAAAAAAAATAATTTGTATTTAAAATATATCAATATTATACATATAATTAAGAGGAAAACGTGTTTCATTTTATGGTAGAAAAAATAAAATAAAATTATGAAGTATATAAAAGTATGATTTATAAAAATGATGAAACAAGCATTTAATAATTAAATAAGAAGTTAGCACAGGAGCAACATTTTTCTTTAACCCTTTCCAGTTTTACTAACTTCCAATTAATACAAAACTGTAATTTATTTAATTTTAACCATTAAATTGGATTGATCAATGACTTCCATTATTTTCTGCATTTTTAGGTAAACATTATTTTGTACTTGATACTGACTCTAAAGCTCATTGTAATCTTATTGTGCTTTCAAAACGGATGAACAACTTTGTTGAACATATAGTCAATATAAGGCCCCGTTTGTTTTTTTTTAGAGATTTAAGTCTGAATATGAATACTACATCTGAATGTTAAGAGGTGGTTTAAATGTCTGAAATCTGAATCAATAAGAGGTGGAGGCTAGAGACGAACCTCTAGTCGTCGGAGATGGAGCCTAGTCTCCGGGTTATAAGTTAATGGAGTCTGGAGACAAACGTATGTTTTTTTGGGTTAAGAGGTTTTCAGACCCACTAAAAGCTCTTACTGGTTCAGATGCTATTAAGACGCTGAACCTCTTAATGCCAGAAAAAAAAAACAGCCCCACGTCTGATTACGTCTAACCGAATCAGACGTTTTCCTCTATTCAAAGAAAAGAGGCAAAAACAAACAGGGACTAAGTCTTTAATGCCATGAGTCAAGCACCTCAAAACGCCTTGTGTGCAACATTTGACATATCATTAGATTAAGCAACCACTTACTTTTCTCAATTTCTCTCAAATACTTATACAACCAAGCTTCTCGATTGATGACTTTCATTTGCCTCACGTAACTCACATACATTTTGTTCGTATAGCACCCCCAACACCCCTACAAAGCTACTTCAAGCTTCAACTTCGTAAAATGCATTAATGAGACTTAGGGTGTGTTTGGGATTCCTTATTTAAGTTCAAAAGGACTTTATGTGAAAAAGAATTATAAACTTATGACTTTTTGAAAAAGAGTTTATATAAAAGTGTTTGGATTAACTTATGTTAATAAGTTGTATTTTAAGGAGTGTTTGGGAATAGTATACCCTTTAAGTTAATAAGTTAGAGAATTATAACTTTTCAAAAAGTTTATAAGTTATAAGTAGGTGGAAATAAGGAATCCCAAACACCTCCTTAATTGTTGGTTATACATATGCCTATGTAAGAGAGGGTGGGGCATCACTATGGGTAGGGTGCATGACTTTCAAACCACATGATAACACCGCCGTCACCCCATGTGTGTAGGGTATTGTATGACTTTATTTCATGGTAAATTTGTGATACAAAATTGATTTATTTTTTACATTTTCTAAAAAACAAACAAAAAGTTATATTTTTTTTTGATTAATTTATATATTACACAAACCGAGATACATCTGAATAAGTTATATTGTACTTATTGGTAGGTGTTTCCAGTAATTTCATGATTTGCGGGTACTTGAGGATATAAATGATATGGTAATACAGGATTGGACGATACATGAGTACTCTTCCCCCTAATGTCGAAGTTAAATCTATATTATGGTTTAATGGAATGAAGTATGTCCCATAAATCAGTAGCCTTTAAAATGGTTTACCTATATGAATATATTAGAGCATTCACATCACATCCTTCATCTTCATCTCTATAATTACACTAAAAAACACTACATATTCTCTCTCATATACAATTAAATAATAATTTTTTACATCTTTATCATTATCTTTTCTCTCTCATCCACTCACAACCACTTTCAAATATATTAAAAAATAAATAGAGGATAAACAGTGATTCTTCAAATTTACTCAAAATTTACCCATCTTTTTAAATTTTTTCTCTTCTCTACTCACAACCGCTTACAATTCTCTTAAATTTTTAGAGATTTTCTCTCACAAATATTTTAGAGGACCTGATATGAATGCTTTTACGTACAGAATAGTAGTTTTGATGATTCTCTTCAAAATAGGTAACGACTTTTTTTTTTTTATAAAATCTGAAAGTAGCAATTGTGTGGTTAGAATCCAGCAACAAAATAAATTCACAACATAGTCCCAAGGTCAGAGGTTAAGTAGGAAATTACGATAAAGCCATTAGCCATGAGTTAAGGATGGTTGTATCCTATGCATAGAGAGTGGTACAGTAAAGAGCATCTTGAGGTGTAGGACATGTGTCCCACAATTAACGGTTACGGGGAGTACTTGAAGGTTAAATGTTTGTGTCAGACTAAAGATGAAGTACTTGTTTGTACTTCGTGCTCTCATTGTTTTTCTCACCCAGCTGTTCATTAGCTGTTCCTTCTTTGACTTCGGTCAACGGTCAACACTACACACCCAACCACAAACTAAACCTTGTCATTTTACTTTATGTAAGTATTATCTACAAAACACAAAATGTTTTTATAGAATATTTAAAAGAAAATTTATGCATTTTAATTTGATGTCTTGTTTTAGGACACAAAAAACCAATACGGGTTATTTACTATTTAACTCAATTTTAAAAATAATAATATATATTTATTATCTATTTAAAAGGGCATTCTAGCTAAACCTTCCCAAGATAAACTTTCAAGTACGACTATTTAAACTATTGACAAATATTTTAACATCTCATAAACTATTAAACACGACAGGGGCAAGAACGTAATTTGAACTTGATAGAGGAAAGAAAAAGGTAGTTGTAATTGTTTGATACCCAAAAGACAAGAAATGAAGAGGAGAATCTTGTGAAAGGGATTAAAGTTGAAGTCAAATTGACTGTTAGAGATCCATTTATCCATCTACCAAAATTACAATTTCACCCTCCAACCATACCCTAACTTGTATGGCGATTCCCAAATGCTCCCAAAATACCTAAGATAACCTCAATCTTCTACCTAAAATTACAAGAATGCCCCCATCCACTAATAAAAAATCACCCATCCCCTCTTTACAACATTCATCATACTCCCTCATTGCATCCTAAATTCGATATCCCTCGATCCTCCTTCGTTCATCATTTCCTGCCATCATCATTTTAAACAAAACACAAGAACTTATAATCACATTACAAAGAAGAGAATAACCATATAAAACCTACACTTATACATAATGCTTTGAATAGTACACAATTACCAAATGAGTGACATACATAAACATATCAAGATTTAAATAAATTTAAGTCTTGAATAAAAAATATTAAGCTTCACTAGAACAACTTGGTTATTTATTAATCTCTAAATAAAATATGTTCCTGACAAATTCAAATACTTTATATTAGGTGAGACAGATTCCATTTAAGGATAGTGTTTTAGCAATTAAAAAACCTTAAACATTCAATAAAAGTGCCACTAATTAAAATATTAAATCTTGAAAACAGTAACTAGTAAACTACAACAATATATGTTAAAACAAAAAACCTGTGAAGTTTTGGAAGCATGACCAGCAGCATCTTGAGCCGACCTAGATCCATCACCCTTATCGGATCTTTTCGACCCAATATGCGATTTCCGGAGCCCCAAAAACCCTTTCCACCGTGTACTCAAAGCTTTAGGCGGCCTAAACGAAACACCACCACCACCGTCATCATCTTCTCCGGCAAGCAGCTCATCTCGGAGAGTAGTCTTCTGTCCAACAGCATTACTACTATTATTATCCTTAAACGGCAACAGCCGACCCTTAAAGAATAGCTCGTCAGCCGTCATCATGGCGTTATTAGAAACCGAGAACTCGAAGTCGGAGGAGACAGGCGGCGCGGTGTAGTCTCTGGTGGGACGGTGGCGGGAGTGGGCATCGGCGAAGTCGTTGGAGAAGGAGATACGGGGGCTGATGGGTGGGTTGAAGGCGGACTTGTTAGGGTGGTCGGAGTTAGGGTTATACATGATGGTGGTGATGATGACGTAAGCGATGATGACGTGGAAATTTAAAGATGCCATGAAGATAAAGGAAGCGGCATGGCATTGAGGAAGGAGAGATAATAAGGGTAGGGGAGTGTGACTGAATCACTGTTACATGGAGGATGAGGAGGTTGTATTTATATATGTGGGGATCATGGATTTCTGGGGGGAAAACCTATCAACCTCAAATTTGAATCATTCAATTTTTTATAACTTTTTTTTTATATTTATATATTGTTGAATGTATTTTTTTAGGGTTGACTCAGGAATGCATATTTAAGAAAGTTACAAATAATATTCTTTTGAACTTTTGAAGAATATATATATGCTAGTTTTTATCCCTGTATTACGGGGGTTATGTTTTTTTTTGTGTATAATATTTCATATTTTTTTGCAAATTTTATGTATTATAAAAAAGTTAATAATATACTTAGAGCTTGATAATAAAATAGTTTCACAAATAAATGACATCTTATAACCCATTAAAAGCTATGGGTTTGGTGAGACCCATGACTCATTTTACTATAAAATTGTTTCTTATTATAAATAATATATTTTTCTTAAAAAACTGGATATTAATATTTAGTATATCCATACTTTATAAGATTTGCATATCAAATACTTTGTGAGATTTATTTTTAAAGCAATGAGATGTTATAACCTGTTTAAGAAATATCTGGGTTTGATGAGACTCATACCGTGAATTCGAGTCAAATGCACTTGAAGTCATCATTTACAAATAAAACAATACGGTGGCTTGAGTAAATGTATGAAACAATCATAAAGCTTTTAAATGTTTCGTTTATTTACGGGAGTTGTTTTATATTATATGTTTCTAATATTTATTTATGTTTTAAATTTTTATTTTTTTTATTGTATGAAAGTTAATAATATACTTATGGTTTGATGATAAATTATTTCACAAATAAATGAGATGTTATAACCCGGTTTATAAGCTATATGGTTTGATGAGACCCAATACCCGTTTATTTTTTTTACTATAAAATTGGTTTTTTAATTATAAATAATATATATCTTTTTTTAAATAAATAATATATTAATTTTTAATATATCCCTACTTTATAGGATTTTTATATCAAATATTTGGTAGGATTAGTTTTTAATTTAATTAGATGTTATAACCCGTTTAAGAAATATATGAGTCTGATTAAAACCATACCCATAAATTCGGGTCAAATGTATGAGAAGTCTCCATTAAAAATCAAGAAAATTTGGTGACTCCAAAAAAATGAGGAACGACCACATCGCGACACGTAGGATTTTATTATTTTCGTTTATATATATACTAGTTTTTATCCCCCGTATTACGGGGGTTGTTTTCAGTGACGGATCCAGAATTTTTTTTCACGGGGTGCACTGTTTTTAGATGCCCCAATTTCGTAGAGTCGGATATAAAAAATTCGGGTCGGTTTGATGGTTTGGGTCGGTTCAGTTCAAGTATGACTGACCTAACGTCTGTGCAATGTATCAAATCTCCAAAAATCTAGAAAAAAAAAGCACAAAAGCGTATGTTATGTTAGTACATAATTGTGTCGAAAAACAATTATTAGAATTTATTATCTAAGTGTAATCAGCTTGAAATTACATATAGTTGATCTTTATGATTCAACAATTGAGTGTGTAATATTTATTCAAAATACTTGGTGCGCAAGGAGGCAAACAAACAAGATTTTAGCAACTGTATAAACTCTTTAACAATAATTAAATGCTGGAGTAAATATGAATAAAATTTAAACACAATAGCCAAATACCTAACACAACATATAAAAATTAAAAAAACAATCTAATTCCAAGAATCGAACTTGAGACAAGAACATTAACAACCAAAGCTTTTGCCGTTCAACCACTTCAAGATTTTGGTTAAGTGGTGCACTCCAATTTTATAAGGGGATGCGCTCCAGATTTTATATATAGAGTTAAACTATTATTTCGAAACTCGGGGGGTTTCCGTGCACCCCCTCCTATCAACGTAAATCTGCCCCTGGTTGTTTTATATTATTTGTTAAAATATTTATTTATTTTTTAATTCATATTTTTTTATTGTATGAAAGTTAATAATATACTTATGGTTCGATGATAATTTGTTTCACAAATAAATGAGATGTTATAACCCGGTTTAAAAGCTATATGGTTTTGATGAGACCCAAGACCCGTTTATTTTTTTTACTATGAAATTGGTTTTTTAATTATAAATAATATTTATGAAAATTAATAATATACTTATGGTTTTATGAGACCCAAGACCCGTTTATTTATTTTACTATCAAATTGGTTTTTTAATTTAAATAATATATATATATATATATACATATATATATATATATACATATATATATATATATATATATCTTTTTTAAAATAAATAAGATATTATTTTTTATTATAACCTATTTTATAGGATTTGTACATAAATAATTTGGTGAGAATAATTTTTAATTTAATGAGATGTTATAACCCGTTTAAGGAATATCTGGGTTTGGTAAGACTCATACCCATGAATTCGGGTCAAATGCATGAGAAGTCTCCATTTAAAAATCAAGTAAATCTGGTGACTCCAAAAAAAGGGGGAGCGACCACATCGTGACACGTAGAATTTTTATATCTTCGTTTATATATATTATAGATATTATAGATATGAATAAATTGAGGTTATATTTTTTTTTCTTGAAAATGGAACATTAGATTGGATGTAGGTATGTATTAGGTATGTATTATTTTTAGAAGAAAAACCACTATGTTGTACCTATGGTTGTAAAAATCGTTTTAGGTGTTGATTAGTCAACGAGTAATTCTCGAGTCCGAGTTCAAGTACTCGTAACTCCCAATCAACTAAATAATAAGTTTCAATGAGTGAACCATACCTAGATCAAGCGTTGATAAGTTGATGCATGTCATGGACTGGGACACCTTAGGCCTCTCGTCTACCTTTCAAGCTCATTAACACACTCCACCTCACCTTTGACGCCCAAAAAATAGTGATGTGGTGGTGGGCGTTAACCCACAATGCATAACCTCAATACAATGTCGTATATCACATAGTTTATATATATTATTGATAGGGAATAAAAGTTTGAGACACTGGTGATGGATGTGCGAGTCTTTGCCACAAATATCTCATTGCAAAATGAGTGATTAATTTTTTGTTTTCTAGACAACTATATAAAATTAACACTTTAAAGATAGGAAATACATTATCTTTTTAGGGGACGTTTATAGATTAGACTTAGATATAATTTTCATTGAAGTAACCACGCTTCAAATGTCGTCTATCATAACAAAGTATATATATTTACTTACAACATGGAGTATGCTTTAACAATCGTTTAAACAAGACATGTCGTTAGAGCGTTATGAATAAGTTTTATATGCATAGACCAAAAAACATTTTTCATACAATCGTACACTATAAAACAAAATACACCCCTCAATATTCTGTGTCTTGTCTATGGTGAATGCGAGATATTGGGAGTACTCATTTGTGTATTTTTTATTCTCAATTAACTAAAGAATTTCATTTTATTTATTTTCAATAAATTAAATCGGAATATGAAAAACATGGGATGGTAAAAAAACAATGGAGGGAGCTGTCCCAGTCCATGGCATGCATCAGCTTATCATGTGATGATGGGATGGTTTTGTCACGACCGTCAGTATTTATTGGTGGCATTACGCTCAGTATTTACTATTTATTGGTGGGGATATTAATACGTATTCACTCATCATATCCCATATCATGCATGCCGATATTAATTGGTAAAGGAATTTTCAACAAACAAAATCAAGTTATCTTATATAGTCATATTCATGTTAAAAATGTCTCTTATAGTACTAAGACAAACAATCATAAATATATATCTAGTTTTGATTGGATACTGGCTTTATTTTGTGTTTATTTTTATCTTCAAAACAAGTATAAAACAAATATTGTGCAAATTCATATTACGTCTGTTAAATTTTGAAATGAGTTGGTTATATGGTTGCTTAAGATACTCGAGTAAAAGTTACATGAACATAAAACTGTTGCAGCCCTCCTATCTTCTTGTCATCAATAGAATTCTTAGCGATTTCAAATATCAGTTTCTTGAAAAATCTTGAGTCTTATACCACCGGTCTTCATTAGCGAAAAACTTATAACCATCCATGAAGTAGCCAAGATCAATTACATACAAAAGCTCCGCCTCCTTAATATTCTTTTCCCCATGACCAACTAGTTCTAACCGATCGAAAAATTTGTCATGTGAGGAACTCTACCCGTTATAAAATAGTTCTTGGAAGTCTCCAACGCAGATACTCTTCAAAATGTGTATTTGAAGGCCAAGTTTTCAAAACTAAATATTTTTTCATAAACGCATTTTTTTACCAACTCCATGTAAGAATAAATATATGGATATGTATATTTATGTATGGCCTACATGATCATTTATAGTATAATAGATCAAAGTTAATTAAATTATACCTTATTATTATATTAGCTAGGTAATTGTTGATGGACTAAATTACTCTTTTTTGCTAATCAAGGGTTTCCCCTTGGATGTATATAAATATGGAGAGACTAATTAACATCATACAACTTAACCCTAAACCCTCACATCAAATTCGTGAGCCTCTCTCTCCCTCTATTATTCGGTTTCTCAAGAACCCTAATCCCCATCACTAATATACATCCTAAAGGGGAACCCGACCAAGCTGACTATCATGTCGTCTGGATCATTCTCATTAATCGCGGCCTCTCTCTCTGCTGTGACAGGTATGTTTTAGTTATAGGTTTATCATAATATCCATGTTTTCTATTACATACATGAAGAACTGATCAACATTCTCATCAGTTCTTCATGTCTTCCATTAACTCAAGATCTAAACCGGAAGACATGGACTAAACCTGATAAACCCTAACAGTTTACGTTTTCATTAGTTCATATTATTTATTTATCGTTTTGATTAAAATCCGAAAACTGATAAACCCTAACAGATTTTCATTTTTTCTTATTAATTCGTTTTATTTTATTATCGTTATTAAAATCACGAATGACAGAAACCCTAACAATTTTTCGGTTTTAAAAATCGTATCTGATATAATTTGACAGTTTTCGAAATCTGGTAAATTAAATGATTATTCGTGTTCATACCAGTTTTCGAAAATCTAGTATAATCTGGTTCAATATCTGGATTGTTATAGTCAAATCTTGAATAAACAAACAATCCCTAAGAATTCAGATTAAACGTTATTTGCTTTTCATAAACTTATGGGTGTATGTGTTTACGGCTAAAACAGTTTTCGGAAAACAATGAGTTTCCGAAAACACTAAAACCCGTAAACGCATCAAACCAGAAAACTAATATCCTGAGACTAATTTTTTTTTTTTTGTGAACAGTTTGTTTGTTTGCTATTAACTAAACCAATGTTTTGTAAATACTTAAAATTCATATTAATTATTTTTACAAAACATATAAAAAGCTTAACTTGAATGAATGATGATGTACACTTCTGCCCAAAGGTGATGTGATACATCTAACACACCATTCAAGTCTAAATATAAACTATGTTAGTTTAGCTTAAAACATGATTTAAATGTATCACTTCTGCCCAAAGGTGATGCGATACATCTATATCAAAGCAAAACTAACTCGTGTATAATTAAAATGGTTGTTTCACTTTTGCCCAAAGGTGATGTGTTACAACTGTTTTGCACATATACTTAAGTAAAATTTAATTCTGCCCAAAGGTGATTTATCTTTTATTTAAGTAGAATTTTATTAATTACATTAATCTATTATTTTGATGTTAATAATAGATATTTATTATCACAGCTTCATAATTTAAATGGTTCTTTTTTTATGCCTGCATTAGCCTAAGTTGCCCCTAGTTCACTCTAAGTTTCTTTTAGTTTAGTATCTTAACATTCTCATATAAATTCCAATAACAGCTCCGAATGGTGGAATCACATCATTAACTGGAGATAACTTTGCTACCTGGAAGGACTCTCTTATGCTTAATCTCGCCTTCCTGGATTTCGACTTTGCTCTAAACGAGCATCAACCTCCTAAACTAACGGCTAATAGCACTCCTGCCGAGCACTTACTTTTCGAAAAATGGAAGAGATGCAACCGCATGTCTCTAATGCTTATGAAAAACTCCATTAGCATGCCCATAAGAGGATCCATTCCAGACTTTGACAATGCTAAAACCTATCTAGCTTCTGTGGAGGAACAATTCAAGGGAACGTCTAAGGCGCATGCTAGTACTCTTATTCTCAAACTGGTGACTACTAAGTACGATGGAAGGAGTGCCATTCGTGGGCACATTATGATGATGAACGACATGGCCCATAAGCTGAAGGGATTAGACATGGAGATCAGTGATGGTTTTCTGGTGCACTTCATCATGACCTCTCTTCCAGCTGCCTATGAAGCTTTCAAGATCAATTACAACACCCAAAAGGACAAATAGACTATGAGTGAGCTGATCGCTATGTGCGTGCAAGAGGAAGAGCGTATGAAGATGGACAAACATGAAGTTGCTTACCTTGCCACCAGTTCCAAGAAGAGGAAGAACATTAATCCAAGAAAGGAGTTTGCTAAAGTTCAGAAGAATAATACAGGTGCCTCAATCAGCTCTCAGAACTCCACTGGAAAGCCTTTCTGCAAGTTCTGTAAGAAGTACATTCATAAGCAGAAGGACTGTTCAAACTTTAAGGAGTGGCTGGCTAAGAAGGGTAATGATCTCTTTATGATACTTGAGTCATATAATTTAACTGTTCCTGCTAATATATGGTGGTTTGATTCTGGTTTTATGGTTCATGTAACCAATTCTACTCAGGGATTCCTTTCAATCCGGAAGCTGGAAAGAAACCAAAGAACACTAAGACTGAGGAATGATAAAGAACTTGAAGTCAAGGCTGTGGGAACTTTACAATTAATAATAAAAACTGGTTTATGTATTAAACTTTATGATACCTTATATATTCCTAAGATTACTCGGAATCTTGTATCAGGACCAAAGTTAGACATGGACGGTTTTGATGTTTCTCATGGTTGTGGCAAACTTACTATTTCTTTAAATTCTCAAGTGTTTGGTTATGGCTTTTTGGATGGTGGTCTTTATAGATTAGAACTACATGATAATTTTTCTAAATCTTTGTTGTCATATAATATTAATGAATCACTCATAAAGATTAAAGAGAAACGAGACTTAGAGACTTCTTCTATGTTGTGGCATCAACGTTTAGGCCACATCTCACGAGACCGGTTAGCCCGCCTCGTGAAGAATGAAGTCTTACCACATCTCGATTTCACCGATTTTGGAACATGTGTCAAATGTCTTAAAGGCAAAATGACATCAGCAAATAAGAAAGGCGCCACTAGGAGCTCTAATTTATTAGAACTCATTCATACTGATATTAGTGGTCCTTACCCCATTGCTGGAATAAATGGACATACTTTATTTATCACTTTCATTGATGATTATTCCCGATATATGTACTTGTATCTCATTAAAGAAAAATCTGAATATGTAACAACTTTTAAAGATTATAAAACTGAAGTTGAAAGACAATTAGATCGTCAAATAAAAGTTGTCAGATCAGATAGAGGAGGTGAATATTATGGAAGACATACTGATGTGGGTCAGGCCCCTGGTCCATTTTATGAGTTTTGTAAGGGCCATGGGATCGTGAACCAATATACCATGCCAGGTACTTCTCAGCAAAATGGTGTCACTTAACGGAGAAATCGAACCCTTATGGATATGGTATGCAGTATGTTAGCCAACACTAATTTGCCTCTATTTCTCTGGACTGAAGCCTTAAAAGCAGCCGTTCATATACTCAATAGAGTTCCTTCTAAGTCTGTCCCTAAAACTCCTTATAACTTTGGACAGGAAGGAAACCGAGTCTTAATTATATGAAAGTATGGGGCTGTATTGTTGAAGCAAAACTTTATAACCCTTTCCTAAAGAAACTTGAACCTAAAACTGTTACCTGCTTTTTTATCGGGTATCCTGAAAATTCAAAGGGTTATCGTTTCTATTGTCCTTCCCATGTCACTCGTATTGTAGAAACCAAGTGTGCCGTGTTCCTGGAGGATTACAAGATCAGTGGGAGCAGTACTAACCCTTATGAAGAATTGCAAGAAATACAAGATGCGGGGGAGACTCGTCGATTATTGTAACTCCGGCTATTCCTCTTGTACCCCATGCAATTGAACCTTCTGCACCACCTTCTCCACACTCAGAACCCGTTATCACAGAAAATGAAGGCACATCAAACACTCAAAACCAAGACAATGTTGAACCCGCTAATCAACCGAAGAGGTCATCTAGGTTTAGAAGACCTACTAACTTTGATGATTATGTCACCTACCTGACTGAAGCTGACGCCGGAAAGCTTAATGATCCTATCTCTTATAATGAAGCCATGAGCAGTGATCAGTCTTCTGAAGGGAATAAAGCGATGATTGATGAGCTTGATTCCATGAGGAAAAATGACGTTTGGGATTTGGTAGAATTCCCCAACGGTGTCAAACCCGTAGGATGTAAATGGGTGTTCAAAACAAAACTTGATCCAAATGGAAACGTTGAACGCTATAAAGCGAGATTGGTTGCAAAGGGCTACACTTAGAAAGAGGGAATTGACTATCAATAGACGTTTTCACCTGTCTCACGAAAAGATTCATTAAGGAACGTTATGGCCCTAGTATCTCATTTTGATTTAGAGCTGCATCAGATGGACGTGAAAACTGCTTTCCTTAACGGCACTTTAGACGAAGAGGTGTACATGAAGCAACCTGAAGGTTTTAAACCTGAAGGTCAAGAACATCTAGTCTGTAAGCTCAAGAAGTCAATATATGGGTTGAAACAAGCATCTAGTCATGATGAAGTCATGAAGAAACAAGGTTTTGCAAAGAATCTAGTGGATCAATGCACCTACCTCAAAATGAGTGGGAGTAAGTTTACTATACTTGTCCTTTATGTAGATGATATTATATTGGCAAGTAATAGTTTAGACATGTTGCATGAGTCGAAGCGAATACTTTCGCATAACTTCGACATGAAGGATTTCGGAGATGCCTCTTATGTTATTGGCATCGAAATTCACCGAAACAGACATAGAGGGATCTTAGGATTATCTCAAAGGGCCTACATTGACCGTGTCCTTACTCGTTACAAAATGCAACATCGTAACCCAACTGCAGCTCCTGTAGTTAAAGGAGACGTTTTCGGGGCATTCCAATGTCCAAAAACAGAGGTTGAAAAGGAGCAAATGAGATTGATACCTTATGCATCAGTAGTCGGGAGCCTTATGTATGCACAAGTTTGTACTCGCCCAGATATTGCTTATATTTTTGGAATGTTAGGCCGTTATCAGACTAATCCTGGCCTTGAACACTGGAAAGCAGCTAAGAAGGTGCTTTGATATCTTCAAAGGACGAAAGACTACAAACTGACTTATAGAAGAAGTGATAATTTAGAAGTGGTAGGTTATTCTGATTCTGACTTTGCTAAATGTAAAGATGACAAGAAGTCCACTTCGGGGTATATCTTTATGTTAGCAGGCGGGCCCATCTCATGGAGGAGTCATAAGCAACAGTTAACGACTACTTCCACTTTGATGGCAGAATATATAGCTGTTTATAATGCTACATGCTGGGAATGTTGCTTAAAAATATGATCTCCGGACTCAAATTAGTCAATTCTATAATTTTGATCATAACTACTTAGGTTTTAAACACGGACTACAATATGATTAATGAGGGTCTTGAGCTGATGTTCAATTCAATGACTGTATTTATCTGCTCCAGTTTAAGTTTAAAGCTAAAATGAGTGTTAAAATCTGCAGACCATTCTAATGCTCATAATAAATGATTATTTGGCCAAGTGGAAGAATATAAAAATAAATATATGGATATGTATATTTATGTGTGGCCTACATGATCATTTATAGTATAACTATTCAAAGTTAATTAAATTATACCTTATTATTATATTAGCTAGGTAATTGTTGATGGACCAAATTAACCTTTCTTGCTAATCAAGGGTTTCCTCTTGGATGTATAAAAATATGGAGAGACTAATTAACATCATACAACTTAACCCTAAACCCTCACATCAAATTCATGAGCCTCTCTCTCCCTCTATTATTCGGTTTCTCAAGAACCCTAATCCCCATCACTAATATACATCCTAAAGGGGAACCCGACCAAGCTGACTGTCATGTCGTCTGGATCATTCTCATCAACCGTGGCATCTCTCTCTCTGCTGTGACAGGTATGTTTTAGTTATAGGTTTATCATAATATCCATGTTTTCTATTACATACATGAAGAACTGATCAACACTCCAACCTTCCTTTCAAATAGCTCCTTTAAGCAAAATTTTATTTCCAAAAGCCCCTTCCAACCTTAGCCGTCTTTAGCCATACTCCTTAATTTGATAGTCTTTTTAGCCGTCGACCCTAGTGATTCCTTCTGTAGCATTCAAGTGAATTGCCTCTTAACAATGTTTTTTTTAATTGTTTTAAATACCATACTCTACAACGGCTGGCTCTAAAAATAAAAGATGTGTAATAAGTTTATTATTCTTTTGTATTTTGTTTAATTATTAAATGCTATTTTTCCATACATTATAATGTAGTACAAAGGTCCCATGCTAGTATAATAATAAAAAGTATTATTTGTTATTTGAAATACCAAAATAAAGTTACATAGTTCTATTCATCCGTAACTTTATGTTGAAGTTTGGTTTTGAGTTAGATTGTTTTTTAGTATTAAATACGAAATTTTTATTTCAACCTTTTGGATAGCATTTAACTCTTTCTAAGTTAAGTCTTTGTCTCAACTTGACAGTGATTACAGTAATACAGTTGAATGCAAGATATCATAATTAAGAAAAAATATTTTTTATCAAAAGAACTTTACACCTTGAGCTATACAATATTATACAAGGTAAATTTGATGATTTTGAAGGCGAGTTACTTAAATAACCAGCCTTTCATTTATGATATTACATGGTGTATAATAGATCGATCATTTCTAATCTAGAAATGCTATTCATGCCCATGATACCTTCACTGTTTGCCGCAAGGTTTGTTTAGATAGAATGATAGATAGACCTAGGTAGCTAATTCTAAAATCTTCGCTTTAGATTGTTATAGCACACTACATGTGAATTAAAATATAACAACAGTCAAAACATAAAAAGTAAAAATAGCAAACAAACGGGAGGCACCACAACTTCATTTTATTTCTAAAACAGCTTCACTTCCATTTAAAGAAAATAACCGATTTATATGGAAGATCAAATAATTAGGTGGAGTAGAAAAGATAATCAATGAACAAAATAAAAGATAAAAATAGGAAAGTAACGACATGATCAGATTCGGAGGTCAAAGCATCTATGTTACCATTATTGTGAAAGAAATGCAACTCTGAAGATGTTTGCCTGTTTCTGAAACAGGGTTTTAACATTTTCTTTGTTTTAATGCTAAGTTACATAAATAGTCCTTGTACTTCTCTTCAAACATCATTTTCATCTTAAATATTTGCATATTTCTAAACAACAAATCATAAACATTCAGCCCATATTCATATGGACATTCAAATAAAATCCAGATTTTGTTGTACAATACATATTTTTTTATATAGTAATTTCCAAATTTGAGAAATTAAAATTTTGATAATATCTTTAACCAAGATTTTTTCATTTTGTGTGGTAGGGCTGGCATATCGTCTATACCCGTACACGATAAGACACGAACACGATAATACACGAACACGAAATGTGTATACCTGTACATGACACGAAAACTTATCGTGTACCTGTAACCCAAACACGAACACGAACCTGTTACTACCTGGTATACACGATAATACACGATAGTACACGATAATAGCTGTTTAGAAACCCATATTTGACAACCTAGCGGCGGTGAGAGATATGGTCGGCAATGGGTGATGGCTGGAGAGAGATATGGAAGGCGACAGGAGGAAGGTCGACGACGGGTGATGGCCGAAGAGATATATGGCCGGCGACTAAGGAACCCCGGCGACGAGATGATGGCCAACGGTGGTGTGATGGATGATGAGAGGCGAGTAGGCGACGGCTGTGGTTTGGTTTGTAAGAATGATTTGTATGAATTTAGGGTTAGGGATGATATAATATAACTATATATATATATATATATATATATAATTTTTAAAATAACCAGGTATTAACAGGTACCTAACAGGTAAACAGGTATTATACCTATTTAGACACGAAAATTAACAGGTAATTTCATGTCTACCTGTTTAGTACACGAAACCTGCTAAGGCCTTACATGTTACCTGTTAAAGTCGTGTAGGTACGTGTCGTGTATTCGTGTCTCGTGTATAAATTGCCAGCCCTATTGTGTAGCAAACTATGGAACATGCTATTCAGCGTAACAAACTGGTCAATGCCATTTGATGTACAAATGATCATTAAAAAAAAGTTCATAGTCCGTTTGAAATAATAATCTGAAATCACCTTGTTTATAAACGAGACGAATCAAGTTGGCTAGGTTTGTAAGCGAATCAAGCTCGAGCCAAGGCAAACTCGCTCATTGACTCATTTATCTGGCTCGTTTAAATTAGACCCAAATTTTAATGTTTATAAGTTACGACTTATGTCTCAATATCATTTATCAATAAATCCACAAATATGGTCCTTTCGCCCACTCAAAAGTCAAGACATTATAATGTTAATTTCAATTTAAAGGAGTTGCCTTGAGTTTTTAGGAGATGACATCGAGCTCAAAAGCTCTAATCCTTAAGATAAAGAGATTACACCAGCTGATTAAATTTAACTTCGAGAAGAGCCAGCCCGTTTAACTTTAAGCCCAGGTTGAAGTGATACTCCCTATAATGACATCGCCGTCAAATTAGTTGGCATGTCGTCCGACTTTCTCATAATTTGACACATTATTCTTTATTTCATTTAGCATTTTTTATGGTATATTTTTTTTAAGGAAACTAAAAAATCATTTACTAATTCAATAACCTTGTTATTTCTTTGATCAAAATTAATATTTCATTTTTCACATTTTAGTTCACTAATCTTGTTGATAGTTTTAACATAACCAATCACTACTAGAAAACTAAGCATTTGTGACCATCTTTTCGGTCGCAAAACGGTCGCAATTTCCCTGTTGCGACCGTTTTGCAACTGAAAATGCGGTTGGAAAAATGCAGGTCGCAATTGCTCTCTTGCGACCATTTTGCGATTGATTTTTCTTTGCGACCATCCATTAAAGCGGTCGCAAATTTTGCAACCAGCGATGCGGTCGCAGATCTTGCAACCACCGATGCGGTCGCTGATCTTGCAACCAGCGCTGCGGTCGCAAGTCTTGCAACCACCGATGCGGTTAGGGGTGTACACGGACCGGACCGAACCGGACGAGAGCATGTCCGTGTCCGTCCGTTAAGCTTTTGACGGACAAACGGACGGTTCACGAACACTCTACCGAACGAAAATTCATGTCCGTGTCCGTCCATTAAGAAATTGAGTTTGTCCGTGTCCGTCCATGTCCGTCCGTTAATATTTTAAACAGACGTTAACGGACACTAATGGACATTAATGGACAAACAAACATGTGAACATTAATGGACAACGAACACCAATGGACAAATATAAACGGTTACATATTAACACCAAGCATATATCTAAACAACTTCACATACAAATTAGGAATTACACCATATAACATTCAGATATACTTAACACTTAATATATTAACATAAAGTGGATCACTATAATATAAGAGACATCAAACATGTGTAGTAATATAAAAGTCTTATTAATAACACTAGAAATTCCGCAGTTAAATGGAATTGGGTTATGGACTTGGTTTATGAAGGAAAGAGGAAAAGACCATGAGCTTAAACCCATGATCTATAAATATATAAACCTTTAATACCCATTTAATTTCATTTCACACATATTCCATACACCTCCCAAAACACACACTTAAGCTCTCTCTCTCTAGCCGAAACATAGAAGAAGAACCGATCCTGATCCAAGGTATGATAGTATAATATTGTATGAGCTTAAACCCGTTAGATATAATCACAAAACGACGAGCCGACACCGTTACATCGTTAAAGTCACGAGATTCGGGGGGAATCGGGTATAAACCGAACCTAACATGAGCTTAGGGGTCACCCTAGCTCAGATCTGGGTCGAACGGGACGAAAAATGATGACAAACGGTGTAAAATGGTGAAAATACGTTTTTCCGGTGAGTTTTGCGGTATTCCGGCCGTGGTGGCGCCGGAAAAGCTATGTACGAGGTTAAGGTGTCAGAGAATGTTTCTGAAATTCTCTGACCTAACCCTAATTCGTTAGCGGAAAAATAGCGAACTAGCATGTAGTTCGTTAAGGAAATAAAGACGAACTAGCTCGTTCGTTAAGGCCATTCGTTAAGAGAGGGACGAGTGAACCCCATTCGTTGACCAGATCAGTTTGTCTTAGAGGTCAATTCGTTATGCAGATTAGTTCGCTAAATGGGTTAATTCGCTACAATAGTTAGTTCGTTATGGGGGCTAATTCGTTAAGAATCCCCATTCGTTAAGAACTGAATAACGAACTGGATGTTTGGAAGAATGACAGAACAGTCCCTGGCCTATAAAAGAATTATATAATTACACATTAACCCTTGAACTTTTAAGTTAGTAAATTAATTAATGATTTAAAATGTTAATGGAAAATGTGATATGACGGTTAATAGAAATAAAATTTTTCCAAGCTGACCCCAGCCAGGGGCTCTGCCCCTTGGACCCTGCTAGGGGCTGCCGCCCCTAGACCCCGCTGCCAGGGGCGCTGCCCCTAGACCCCGTTCGTTGAGGGTTATAATTGGACTAGAAATACGATATGGATAGTGATAGTAATTAATATACGTAATTCTTATACAGTTAGTCGAGCACAACTAAGGAAATGAATAACAATTAACGGTGAACGTAATCTAGTTCAGGTGAGTTTCTAGCCCCACTTCCTTGTTATATTTTCGGGGCTGTGTGCATACTCGATGTGATAGTTAATACACTTACGTTAGGTGATAAGTGTATACCTTGTATGATTTATGTATGATGATTGCTTGATGGTGTGTGAACGATCTTCGGATATTGCACGTGCCGTCAAGTGGTAGTTAAAGGTATGATTGATATGTGTGATGTATGAATGATGTATGTATGAATATATATGATGTATGAACAATGTATGTATGATATGTTGATGGTACGTGAACGCTCTTCGGAGATTGCACATATTGTCAAGGAAAGTATGTAAAGGCTAGGTATGTTATAGTAGTACGAATGAAGGGAACCGACCCTAATAGTATCGGCAAATGTAGGGAACCGACCCTATTAGTATAGGCGAACGTAGGGAACCGACCCTAGTAATATCGGCGAAGGTTATAAGGCGGAATGCTCTTTAACACGTATGTGTATGAATGAAAGTATGTATGTAAGTATGAAAGAAAGAATGAAAGTACGTATGTATGTAAGTAAATATGAAGGTATGTACCTTCGGGTGCATATGTAAGTATGTGGATGAATTGTATATCGTCTTATTAACTAGAACTCACTCAGCGTAGCTGACTTTTAGTATGCACGCAGGCTAATAGATTGAGACAGCTGGTTTGAGTGGGGCAGATGGCAAGATGGAATAGGCTGGCATTTGAAGATTTGTTATGATGTTTCGATACTATGTTTTATTTATGTTCTAAAAGAGACAAGCTATGAATATTTGTAATGAATGGTTGACTATTAATATTATTCCGCGAAAGTTTTTAATTAACTCAGATATTCAGAACTGTGTTTATGAGTAAATCCAACGTCCAAAGTAGGGCACCCGTAACGGGGCCTTACACAACATTAACACCACAAATTCACACAAACAAATACTTTTTCAAACCCGAAGCTAAGAACACTTGTACTTTCAAGCTTGTAAGCATACTATCTTAAACTTTATGAACTCGTAAACCCACAAAACACTTGAAACCCCATCTTTAACACACAAACAGGACCAAAATCCAAGGTTGTGACCCAAGATCCACAAATAGTAGGGCCCGAAAGCTCTGATAGCAATTGTAGGTCCTTGAACGGATCAAACAACAAAACACTAGTTTACTTGGATCAATCTCAACACTAGCTAGCGAAAATTACTAGTGAGGAACCTAGATATCGGATCTTGTTTGTAACAACTTAGACTTTTAAATTATTATCTAACCCGACCCGCTCTTACGATCAGGTTATTTTATCAAATAAGATACTAAATTTATCAAATAGATTAATTAATATTATATTTATCTTAATTATTTATATAATATATAATTATAACTTTCAAGTAATGTCAATAATCACCCTAAACAAACCTTTACCTTATTATGTTTCTACCCTCAATCTATAGGGACTAGAATGCAAATTTCTTTTATAACCCATCAAAAAAATCACGATACCCAAGATCCAAACCCAAACCCATTATCCTTTTCTTGTACCCGATTGTTCAATTGGTTAACTTGTACCTTAATTTTCATTTTATTGTTGTTAATTGATCTCATAAATATATTTTTATTGTTATCATCAAACTCACCATCGTTATCAATTAGGATTTCTCGGCCAAAATCGTTTAACATTATCCGATTTAAAATTCAAACGTAACCCTAAAATCGTTTCCTATATAAACAGTCGTAATAACACAATTAACCTTGCTGTTCATTCACATAACCCTCACCAACGAAACCACTAATTTAATTTGGTTATTACACTCTGCAAATACTTAGTTCATCATCGTCTTTGGCCGTCAGTCTTATCTCTCCGTTCATCATCAATAAATCCTCGTTTAAGGTAATTAAAATGTGTGTTGTGTTCATCTTGAGTCAGTATTTAAAAACCCTAACATCAATTAAGTAAACACGAAGAGGATTAACGAATTATAAAGCCTAGGGTTCATAATCAATTTTGGGTGTTAATGAGTATTATATTTAAAGGCTTGTTTCCAGTTTATAACAAATTCACTGCTTGGCTCAACTGGTTCTGAGTGTGTGTGTTTAACCTAGTGAGCCGGCTAGGGGTGTGGGTTCGAGCCCTGGCCAGCACACTTCTACCTTTTTATTTTTTTGGTTTAATTTAATGTTTTATTAATTAATCAATAAGTAATAATAAATGTCACACCCCGACCAAAGGCGGCGGAACATGCTGGGATATAACGATTGCCCATAAGCACATGACACTAATTAAATCAACAATATTTAACAAACTCATTTCATTTCACAACATCGAAAATGTCACATAACAATATTCATAAGACAAATACAGCAAAACATAGCAAATCATATATTGTTCATTTTGCTAATAACTTAAAGGTATTTTTGATTTTTTCTCCACAAGCTCCATAACCAACCTAAATGCAAACCTGTAACATTTCATAAAATAAATTTTATAAACACAAAGGTTGGTGAGCACTTCATAAGTTTGAGCATATAAGTATATAATAAGAAAAGCCACAATCTTGTATACGAAACAACAAAATAAATAACAATAATTTGGATAATATGAGGTCGCTAATAAGAATACATTAGCGGCACCGTCTATGAGAGAATACCAAATAGATTCGGATTTTTTGAGGTCGTTAATAAGAAGAATTAACGACACTGTGCTATAAGAGAATACCAGATAGTTTACGGATTTATGAATGAACCTTCCAAAAGCGATAAAACACAAAAGCATAGAACACCAAATCGAACATTTATTTAAGTAAAGTATACAATAACGGTTGTGGTTTAAGAATCAAGTATAAAGCATTTAATTTGAATAAGTATAAAATGTCACCCCCAAAATGAAAAGTAAAAAACGGGGTATGAAAATACTCACGTTCAAGTAATAAACTTGAAAGTTGATAATTTGGATATTTGCCGGAACGACGGGTTTAACGAACAATGCCTAAAAGGAAAGAAGTTTCGGATTTAGAAAGGTTGTCTTGAAAGTCTTTAAATAAAATAAATGTTGAGAAATGTAAATAATTAAAGTTCAATGTTTAAAATGTAACTATTTATGAACTTATAATAATAACCCTTTAAAAATGTAAGTTTGTTCGAAACCGGGTTAAAGTATCTAACCTTAATATTTATTCAACCTATGTTAAGTAATAAGGTGGGTAAAATGCAAAAATGCATGTCCCTTTGGAATAAAGATACTAAAACGGGTTTTAACGAGTGTTAGGGTTGTTGGTTCGGGTCTTGACAATTGGTCAAACCCAAAGTCAACTTTCCAAAATATTAAATGTCATAATATAACTTATAAAAATCCATTAATACTTAACCAAGTATGTAGATATGTTGTTTTAGAACTAACAACGTATGTTAAGAGAGTGTTCGGTTTTGTCGGTCCAAACTTTGTTATGAGATCAAGTTGGATCCAAAATTTCCAACTACTTAGGAAAATAATTAAAATCAGTTTGTAAATTATTTTTAAAGAAATATACAAGTCTTGATAGCTAAAAACACACTTATGTGTCTTAAGCGAGTAAAAGTTGGTTTAGTTCGGTTTGGTTCGGTTTCCATATCACAATAAGTTCATAGATGGTTTCCACATGCCCAAATATCCAAGAACTTGTATAATAATGTACAAATGAAAATACTTAAGTTTTACAACCAAAAAGTTAACAATTAAGTCTTTAAACAAAACTTCGGTTTACGGTTCGGATCTAGTTTCGGGTTAAGACTGAGTTTTGAATCATAACCATGGAACTCATAAAAATTGTTTTATAAACTGCGATCTAACATTAAACATGTATAAAACAAGTATTTAACTAAAACTAGTAAGCAAAGTTCGGTTTACGGTTTAGAGCTATTTACGGTTAAACCGAAGCATAGACTCTTAGAACTCATAACCATGGAACTTGTAAATAAACCAAAATGAGCAAAAGTTAAGCATGGTTAGTAAGCAATAAGAAAGTTAGATTGTTAGGTGCGGAAAATATATAACAAGGACCACGTAAGTCCTCCATGAAGCCTTGCCTTACAAGGTCCGAAACCTCATCGATCGGGACCGGAGAAGTAACTACCAAAGGTAACAAGGGGTGTATATTATATATATGTTGTACAACCATAAACAAGTGTTAATAAGACTACATAAATTAATTAGAATGAAAGATTAAACTCACTTTGACTTTTGGAAGTCAAACCTTCAAGAACACTAAGGAAACAACCTTAAGATCTTTGAATTTGAGAGAGAATTTGGAGTATGAGCAGGTGTAAAATGAAGGAGATGGTCATGTATATATAAGGTAAGTTGAAAGGGTCAAGCATAAAGAGTCTTGCATGAAAATCGGCTGGTTTAAGTCACATGTTTGCATAAAAACCAAAAAAAAAAAAAAAAAAAAACTATTTCTGTGCAGACCTCCCTTAGCGCGGCGCTAAGGTCTCTTCCGCTTGATCTTAGCGCGGCGCTAAGGTCACAAAGGGAAAAATCTGAACTTTCAAAATTGGCAGTTCTGGCCCCCGGAGTTGTTTTAAAGCGTTTTAAGGCCATTTTAGGGACCGAATAGGGTGTTTTTGAGACCCGACAAGTATAAAACAATAATGTAACATAAAATCCATCATTTTGATTATATCAAAAGTTACAGTTTACAAAACAAGTCGGTTTACATAATAAAACAAATACAAAAGTGACCCGAAATTGACGAATGTCACAATAAACATAAACTAATATTATTTTATGTAACCAACATCTTATATTGACGTTTTCTGGATGTTCACTCGTCGTTGTATTTAATTTTAACCATTATATATGTATGTATATGTATATGTATATACGTTTTTTTATTAAATAAATAGTATAACAAATATAAAAGAATAAACTATACGTTAACTATAATTTTTCCGTAACCCGATTTTCGTTAAAGGTTCGAAATACTTATTCATTTAAAATATTACGAACTGCGTATATATATTTACTTAATATATTTATTTAAACGTTATTATTACATATTATAATTAATTACTTAAACATTTATCTATTTAAACGTTTATATAATTGTGTTTTTTTTATCTAGTAATTACAAGTATCATTTATATTGGAATTAGTTATATAAAGATATTATAATATATTTTAAATGGATTTACAAACTAAGAATATAATATGACTTAATAAAATTATAATTATCGAACTCTCATATACGATCTGGTTCATTACCTTAGCATATTCACGTTCTATCTTCCTTTATTGGCTTTATCGTCAACGCGTGATTTCACGAAACATCATTCTTAATATTCTTTTTCACCTTTGCTCGTCTATTGATGTGAGCTCCACATTCCCCTATTTTACTTGTTTTTCACGTTTCGGGGACTTATGCGTCAACATATTATTTCTTATTTATACATATACTCAACTATTGTCTTATGTGTTAACAATTTTGTACCATACTTTTTATGTGCTTACATGCTTTTGTGAATCGCATTCGGAGACGTAATGTACCCCCCTCATCTTATAATCTTTTACTTTTAATCCTTATGATGCAAATCCCCTTACTTCTTAAGGCAACATTATTATAAGTTATCTACATACTTAAAACATTTTATTATTCTAATGTTTTCCTCAACTTATCCTCCATCTTATAAATCTTTATTTTGGTCCTCATAGAATGTCTCACCTATGTAACCACTATCGTCCTCGACATCAATTGTCTGATTCTCACCACCACCGTATAGCTGCTTGTATAGCCAAAGAGTTAACTCCTGCGATCCCTAAGATAACAACTCAAATTCGGAACCTCCATGCAACCGACCTAACCTTTTCCACTAACCACTCTCCTGGTAACAACAAATCATCTACCACCACTCATCCTCACAACAAGAAACGTAAGAACCCGACTGCAACCAATCCTACTCAACCACGAGCCTCTTCAACTTGTCCGAAAAAAGACCTTACAAAGGAGCGTACCCCATTTGCAATACTTGCAACCGTCACCAACCGAGCAACTCTAACTGTTGTCTTTGCACCAATTGTAACCGTTATGGCCACCTTGCTAAATACTGTTGTCGAGTCCGTAGTGCACCAACTTCCCCACAACGATTTGAGACGCCCGTTTCTCGGGACGGTAACATTCCATCTACTCAACCCGATGTTCCTAATACCCGTACTTGCTACCATTGTGGAGACCCAAATCACCTCTGTAATTCGTGTCCTCATCGAATCCACGCTCAACAAGCTCAAATTATGCCTGCACCCTACTACTTGACCCATGCTCAACAAGCTCAAACCCATAAACCACATGTCCCCCAAGCTCCTCCCATCAATCAAGATCAACCTTACTTAACCCAACACGATCAAACCTTGCAACCGCAAGCTCAAGTTTACCGAACACATTTCCACCGAACAACCTCATTGCAAATTGTTCAAGTTCAAGTCATTAAAGCTAACCCAAGTTAATCTACCCCGACTACTCCAACTCCTATGTATCCAACTTCTCATGGTGCTCCAAGTCACGTCAATTAAGCTACTCAGAGACCCCGAAGACTTTTGCTGATTTCCTTATCTTATCTTAATCTATTTTGTCTTTTTCCTAATTATGAAATGTAATGCCTCTTTATAGCATTGGATTATTTTAGTTTGAACTATTTATCCTTCACGTATCGTACCTTAGGAATAAAGTTTCTTTTATTCAAATGGATTGTTTATTAAAGCCTACCTTTATTCTTATTTCCTTACCTTTATCCATAATAACCCATTTTATTAACCTCAACTATTAATAAGTAGTCTCTTTTCAACTTTAAATACTTATATTTTTTTTATGTTTAAAAGATGTCTTAGAAATTTCTTTGTCTTATTAAAATCCACTGCAACTTTTGAAATTGTTTTTGGTAATCTTCTAGTGTTATAATTAAAAACTCCTTGAAACTTTTGTTTCCTCAAAATCATGTGTTTCAAACGGTTGTAAACCCACATGGTTAGACGAATCATGTGGACCATCCGATGATAACAATAATTATGGTCCGGAACATAATTATCGAAGTCCTCGCATGGAAATCATGATGCGTAAAAAAATTGTATGTCATAATATAAAGTCGAAAGTAGTTGTGATAACGGTAAAAATGTAAAGATGATAAGGACATGGTGGATACGCTGCTGATACATCCTATATATAAGTGTCCTTATCGGATTTTGTTTGGAGCGTTGTTTCAACTATTTTGTTATAGTATTCCTTAATTTCGGGACGAAATTTTCTATAGTAGGGGAAACTGTAACAACTCGGACTTTTATATTATTATCTAACCCGACCTGCTCTTACGATCGGGTTATTTTATCATTTATCAAGTAGATTAATTAATATTATATTCATCTTAATTATTTATGTAATATATAATTATAACTTTCAAGTAATGTCAATAATCACCCTAAACATACTTTTACCTTATTATGTTTCCACCCTCAATCTATAGGGACTAGAATGCAAATTTCTATTATAACCCATCAAAGAAATCTGGATACCCAATGTTTTGGACAGAATCTGCTAAGGAGAATGTATCCAAATACGTAATTGTGAGGTATAGTGCTATGGTGATAGTAATTAATATATGAACAAAATGGAGATGAACACCGTGATTTGTTGCGAGGAAAATCCCCTTGATCTTGATTAGATCAAAGGAAAAAAACCCCGGGTGATGACAAATCGTCTATCACCACTTTATTAATATAAAAAAAGGTTACAAATGGTGGAGAGTTCGATCAGTGTTACAATGGAAGCTAAGTGTGTTAGCTATGAATGAGAGATTGCTCGAGAGTGTTTGTAATACATGTGTTTTCTAACTGATCATTTTCCTTGATTATAAACAAAAAATAATAACTAACTAAATCCCTATTTTCACGCCACCACTCCACTAGCCGTTTCTTCGTCATTGACCACGTGCGGAAGTCTTCCAGTAGCGCAAGAATAGGATGACTTAGTCCTCTAGCTGTTATATCTAACAAACACAACACCATTCAAATACAACTATTAGTAAACATATAATACCAAGAATCCTTGATCCTTTGCAATCCGGAACATATCGTAAGGATAATTGATCCACAAATCGATCAAGGATAGTGGATCCTCAGCATAAATTCTATGCCCTAACAATTACCCCAAAATGACGGGTGTTTATGCTTTACAGCAGGCATTTTGAAATTTGAAATCCCTGCAAAAAGATTAATCGATTAGACAGATGCTAGAGGTAATTATTATCAAACCCTTGATATTAATCATAACCACCTATATATGTGATCCCTATAATCCATTTATAATCACATATTCTGGCCGTTCAGCAGGTATCCTTCTTTTCTCTCTCTATTCTTTTATTATTTTGATAAACATGTTTGTCGCCTCTTCTTCTTCTCATCTAAACGCTCCGACCAGTCCTCTGACGACTCCGAATTGATGGAGATGCGACCTCAAAACCTTATTGCTAATCCCTCTATGGAGATTTGTAAGTTCAGTGACCCCGAGGTCGATGAATTCCGGTAACTGTTTCCACCGGAAACTATTTTTTGACCGTACGACTCCACTGTCCGATGTGATGTTTACTCTTAGACCTGGGTGTGTTTTCCAGCTTGTCCCTTTCTTATCGGCTACAGATACCCGTTTCCTCCTTTCACACAGAGTTATTTCGAATCCACCGGCATGTCGTACATCCAGGCTATGCCCATGGTTTGGAGGGTTCTAGGCACCATTGAAAGAATCATTGAGGAAGAAAAGATCGATTTCGGCATCCAGGAATTGTCTTACCTTTATACCCTAACAACCCACGGTTCAAATCGGTTTTTACTGAAGTGTAAACCTCGTCAACCCAATCCAATCTCAAAAGTAACCCTAAACGATTCCTTCTAGAGAAATCAATTTTTTTTTGTGGATCGAAACTCTATACCCGGTGAGACTGATTTACCTTTGACTTGGGTTAAGAAGGGTAGGATCCTGGATCCTTAAAAAGATACAATCCATGATAATAGACCTAACTCTAAATCTTTATTCCTTCTTATTTGCAGTTGAGAACTTTGCTTCTTTGGCCAAGCTACCTAGAACAGAAGAGAGAACGAAAAATTTCCTTGCCCTGGATACCGAAGTTCGGACCTTTCAAGCAAGATTTGTGGAAGCTTTTTAAGGCATATCTTCAGACTCCAACATGTCAAGTAACATTAGTATAATAATAGAAATAGATAAAATTAGATAGAATACTTATATGTTATTTGGCTTGTGTAGGTGCTTAGAAATCCTGTAAGTCTGCTAACAAGTTCTCCCTGGAGGATATTGACAACATGATTACTCCCAAAGCATCAAGAAGGAGGCTTGAATGCAGCAGCCACCTCCGAGCCAAAGACCACGACTACTAGAGCCAAGTCAGCCGCTTCCAAAAGAAAGAGATCCTCCGAGCCCGAGACCCACTTTGACATGATTCTCAATGTAAGCATCCTGTATCCTGACGTCTAAAATTTAAGAATCCAATATCCTTCTAATTTTCACTTAAATGTTGGTCATAGGCTGTGAATTCTTGCAAAGAACACTATGAAAAAATTGTGAACCAGATGAACGAGAGCCTCTTGGGAATGGGAAGTGCGGCAATCGCAAAGGATAAAGCCATGGCTCAGCTCTCCAAGGATAAGAAGCGATTGGAGGATCAACTATCCTCAGCAGAAGCCCAACACCAAGAAGAGATGAAACAGGCTACCGAAGAAGCAATGATGTGGGTTGCGAGAACAATTTTGCAGGCTAGAATCAAGATGGCGACAGAGGCTGGTGATCCTACCTTCGACAAGGCTGTTTGGGATGTTGAGAAGTGGAAAGTGCCTTTGGTGTCTCTTGGTGGTGAGGAAGACGTGGCGATGGCAGATGGAGCTGGAACTAGCAGAGCCAAGGAGGTGGTGGAAGCTGAGGAAGGAGCGGTTGCAGAAGAGGGTGAGGAGGCTGCATGAATGGGCGATGAAGGATAATGAAGACAAGGCCTGAGCCCATTTTTTTATTTTTTTTGATCATGTTTTCAAGGATAATGGTTTGTAATAGACAATAGCGACTATGTTGAAGGATCGGTGATCCTTAAGACAATTTTTAGGGGTGACAAAGGTGGGTGGATCATCTGTTTGTGGGGATGAAGCCTTTGGTGCCCCTGTTTTCTTTATTTTCCTACACTCTATGAACAATTAATAACACCTTTTTAACCCGGGTGGATGGTCCATCTTTTCGAATGGTGAAATCCGGGTTAAGGATTTTGGATAAGTCCAGGTCACTTATGATTATTAATATTCTAAAACTTTTGACTATTTTCTTGTTATTTATTATTTTGAAAGTTTGTTTGATATAGTCTTAGCTTTATTGAAATGTTAAGAAATAATCTTGATTAATGAATTTTAGGATAGAATATCCTTATGAAAAATATTTTTATAAAAATTTTAGGATAGAATATTATAAAAATTTTAGGATAAAATATCATTGTGAAAAATACTTATAAAAATTTTAGGATAGAATATCCTTGTGAAAAATATTTATAAAAATTTTAGGATAGAATATCCTTGTAAAAAATAATTTAAAGGTTTTAAATCCTTTAACAAAAAGGTTTATAAGGATCTTAGAATGTAAATTGAAAAGTAAAAATAATACCATAAGGTCTAATTAGACCTAAGTTACCATAAATAGTGACTCTTCCATGATCATTGTAGAATTAAGTTAAGGATTTTGAATTCACAAGTCTTGATTCTCGTGATTGAACTTAGAACATCTATTGCAAAGAACTCATAAGATTAATTGGGATTTGAGCCATCAAATTGGGGACAAGCCCATAAATAAATTGGGGACAAGCCCGTGAACTGGGCACAAGCCCGTAAACTGGGGACAAGCCCAAAAACTGGGGACAAGCCTGAACTGGGAACAAGCCCAAAAACTGGGGACAAACCCAAACTGGGGACAAGCTCAAAAACTGGGGACAAGCCCAAAAACTGGGGACTGGCCCAAGATACGGATGTCAACTGGGGACTCGCCCACACCGGGATTTAGCCCAAACGTGAGATAACATGAAAATGTTATAAACCGGTGGTATGGTACGTCTACCATAAATCGTAGGGTCCTCCATATAGCCGAAGACAATTAAATTGTCAGCCACTAAGCGTGTACTGGTCCCGCTGCGCCGGACTACACGTTGGATAGCGTTCCAGGCGAGAGTGTAGAAACTCTAATTTATAAGAAAGGTGAAAACCTTTAAACCTTGGAAGATATGACCATCGGGGGTCATACCTTAATCGTGGGCTAGGCCAAGGGAAAAAGTATGATACCTTAAATGTGAAGGAGAGGTGGCCAACCTCTTGGTTCTTGAATATCTTAATAACATCCTACATTGTTACTTAAAACTTGGAAATAACAAATGTTAAGGATATGTTATCCTTAAATAAATAAAAATCTTAAATGAATAAGTGATCAGATAGATATTACCGATTTCTGGATCATTGATCCTTTAAGGATACTCGATCATCAGAGGATACTTGATCCTGATCAGAAAAAGTACTTCTTGAGGTGGATAGCATTCCATGCTCTTGGTAACCTGTTGCCCTCCATAGTGAACAAATGATACTCCCCTTTTCCTGCTTCCGACCCTATCAGATAAGGACATTCCCACTTGGGTGCTAGCTTCCCATATGCGGGATTGGTTATGTATTGGAAGGCCTTCCTCAAGACCAGATCTCCTTCTTGAAATCTTCTGATCCTTATACTTTTGTTGTATGCCCCAGCTACCCTTTGTTGATATGCCGCCATTCTGATCTTGGCTAGGCTTCTGAGTTCTTCAACAGTATCCAAGTCTTCGAGAAGGATTTCTTTATTAGCCTCATAATCACAGATGCTTGTTCTGATTGTAGGAACCACCATTTCTGTAGGGATTACTGCTTCTGACCCAAACACCAATGAGAAGGGTGTTTGGCCTGTTGCATTCTTGGGTGTTGTTCTGTCAGCCCAAAGAACATAAGGTAGCTCTTCGGCCCACTTGCCTTTCTTGGATCCTAATTTCTTCTTCAAATTGTTGATGATTATTTTGTTACTTGATTATGCCTGGCCATTAGTGTAACAAATCGGTTTTTCCACGTAACAGTTTATATCCGTTACCCGACCCATTTCGATGCTCGGGAAATTTTATCACTTCTATCTAGTTAATTAAATTCTTATTTTATTTTTTTTACATATTTATAACTTTCATATTTGGCAAAACCAACCATAACTAGACATTTTATCTTTTTTGTACCCATCCTAAACCTTAAGGGGCTAAAAAGAAAATTTTTATAACCCATTTGCACAAACGGGTTACCAAGACCCGTATCCTACTCTAAATTCCTCACCCATACCCTTTTTCCTTAAACCCGATTTCAATTGAATGCCTTGGACCTGAATTCTCGGCATAAAACTTGGTAATTAAATCTTTAATATGGTAATTCTTCTATATACGGCCTAACTGACGTAGTTGATTCGGAAACCATATCATCTTTGATACATATTGGTTATTTCTTAAAGCCGTCATAACCCGTTTAGCAATATAAATCATAACAATCAATATAACTCAATTAAAGCTGCGTAAATCATCTTCACAACCTTGCCGTCCAAACCCCTATAACTAATTGGATTATATCAAGCTTTTGATATATGTTCTGGGTCTCGTATTCGTCGGCTGCTTATCGGCAAATTACCCTTTGCATGATCAACGTTAGAGGTAATTAGTTATGTTTTCATGTTCGTTTTTATTCCAGTATCATTAACCCTAACAATGATTAAACATACAATGGATTGATGAATTTAAGATCTAGGGTTTATCTTCAATTTTGGGGTTTCTGTCACTTACTTTATATTAAATTTCGCTTTAATTCTTTAACCATCCAACACACCAGCCTTGTTGGCTGGTGCGTGTGTGCTCAAGGCTTGGGTCGGCCACCACCCGGGTTCGAGTCCCTGATAATCAGTTTTTGTTTCTTTTGTTTGTTTTAGTGTTTTAAGTTATTAAATGATTTATAAACTAATTAGAATTAATATTAAATATAAAATAAATTAACTTTATTAAACCGACATACTAACGTTTACGTTTTTGTCATTTAATCTCTTAAACTTTTCGTGTATCTATATGTATATATGTATATCTATATAATTATATATATGTATGTATATGTACTAGTTTATTAAAAGGTTTTCATACTTAAAAAAAAGAATTTTTAATGTATATTTAAAATTCATCTCGTTTATTCACGTATTAGAAAGATAGTTTGCGTATTTATTAAAAGATCACATTTTGTATAGATATTATTATTTATTATCTATTATTTACAACATTAATTTAAAAGAAATCTTAATAGTATATATATATATATATATATATATATATATATATATATATAGGGTTGGTTTCATTTAAGAACTCTAGAAAAGTTAAGAACTCTTAGGAACTCTAAACAACCAAACATTTTTAAATTTTTTTTTATATATTAACATTATTGAAGAGTAGTTTTATCATATTTTATATAAAAATTTTTGATTACATATATTAATCACAAGTTTACATATGTGTATAATTTATGTACTAACAAATTTACATAAATGTAAAACAAAACATAGACATATATAAAAACTAATTTTCAAAATTGTAATCGTAAATATAGATATAAAAAATGATAAAGCTACACTTAAATAACATTAGTATACAAAAAATTTTACAAAAAACATTAGTTTCATGGGTTCCTTCAAGTTCTTAAATAATTTATCAGTTCTATAATGATACTCATCTTATATATATATAAATACATTTAACGTATTTTTAGATTGAAATCTCTTTATATTAAACTATAAGTATTATAAGTATTTATTTACGTATCTTTCAGTATTTTGTATAATTGAATTATACTATTTATGATAAAGCTTTGTTAATAAAATTAATAATAAATTAACGAAATAAATAGCCTTTAGATTACACTCGATCATCAAATCCCGAACATCCATTTAGTCTTAGACTCTTTATTCGATTCGTATTTATTCCTCAACTATTGTTACTTTGGATTTTTCATCGATATCTTCCGAAGAACGTGACTCTTGGTTACTACCCGTTTCACCGCGTTCGTTTATCTCTTGCTTATTTCTAAGGTGAGTATCACATTCCCCTATTTTACTTCTTTTTCAACGTTTTGGGGACATATGCGTAACTTATATTTCTTATATATTCTTATACACAAAAACTGCAACTTTGTCTTATGTGTTAACAACTTATACCTTACTTGTTTATATGCTTATTTGCTTTGTATGCTTCCGCATTCGGAGAGGTCCAATATAATCTCAGTCTAGTATGATCATACGCCAGTCGTTAGCCTTTGTGCTTCTCGACATCTCTGTTAGGGCATGAATTTTATGCTGATTGCTGAGGATCCTTTATCCTTAACTATCTTATGGATAGATTATTCCTGAAATGTGTATCAGGGTATAAAGGATCGGCGATCCTCGGTATTATTTGTTTACTAATGATTGCGTTTAGTGTGGTAATATGTTAGACAGGTATGACAAACCTAAGACATGCTGGCATCAACTATCCTCTGGGCCATTCCCTAGCTGGAGTATGAATCCAGGATCCTTATTCAAGATAGCTATTAATGGACAAATCCATGTGAAGATTGATGTTTAAATATCTACAACGGCTCCAAGGCTCGTTCTTCCGCCTATCTCGCTAGTGAACGGCTATTGGCACGTGGTCAAAGTCATGGGAGAGGCTAGTGGAAGACTTCCGGATTGTTAGGAAATATAGTTATTGGTATTTTCTTATTTAATTGAGTTATGATCGAGTAGAAAAAACACATGAATCATGACACACACTAGAGCAGAAGCAATAAACTCTCTCTAATCACTAGTTTACTTTGTAATCTCGATCATCAACTCCACCACACTTGTAATCACCTTTTATTATCAATATAATCGACGGTGATAGTTTTCACCGTACGGGGGTTTTTTTGTGCCGGAGATTACTATAATCACGTACTATCCGACCAATGGTTACCTCGTTGATCCTTGACCGAAGTGATTCGACCAAAGATTACCTCGTGAATCCTTGACCGAAGTCAATCAATCAAAGATTACCTTGTTAAGTTTTTACCGAAGTAAGATTATCGTATTCAAGGGCTTTTTCCCTCGTGATCAAATCATTGTGTCTACCAAGATTTTGATTACACATTCAATATTATCGTCTTAGCACTACACCTCACTTAACAGATTTGGATACATTATCCTTAGCAGATTTTTATCCAAAACAATTTGGCGCCCACCGTGGGGCAATTGGTGCAATAATCCATATTATTCCTATCATTCTCAACTTTTTCATACCCATATCACTAACAATGGCCTCTCAATCAACCTCCGCTTCATCAACCATGCCGGCTACGGCTCCTCTCTCATCAAGGACTTTGCCACCGATGCCTCCGCCAATCACAAGAACTCAACGGCTTGCTGCTGCTGGGAGCAAGACGCAACTACCAGTCTTCCAGATCTTAAAACCCGCTGCTGCTGCCCCGGTGGTTAATACTAACAGTGATGTTTCATCTATGTTTTCACAGGTTAAAGCATACATGGAGCAGCAGAACAAGACCAACCAGAGGATCCTCCGTGAGATTGAAGATCTCAAGAAGAACAAGAGGCCAGCAGAGGATCTCACCCCCTGATGCCAAGGATGCTGGATTTCACTAGTCCAGAATCCATGGCTTGGTTCTCACAAGAATCATCTATCCTTCAACAGGGGTCCATGGGTCAACAGGCCCAAAGATCCTCGCTATTTCAACAAGGATCATCTATCCATCAACAGAGGTCCATGGGACAACAGGCTCAAGGATTCTCGTTAAATCAGCCAAGGTCGACTAACCTCCAACAAGGATCCATGGGTCAGCAGAATCAAGGATCCTCATATTATCGGCAAGGATCAGCCATCCTTCCACAAGGATCCTAAGGTACCCAACCTCAAGGATCCTTCATCCCGAATCAAGGATCCTTCTTTCCGAATCAATGATCCTCAGGCGTCCAACATCAATGATCCTCCGAAGTCCATGAATGAGACATAATCCCCATGCAGACCATAGCCTCTGGAGGACCAACTCTTATCACAGACTCCTCTTATCCCATCTACTCATCCTAGATGCCAACCTTCACTCAGCAAAGAGGTAACTTGTACGATCCCTTACCCTTAGATGCTAACCGTGGTTCCATACAGGATGCAAGTATCAACCAAGCTATGGCCAAGGAGCTGCAGAAGCTCAAGGATATGATATCCTGTGTTCCCGGGGGTCATAAGACCAATCCCCGAGATACCTGAGGGAAGCCACAAAGTATCCAGATTTGCTCCGCCTATCTGTGATGCTGAAATCCCGAAGCGGTTCGAATATGAAGACTTACGACGGGACCACTGATCCTGACGAACATGTAGCACAATATAGGGAAAGGATGGAGATCAATCCTATTCTAGAGAGACTCAAAGAAGCTTGCCTATGCAAAGGCTTTGGATCCACACTAACGGGAGCCGCTCTAAAATGGCTGCTAAGTCTTCCTCCTTTTTCAATTACTTCTTTCTCTCACTTAGTTAACTTATTTAACACTCAATTTTCCTGTAGTCGGAAATTTGAGAGGTTAACCAGTGATTTATATCGTGTTATCCAACCTAGTGATGAATCCCTTAGGGATTTCGTTACCAGGTTCGGCAAGGAAGCTCTAGAAATCCCAAATCTTGACATGACTACTGCTGTTGAAGCATTCAAGTTGGGAATTCAGAAGAGCTCCGTCTTTTATGATGATTTAGTGATAACTCCGTGTAGGACACTAGACGAAGTCAGAAGCAGGGCATTGAGATACATCCGATTGGAAGAAGACAGAAGGATCCAGGATTGTCTTAGGGGACAAACAAAACAAGAAACCCCCAAAAAGAATAAAGGATCCTGGAACAGGAATAATAATTCGAAGCCGTACGCCAAGTTCAACAATCAGAACGTACGGGCAGTTGAAGAAGGAGATGATGATGAAGACTATCCTTGCATCTCCGACTATTGTTTCTCTGTGGACACTCATGGCTTGATCTGTCCATGAAGGATTTGGGAGAAAAAGCAAGGTGGCCTCGAAAGAATGAGAAGACTGTCAGCTTCAAGGACAAATCTAAGTGGTGCGCCTTCCACGAAGATTTTGGCCACACGACAGACGAGTGCATCGACTTAAGGATGAAAATTGGATACCTCCTGAGCAAGGGTCACTTTAAAGAACTCTTGGGAAGGAAAAAATTCAAGATCCAGGATCCTAAAGACCTTCCACAGAAAGCAACACCACCACCGCTAGATGCTCATGTGATCAACTTTGTCTCCAGAGACTACGAATTATTTCAAGATTCTTGTGCTATAAAAGAAAATCCCATAGAAGAATTCGAATTGGACGATGAAAGAAGACCACTCATCCCCACTACTCGAGTGACCGATCAGAGAATCTTTTTCAATTCGAGGATCCAGGATCCTCATCAGGACAAGCTGGATGTGCAAAACGGTCAATTTCATATCCGGAGGTTCAGACATATGTGGAACTTCTTTCTCTGCAGCAAAAAGACTTGCCAAAGAGATAAAGATGGATAACGGAGATCGACCAATAGTGTCAACCACCTTAACAACAGACAAAAGAATCTTCTTCGATGAGGAAGACAAGATGAACATTCAGGATCCTCATCACAACAGTTTGATTATTACTTTATTTATCTCTAACCATTATGACGCATGATCCTAGTAGACGGTGGCAGCTCGGTCAACATTATCCAACATGATGTCCTCAAGAAGATGAACATCCCAGATTCAGAAATCATTCCTAGAACTTCGGTGCTAGTCGGTTTCAGTGGCGAAACCAAGAAGACATTGGGGGACATCAACCTCCCAATTTATATCGAAGGGTTAAATTCATACCAAAAATTTTGTGTTATAGATAACCTTTCCTGTTGCAATGTTATTTTAGGTAGGCCTTGGCTCCATGGAATGAAGGCTGTAGCCTCAACTTATCACCAATGCATCAAGCTACCTACTCCTTGGGGAGTTGTAAAGATAGTGGGTGACCAAGCGGAGGCCAAGAACTATTATTCATCATCAATGAAGCCAACAGCCAAGCCAACCATAGCATAGCAATTACAGCAACATCCTAGGGACGTGCTGGAAGCTCGGGAGAAAGACCTTAAAGAAGTATCATTGGACCCCGAGGATCCAGAAATAAAGGTGTTCTTAGGATCCAGTATCCCCAGTAAAATTGAGGAGGATATAATATCCTTCTTAGGGCAAAGAAGATCTACTTTTGCCTTCAAGCACTCGAACATGACAGGTATTTCAAAAGAGGTAATCACTCATAAACTCGGCCTCGATTTATCTGTTAAACCCGTCCATCAGAAGCGAAGGAAATTCGCTCCCGAGAGGAACAAGATCATACAAGAAGAAGTTGAAAAACTTCTTAAGGCCGGTATGATCAGAGAGGTTCAGTATCCTCGATGGCTAGCTAATGTAGTCGTTGTTTCAAAAAAGAATGAAAAGTGGCGGGTGTGTGTCGATTTTACAGATTTTAACAAGGCATGCCCCAAGGATCCTTTCCCATTACTACATATAGATTCCATGGTGGATGCGACAGCAGGACATGAAATACTTACCTTTATGGAAGCTTCCTCTGGATTTCAACAAATTCAAATGGAACCATCCGATCAAGAGGATACAACATTCATGACTCCTACCGGCATATATTGTTATACCGCTATGCCGTTTGGACTACGAAATGCAGGGGCAACATACCAAAGATTAGTCAACATGATGTTCAAGGATCGGTTGGGTAAGACTATGGAGGTCTACATAGATGATATGATAGTGAAGTCAAAGAAAGCTGAGGATCACCTTAGAGACCTCGAGGAAGCATTCAATATCCTCGACCAATATAACATGAAATTGAATCTGTTAAAATACCACTTTGGTGTTAAGGCTGGAAAATTTCTGGGATATATGTTGACCAAAAAAGGAATTGAAGCAAGCCCCGAGCAGATTGAAGCCATCCTCAATTTGAAATCCCCTGCAAACGTAAAGGATGTCCAAAGGCTCACAGGAATAATAGCTGCTCTCAATAGGTTCATCTTAAGATCCTCCGAGAAGTGCAAGGACTTCTATGACATCCTTAGGAAGAATAAAAAGTTTGAATGGACGGAAAAGCATGAGGCTGCGCTTACAGCCTTGAAGGATTACTTATCCTCAGCTCCAGCTCTAATGAAGCCTGTGGATGGAGAATCCTTATACCTGTATTTAGCTGTCTCAGGAAACGCAGTAAGTGCCATCTTGGTAAAGGATCATGAAGGTGAACAACATCCCGTTTACTATGTAAGTAAAAGTATTCTATATGCGGAGGCTAGGTATTCTCATTTAGAAAAGTTAATTCTTGCACTCATTATGGCTTCTACTAAATTGAGACATTATTTCGAAACTCATCCTATTGTTTTGAGAACTAATTATCGTGTGAAGAATGTTCTTAGAAAACCAGAGTTATCAGGTAGAATGGCCAAGTGGGCTGTAAAATTAAGTGCATACGATATCCAATATGAGCCAAGAACAACAATCAAGTCTCAAGCACTAGCGGACTTTGTGGCTGATTTCACTAGTGATCTACAAAACGAAGCTGACTTGGAGGTCCAATAACTGCAAAAGACCAAGGATCCTTGGATACTCTTCACCGATGGTGCTTCAAATGTAAGAGGAACAGGATTGGGGATCATACGGAAATAGCCACAGGGGGACATATTACCCCAGTCCATAGCTTGTGAGTTCCAAGCAATAAACAATGAAGCAGAATATGAGGTTCTAATCGCAGGTTTGCAATTAGCTAAAATAATGAGGATCAGGTATCTTCAAGTTTATGTAGATTTTTTATTGATAACTAACCACTTTAATGGCTCGTATGCTGTTAAAGGTGAGAAACTAATTAAATATTTAGATATTGTGAAGGAGTTATCGAAATCCTTCGAAATATTTAGTATTACACAGGTACCGAGGGAAGAAAACGCTGGAGCAGATGCCTTGGCAAACTTAGCCTCATCTTTAAAGATTCCCGAGGATTTGAAAATCCCAATAATCCACATTCTCTTGCCAGCAATAGGAGAACAAGAAGTTGGAGAGATAATGAATGATAAAGAAATCGTACTCTGGGATCCTTTATCCTCAAATAAAAAAGGATCATGGATCCATCCTATCAAGAACTACATCCAGACTGGAGAAATTCCGGCCACAGAAAATCCCAAGTACTTCAAACTCAAGATATCTCAATATATTTTGTTAAATGATATGGTATATAGAAAATCTCTCGCAGGTCCATATCTCAGATGCATTGAGGATCCTGAAATCCAAGAAGTACTCAAGGATTTTCATGAAGGAGATTGCGGAAATCATACAGGTGGAAGAGCGTTATTTTCCAGAATACTCAGAACTGGATACTTTTGGCCAACAATGAAGAAGGATGCAGTGGAATATTCAAGGAAATGTGATGCTTGTTAAAGACACGCAAACATCCTTCATCAACCAGCGGAGCCTCTATATCCTATATCCTCCTCATGGCCTTTCATGAAATGGGGTATGGATATTGCAGGCAAGCTACCAAAAGCACCAGGTGGAAAGGTCTTTATGCTTGCTATGACTGACTACTTCTCCAAATGGATTGAGGCAGAAGCATTTGTACAAGTCCGAGAAAGGGAAGTAATATCTTTTATTAAATGAAATATTATAACTAGGTTTGGTATTCCTACTGAAATTGTTTGTGACAATGGTTCCCAGTTTATCGGGAATAGAACCACTAACTTTTGTGACAGTTGGGGCATCAAAATGATTACTTCCGGTTCATCCTCAAGCCAATGGTCAAGCAGAGTCTAGCAACAAAATCATCATCAAAAATCTAAAGAAGAAGCTAGGATCCAAGAAGGGAAAATGGGTTGAAAAACTTCCTTATGTTCTTTGGGCAGACAGGACTACGCCTAAAAATGCAACTGGCCAAACACCCTTCTCATTGGTGTTTGGATCAGAAGCAGTAATTCCCACAGAAATGGTGGTTCCTACGGCAAGAACGAGCATCCGTGATCTTGAAGCCAATGAAGAAACCCTTCTTGAAAACTTGGATACTATAGAAGAACTCAGAGACCTAGCCAAGATCAGGATGGCAACATATCAACAAAGGGTAGCTGGGGCATACAACAAAAATATCAGAATCAGAAGATTTCAATAATGAGATCTAGTATTGAGGAAAGCCTTCCAAAACACAACTAATCCGGCTGATGGAAAGTTATCACCCAAATGGGAAGGACCTTATCAAATTGAGTCGGAGGCAAGAAAGGGGGCATATCATTTGCTCACAATGGAATGCAACAAATTACCAAGAGCATGGAATGCCATCCACCTCAAGAGATATTTTTTCTGATCAGGATCTATTATCCTTAGAGGATATATTATCCTTAAAGGGTCAAGGATCCCAAAATCGGTAACATCTATCTAATTAGTTATTCTTTTTGAACTGTTATTGTTAATTTAAGGATAATATATTCTTAACATTTTATCTTTTCCAAGTTTGAGTAACCATGCAGGATTATAATAAATAATTTGGTGATTAAGAGGTTGGCCACCTCTCCTTTACATTTGAGGTACTATCCTATTTCTCTTGGCCTAGCCCACGATTGGATATGCCCTCGATGGTTATATCCCCTACGGTTTAAAGGTTTTCACCTTTCTTATAAATAGAGTTTCTACACTCTCGCCTGGAGCGCACGCTATCCAACGTATAGTCTGGGGCAGCGGGACCAGTACACGCTTAGTAGCTGACAATTTCGTTGTCTTCGGCTATATGGAGGATCCTACGATTTATGGTAGACGTACCATACCACTAGTTTATAACGTTTTCACGTTATCTCAAGTTTGGGCTTGTCCCCAGTTTTTAGGCATGTCCCTAGTTTGGGCTTGTCCCCAGTTCACGGGCTTGTCCCCAGATTACACGGGCTTGTCCCCAGTTGCACGAGCTTGTCCTTAGTTGCACGAGCTTGTCCCCAGTATATTGTTTGGACTTGTCCCCAGCTTAATGGGTTTGATCCCAGTTAACATTATGAATTATTTGCAATAGATTTTCTTGCATTGTCCTTAGCCACCACAGCTTTCCCTAACCCGGACATTTTCTTGCTCATCTGATGGATAATATTTTCATAGTGATCCCTCATAGCAGTCACAGCCTATCAATAAATTTCATATAAGGATTGGAACAATATTGGATCCTAAAATACGAAGTGACAGAATATAGTATACTTAAAGAGTTGACAATGTCGTAATGAGTTTCGGGCTCGGAAGACCTTTTTCTCTTGGACGCAGCAGATTTGGCCCGTGTTGTTGCGGTTTTAGGCTCGGAACTAGTGGCTACCTTTAAGGATTCCTTTTTAACAGTAGGAGAAGTGACCATACAGTCGATGTCATCTAGAGAGAACTTGAGAGCAGACTTTCCTGATTTCTTGGCGCCTGTGGAAGAAAAATTGACAGATAAGTATTCTATTTTATTTTATTTATCTTAAAATTATTAACTTACTTGACATGTTGGAACCTGAAGAGATCTCACAAAAAGCTTTAGTAAAACGAGCTTGAAAAGTCCTGACTTCGGTATCCAGTGTTAGGAACCGTTTTGCTTTCTCTTCTGTTCTAGGTAGTTTACCCAATGAAGCGAACTTTTCAACTGCAGACAACAAGAAGAAATAAGGATTAAAATTGAAAGCATAAAGGATCCTGTTATTTCTTAAGGATCCAGGATCCTACCCTTCGTAACCCACGTTGAAGGAAGATCAGTCCCCATGGTATCGAATCGTGTTTTACAAAGAAAAACTGATTCCTCCACATGGAATCATTTAGAGTGACTTTTAAGAGTGGATGGGGCTGTCGGGGCTTGGACTTGAAGATAAAACGAGCAGGACCGTGGGTAGTGAGGGTATATAAGTATGATAACTCGGGAAGACCGAAATCGATTTTCTCCTCTTCGATGATTCTTTTGATGGTGCTGAGAACTCTCCAAACCATAGGCATAGCCTGAATATAGGATATGCCGGTGGAGTCGAAGAAAGTTTGAGTGAAAGAAGGAAAAGGATACTGGTACCCAATCAAGAACGGAGTCGCCGGAAAAAAAACCCAGATCTTGGAGTATATGTCGCAACGGATGCTAGACTCATAAAGACGAAATAGGGTTTTTGGAGGGAATACCGAGTGAAATTCGTCAACCTCGGGATCCGTGAGTTTGCAAATATCGGAGGACGGATTAGCAATAAGGCACTGAGGTTCCGTTTCCGAAAACTCACAGTTATCGGAAACTTGTTCGGAGGGTTTAGAAACAGACGGATAAGAAGGAGACGAAGCGCTGGACATTGTATAAGAAAATAAAAGAAAAAAGATAAGAAGGATATCTGATGCGTCGGCGTAAGGTATGTTTATAATCGAAGATATAGGCTGCATATATAGACGGTTATAATTAACCTTGGGGGCTAAATGGTAAATATTCTGGCGGAACCGTCCCATCTATCAGTTTTCGCAGCAATTTTGAAATTCAAAATGGCAGCTATATTCCACTGTCACCCGCCATTTTGGGGGAAATTGTTAGGGCATGAATTTTATGCTGAGGATCCTTTATCCTTAACTATCTTATGGATAGATTATTCCTGAAATGTTTATCATGGTATAAAGGATCGGCGATCCTCGGTATTATTTGTTTACTAATGATTGCGTTTAGTGTGGTAATATGTTAGACAGGTATGACAAACCTAAGACATGCTGGCATCAACTATCCTCATGGGCCATCCCTAGCTGGAGTATGAATCCAGGATCCTTATTCAAGATAGCTGTTAATGGAAAAATCCATGTGAAGATTGATGTTTAAATATCTACAACGGCTCCAAGGCTCGTTCTTCCGCTTATCTCGCTAGTGAACGGCTATTGGCACGTGGTCAAAGTCATGGGAGAGGCTAGTGGAAGACTTCCGGATTGTTAGGAAATATTGTTATTGGTATTTTCTTAATTAATTGAGTTATGATCGAGTAGAAAAAACACATGTATCATCACACTAGAGCAGAAGCAATAAACTCTCTCTAATAACTAGTTTACTTTGTAATCTCGATCATCAACTCCACCACACTTGTAACCACCTTTTATTATCAATATAATCGACGGTGATAGTTTTCACCGTCCGGGGGTTTTTTGTGCCGGAGATTACTATAATCACGTAATATCCGACTAAAGGTTACCTCGTTGATCCTTGATCGAAGTGATTCGACCAAAGATTACCTCGTGAATCCTTGACCGAAGTCAATCGATTAAAGATTACCTTGTTATGTTTTGACCAAAGTAAGATTATCGTATTCAATGGCTTTTTCCCTCGTGATCAAATCATTGTGTCTACCAAGATTTCGATTACACATTCAATATTATCGTCTTAGCACTACACCTTACTTAACAGATTTGGATACAATATTCTTATCATATTTTTATCCAAAACAATCTCAGTTATACTTGCTCATTTGGTTAATTTGTTACTCTCATATGACTTGTTGCAACTACATATTTTTGGTTATATACTATATGTACATTTAAACTGGTGTGTTGCTCACTCAACCTTGTGTTGACAAACTATATTATTTTCAACGCATATGCAGGTTATCGTGTGACGTGATTATCAAGATTGTTTGAAGCAACTTAGGATGCCTGTTAGAGAAAAGATACAAGAACTTAATTTTGGATGTTTAATGTAATTGTTTATTTATAAAATTGATGTTCATGAATATTTGTTTGAAATAATTAAATAGATATTGAACTTATATTGTGCATGATAGTAACCTTGAGAGCTATGACAATCAGTTCGCGCCCCGGTATTTCCGCCGTAGGTTGGGGGTGTGACATAGATAATCAGTTCGCGCCCCGGCATTTCCGCCGTAGGTTGGGGTGTGACAGATTAGCTTGAGGATGCACTGAAGTAGAGGTAATCATCTTGATGCCCCAAATCTAGTAATAATATTTCTTTTAATGAAGGATATCACCTCTTTTTGGCGGACTTGAACAAAATCTTCTACTTCTATCCACTTTGAAAAGTAATCAGTCATTGCAAGCATGAATACTTTTTCTCCTAGTGCCTTAGGTAGATTACCAACAATATACATTCCCCATTTCATGAAAGACCAAGAAGAGGATATATGATACATTGGTTCTACTGGTTAATCAAGGATGTTTGCATGCCTGACAAGCATCACATTTCTTTGAGTACTCCATGGCGTCTCTCTTCATTGTTGTCCAGAAGTATCCTGTTCTTAGAATCCTAGAAAACAGAACTCTACCTCCAGTGTGATTACTACAATCTCCTTCGTGAAAGTCTTTGAGCACCTCTTGAATTTCTGGATCCTCAATACACCTTAAGTATGGACCTCCAAGAGATTCCTATACAGAATATCATGTCATAAAATGTATTGTGATACCTTGAGTTTGAAGGATATAGGATTCTCAGTGGCTGGAATTTCTCCATCGTGAATGTATTTTTTGATTGGGAGGATCCAGGATCCTTGGTTATTTGAGGATGATGGATACCAAAGTACGATTTGTTTGTCAGTTGTTATCTCCTCAACTTCTTGTTCTCCTATTGTTGGCGAGAGTATATGGATGATTGGGATCTTTGTGTCTTTTGGAATCTTCAAATATGAGGCTAAATTTGCCAAAGCATCTGCCCCAGCGTTCTCTTCCCTTAGTACCTGATTAATACTTAACAATTCGAAGTGTTTTTCTAATTCCTTCACAACATCTAGACATTTTATTAGTTTATCACCTTTAACTGCATATGAGCCATTAAAGTGGTTAGCTATCAACAATGAATCTATATATACTTGAAGATACCTGATCCTCATGCGTTTAGCTAATTTCAAACCTGCTATCAAGGCTTCATATTCCGCCTCATTATTTGTTGCTTAGAACTCATAGGCTATAGACTGGGGTAATTTGTCCCCCTATGGCGATTTCAGTAGGATACCTAATCCTGTCCCTCTTACATTGGATGCTCCATCTGTGAAGAGGATCCAAGGATCCTTGGTTTCTTCTAGGTCCTGGACTTCTAAATCATCTTCCTTTTGCATGTCACTGCTGAAATAAGCCACAAAGTCTGCTAGTGCTTGCGATTTAATGGCTGTTCTGGGCTCATACTGAATATCATATGCACTCAACTTCACAACCCACTTGGCCATGCTTACTGATAACTCTGGTTTTCTAAGCACATTCTTAACAGGATAATTAGTTCTCAAAATAATAGTATGTGTTTCAAAGTAATGTCTCAATTTAGTGGAAGCCATAATAAGTGCAAGAATTAACTTTTCTAAATGATAATAATTAGCTTCCGCATCTAAAAGAGTTTTAATTACATAATAAATGGGATGCTGTTCACCTTCATGATCCTTAACGAGGACTACACTTACTGCATTTCCTGAAACAGCTAGGTATTGATATAAGGATTCTCCATCAACAGGCTTCATCAAAGCTGGTGCCGAGGATAAGTAATCCTTTAAGGATTTAAGCGCAACTTCATGCCTCTCTGTCCACTCGAACTTCTTGTTTTTCCTAAGGATGTCGTAGAAATCTTTGCACTTCTCCGATGATCTAGACATCCTTAGCATCACAGGGGATTTTAGATTGATGATGGCTTCTATCTGCTTGGGGCTTGCTTCTATCCCTCTTTTAGTCACCATGTATCCTAGAAACTTTCCTGCCTTAACACCAAAATGGCATTTTGACGGGTTCAGTTTCATGTTATACTGGTCGAGGATATTGAATACTTCTTCAAGATCTCTGAGGTGATCCTCAGCTCTCTTTGACTTCACCACCATGTCATCTATGTAGACCTCCATAGTCTTGCCTAACTGATCCTTGAACATCATGTTGACTAATCTTTGATATGTTGCCCCTGTCATGTATGAATGTTTGAAGGCAAACTTGGATTTTCTTCACTTTAGGAAGGATATTATATCCTCCTCGATCTCACTAGGGATATCGGATCCTAGGAACACCTTCACATCTGGATCCTCTGGATCCAAGGACACCTCCTTTATGTCTTTCTCTCGAGCTTCCAGCACCTCCCTAGGATGTTGCTGTGGTTGCTACGCTATTGCCTGTTTAGCTGCTGGCTTCATTAATGAAGAATAGTTGTTCTTGGCTTCGACTTGGTCACCATCTATCCTTACTACTCCCCAAGGAGTCGGAAGTTGATGCATTGATGGTAAGTAGAGGCCACTGCCTTCGTTCCATGTAGCCAAGGCATGCCCAAAATAACATTGCAACAAGAAAGGTTATCTATAACACAAAGTTTTTGGTAAGAATTTAACCCTTCAATGTATATTGGGAGTTTGATGTCCCCTAATGTTTTCTTGGTTTCACCACTGAAACCCTCTATCACCGATGTCCTTGGGATGATCTTCGAGTCTGGTATATTCATCTTCTTAAGCACATCATGTTGGATGATATTGACCGAGCTTCCACCATCGACTAGGATCCTGCGTACAAAATGGTTAGCAATAAACAACGTAACAATCAAACCGTCATGATGGGGATCCTAGATGCTTGGTTTATATTCTTCATCAAAGAAAATCCTTTTGTTTGTTGTCAAGGTGGTGGATATAACCGGTCGTTCCCCGTTATCCAACTCGGTCTCCTTGGCCAGCCTCTTAGCTGCTGAGAAGGAAGTTCCACATATGTCTGAGCCACCGGAAATGAAGTTGATCACTTGAACATCTGGTGGGGGCGGAGTTTCTTTTTGAGGAACCTCTTCAGGATCCTGGATCCTAGAATTTTTTCTTCCCAACAGTTCCTTAGAATGGCCCTTACTCAGGAGGTATCTAATTTCCCTCCTTAAACCGATGCAATCTTCCGTCATATGGCCAAAATCCTCATAGAAAGCACACCATTTGGATTTGTCTCTGAAGGTGGTTGACTTCTCGTTCTTTCGGGACCACCTTGCCTTCTTTCCTAGATCCTTCATGTCACAAATCAAGCCATGGGTATCTACGGAGAAGCAATACTCTGAGATGCTGGGGTAAACTTCATCATCATCTCCTTCTTCAACTGCTCGGACATTTTGATTGTTGAATTTGAAGTATGGCTTCGCGTTGTTGTTTCTTTATGAGGATCCTTTATTCTTGTCAGGGGATTCTTGCTTCGTTTGAGCCCCTGTTCCTGGATCCTTTTGTCATCTTCCAGCCGTATGGACCTCAATGCTCTGTTCCTTACTTCATCCAAAGACCTGTAAGGAGTCATCACAAGATCATCATAAAAGGGGGATCCCTTCTGAAGTCTCATCTTGAATGCTTTAACAACAGTAGCCATGTCAATATTAGGGACTTCTAGGGCTTCCCTACCAAACCTTGTAACGAAATCCCTAAGGGATTCATCACTAGGTTGGATAACTCAGTATAAATCACTAGTTAACTTCTCAAATTTCCTACTACAGGAAAATTGACTGTTGAACAAGTTAACTAAGTATGAGAAAGAAGTAACAGAAAAGGGAGGAATACTTAGCAGCCTTTTAAAGCAGATCCTGATAGTGTGGCTCCAAAACCTTTGCACAGACAAGCCTCCTTGAGCCTCTCAGGAATAGGGTTGATTTCCATCCTTTCTCTATATTGAGCTACATGCTCTTCTGGATTAGTGGTCCCGTCAAACACTTTCATGTTTGGGGTTTGAAAGCGTTTCGGGATCTCTGCGTCATAGATTGGTGGAGCAAATCTGGGCAATTTGTGGCTTCCCTCCGGTATCTCAGGAATTGGACGGATCACCCCTGGTACGCTGGATATCATATCCTTAAGTTTCTGCTGTTCCTTAGCCGTGGCTTGGTTGATCCCTGTATCCTGCATGGAACCACGATTAGCATTTAAGGATATAGGATCATGCATGTTACCTCTTTGTTGTGTAAAGGTTGGCATTCCAGAAGAGTGGCTGAGATAAGAAGCGTCTGCTACAGGAGTTGGTCCACCGGATGCTATGGTCTGCATGGGGATTATATCTTCTTCATGGACCATGGAGGATCGTTGATGTTGAACCCCTGAGGATCCTTGATCCTGGAAGAAGGATCCTTGACTGTGGATGAAAGATCCTAGTGGTTGGGAGTTGAAGGATCCTTGAATATACAATCCGGAGGATCCTAGTTGAAGGATCAATGGCCCTTGCTGAAAGGTTGAGGATCCTTGAGTTGGTTGACCCATGGACCCCTGGTGAAGGATAGAAGATTCTTGCTGAAAATTGGAGTATCCTTGAACCTGTTGACCCATGGACCCCGGGTTGAGGATAGATGATCCTTGCTGGAAAATTGAGGGTCCGTGAGTCTGTAGATTCATTGCTCCCTGTTAAAGGATGGATGATCCTTGAGTAGATTGAGCCAAGGGTATTGGAGTGTTAAAATCCAACACCCTAGGCACCAGAGGAGTTTGATCCTCTACCGGTGATGTGAGAAAATATAAATATATAAATAAAACACAAGTCACAACTAAGCTTTAAAAACCAAACAATCTATCCTAGTTCACACAAACGGCAAGTGTACCGGTCGCGTATAACACAGATGAGGAAAGTCCGGATATCGAACTCGAAGACACGTGAAAACGTTTATAATCACTAAACTCTAACCAAGACTCACCAAATATTTAATTGATTTTTTTTAGATTTAATTTAACTACTTAACTTAACTAAATTAAAACTTTTGACAAAACTTCGAAAACTTTGACTGCAGTGATAAAAACGTCTACCTAGGTAAAAATCATACTGAAAAAGATGACAAGACAATGGATTGAAAACTCTCACGACACCGGTTCTAAATGATGACACAACTAAGGTTCGCTCAAGAAGGTCAGATCACCTCTCGGTCTCAATAACAAACTCTGACTTATCTTAGTTTATTTTAAGAATAAACCGGCAAAACAAATTATTAACGTGTTCTAATGCCGACTCACTTCTTGGTCTCACTGACACACTAGCCTAATGGAAATGAATACTATGCAACCAAGGATAGAGGAACAATTCAACTTAACTTAAACTAGACCAACTAATCACTCAAACACCCAAACCCGACAAGAACAAAACCCGCTCTTGCGCGATCTTAATTCTAACAAGTAAAAGTAATGAGACAAGTTTACTTCTTGTCACCTCTCGGTGTAACATCCTAATTTCGGTTTTATTAATAGAATAAATATCGTCTATTTTATAGTGGGTCGTTATCGGTTTAGAGAAATAGAATACGAGTTGGGTTAGTGTTGGGTTAAATGGATATGGATTATGGACTTGGATTAGGAAAGAAAGAGGAAAGGACCATGGGCTTAAGCCCATGATCCATAATTATATAAACCATTAACCCCTCATTTAATTCATTCTCACACATTCCATACACCACCCAAAACACACACTTAAGATTTCTCTCAAATTCTTCCTTATCTCTAGCCGAAATCAAGAAGGAAACCGAGCACCGATCCGAGGTAACGATAGTTTAATATTGTATGAGCTTAACCCGTTAGATAAAGTTGCGAAAAAACGAGCCGACACCGTTAAACCGTTTAAATCACGAGATCCGGGTGGAATCGGGTATAAACCGAACCTATGATGAGCTTAGGGATCACCCTAGCTCAGATCTGGATCGAACAGGGAGAAAAACGGTGAAAAACGAGTTAAAAATCGTTTTTTCCGGTGAGTTCGCGTTTTTCCGGCGGCTTTCCGGCAATGACGGTGCCGGAAAGGCGGCGCTGGAAAAGTAATACGAGGTTAAGGGTATGTCAGGGAATGTTCAGACATTCCCTGACGTAACCCTAGTTCGTTAACGGGAATTTAGCGAATTAAGGGTGATTCGTTAAGTAGATTCGCTGAGGAAAGATAACGAACTAGCCTTAGTTCGTGTCCTGATTCGTTAAGGAAAAGATAACGAACTAGCCTTAGTTCGTGTCCTGATTCGTTAAGGAAAAGATAACGAATTAACCCCCCCATTTCGTTATAGCCATTCGTTAAAGGAGATAACGAATTAGAAGGTCCAGTTCGTTACTTGAACCGATTCGCTATGTGGACTGGTTCGTACAAGGACGGATTCGTCAGAGGTCCAGTTCGTTAGAGGGTTCAGTTCGTTACAAATGACAAGTTCGCTAAGATAAGTCAATTCGTTAAAAAAGACTGAATAACGAACTAGAAAGTTTAATAAAATGACAGAACTGTCCCTGGACTTAGAAAAGAATGATTTAATTACAAATAAGCCCTTGAACTTTTAAGTAACATATTATTCAATGATTCAAAATGCTAATGGAAAATGTGTTAAGACAGTTAATGGAAATAAAATTTTTCCAAGCTGACCTGGCAGCTCGACCCCAGCCAGGGGCTCTGCCCTTTGGACCTTGCTAGGGGCTGCCGCCCCTAGACCCCGCTGCCAGGGGCGCTGCCCCCGGACCCCCGTTCGTTGTGGCTTATATAAAGATAGAGATACAACATGAGTAGTAGTAGTTAATTGATACATGTAAATATTATACAGTTAGTCGTGCACAGCTCAAGAAGGGAATAACGATTAACGGAGAGAGTAACAGGATTCAGGTGAGTTTCTAGCCCCATTATGTGTTATGTTTTCGGGGCTGTGTGCATACTCAATATGTTTGTTAATACGCTTATCCTAAGAGATAAGTGTATGCCTTATGTGAATAATGTGAATGTATGAATGATTGCTTGATGGTACGTGAACGATCTTCGGATATTGCACGTACTGACAGTTTGTAACGCTATGTGTAAGGTAAGTATGATACATATGCTTATGTGTATGAACGTGATAAAGTTAATAAAAGAAGGAAAGGATGGTTGTATGGTTGTATGGTTACGAAAAGGGTACCGAGCCCTAATAATACTCGAGGTATGATGTGTGGTTGTATGGTAACGAAGAGGGAATCGAACCCTACTAATATTCGAGAACTAGGGAACCGAACCCTACTAATATTCGAGGAAGGAGGGTACCGAGCCCTAATAATACTAGAGGAAGGAGGGTACCGAGCCCTAATAATACTCGAGGAAGGAGGGTATCGAGCCCTAATAATACTCGAGGAATGTAGGGCGTAATGCTCTTTATAACATAAGATATGAAAGCAAGTTAGTACAAAAGAAAGTATGAAAGTATGATTGAAAGGATATAAGTTTATGTGTATTGTATAATGTATGATTAACTAGAACTCACTCAGCGTAGCTGACTTTTAGTATGCACGCAGGTGAGTAGGATGAGGCAGCTCGCTTGAGGAGACACGTGGCATTGAATAAGAGGCTGGCATCAGAAGACTCAAGACGTTTAAGTTTAATGTTTTGTTTATTTTGAAAGACAAGATGTTGCTTTAAGACAAGATGTGTTTTTCTATGAAATGATTTATGAAAGTTTTATATTCCGCGAATGTTTTAATTAACTCTGATATTTAGAACTGTGTTTATGAGTAAATCCAACACGAAAGTAGGGCTACCGGCAACGGGGCCTTACACTCGGTCTCTAAGAAGGTGTTTCACAACTAATTTTATCTAATTAATTTACCCACTTATCCCTACGGTTGTACTTCCCGCAAATAAACCCTAAACACAAAGTAGAGAGCCTTAAACATGCAACAACTAATCAAAACCGATTCAATTAATTAAAGCACGAGGTTATTAGGTATAATCAAACAAAACACAGCCACTAAACACAATTTAATTTACTATTAAATCAAACTTTACATTAACAATTTAAGCCATGATCATTAACAATCCATATTACTAGTCAAAACCTAACAATATTCATCAAACCTAGGTAGAACAAACAAGATTAGCTACTCATTGATTTTTGGACAGCAGCAATATATCAGATTAAACATCATATAACTCAACATAAACATAATAAAACTCATTCAATGATCAAGAACAATCAAACACAAGTCAATCTCTAAGTTACTTGCAAAACAATCCAACAAAAAGATCAAGTTCAACTAGTTAGGGTTCTTGAACAAGAGATAAAGTTTATTAATGAATACTTATGATTTATGGCTGAGATTATGAGTTTAGATGATGCCTAGCAGCTGCACAAGACTCTCCTTGGTGTTCTTCTTCCTCTCCAGCCGTCACAACCACCAAACCCTAGCCGCCACAAGCTTTTCTTCTTTCTTCTCCCTTGCTGCCGATCGCAAATATAGGCAGAAATGGGGCTGCTGAATTTCGGGATTTGTGGCTGGATTATGGCAGAAAATTAAGTTAATTAACTTAATATAATATCATGTAAGGCTTCTAACTTATGGGCTTGGGTCGGGCCTTGAGTTGTAGTTTTGAAACTTGACCAAAAAGGCCCCTAGAGTCTTCCAACTTAACTCTTTGTTCACCATCTTTCATAAACCTACAATTAACATTTAATCTTTGTAAATTATTGCACTTAACCCCCAATACTTTCATAAAATAAACAATTAAGCATAAAAACCATGATAAAATCATAAGGAAAGTAAGTGTGTTTTACAACACATCAACCGGCCTCTTTGTCTTCTTCATGTATTCTATGTCCCGAAGGATCCTTTGGTTAGTTTTGCTTTGCTGCTCCATGTATGATTTGACCTGCGAAAACATATTAGAAACATCATTGTTAGTATTAACTACCGAAGTAGCAGCAGTAGTTTTCGAGCTCTGGAAGACTGGTAGTTGCGTCTTGTTTCCAGCTACAGTAGCCCTTGGTGCTCCCGTCAATGGAGGAGGCATCGGTGACAAAGTTCTTGAGGAGAGAGGAGCCGAAGATGGCATGGTTGATGAAGCAGAGGATTGCTGAGAGGCCATTGAGAGTGGTATTGATAGAAAAGGTTGAAAATTGATAGGGTATTTTCTGGATTACAGCACCAATTGCCCCACGGTGGGCGCCAAATTTTTTTGGACAAAAATCTGCTAAGGATAATGTATCCAAATCCGTGATTGTGAGGTATAGTGCTATGGTGATAGTAATGAATATATGAAAAAAATGGAGATGAACACCGTAATTTGTTGCGAGGAAAAACCCCTTGATCTTGATTAGATCAAAGGAAAAAAACCTCGGGTGATGACAAATCATCTATCACCACTTTATTATTATCAAAAAAGGTTACAAATGGTGGAGAGATCGATCAGTGTTACAATGGAAGCTAAGTGTGTGAGCTATGAATGAGAGATTGCTCGAGAGTGTGTGTAATACATGTGTTTTCTAACTGATCATTTATCTTGATTATAAACAAAAAATAATAACTAACTAAATCCCTACTTTCACGCCACCACTCCACTAGCCGTTTCTTCTTCAATGACCACGTGCGGAAGTCTTCCAGTAGCACAAGAATATGATGACTTAGTCCTCCAGCTGTTATATCTAACAAACACAACACCATTCAAATAAAACTATTAGTAACATATAATACCAAGAATCCTTGATCCTTTACAATTCAGAACATATCATAAGGATAATTGATCAACAAATCGATCAAGGATAGAGGATCTTCAGTATAAATTCTATGCCCTAACACCCAAGATCCGAACCCAAACCCATTATCCTTTTCTTGTACCCGATTGTTCAATTGGTTGGTTAACTTGGACCTTAATTTTCATTTTATTGTTGTTAATTGATCTCGTAAATATATTTTTATTGTTATCATCGAACTTGTTAGGGCCCAAATTTTATAGTCGGATCTGTGGTCAGCTCAGGATCCTGAATATTCTCGGGATCCCGAATATGTTCAGGATTCTCGAATAAGTTTAGTATCCTGAGTATTAATGCTAATAAATAGATATTTCTCTCTTGGCGTTGATTTATAATTGCAGATATTAACTGTTGATTTAGTTAATGTGAAATACACGGTTGGTGGTTGCATAAAACGTGTGGAATGAGCTATAACCGTTAGGATTAAGGGCCAAGTAATGGTTAACGATCAAATATTGACTGTATGCTGAAATGTCGCACTTATAGTTAATATTAGCACGTGGGAGAACTCTATTATTGTCAGGAATCATTTCTATTATAGGGATCCCGGATTTACTGACAAGGTTTTAGTATTCGGTATCCCTGATAATTACTAACTGTTGTATTATCCTCGAATATTTGAGGTTATTTCGCAGGTGGGACCACGTTTGACGAGTGACTCCCAAAAGAATCGGTCAAAGACGTGGGATGAACGTGGATACACTCAAAGAAGAGTGCTCCAACGGCTATTTTGGAAGACTCTTTCAGTTCCGGGATACTCGGAGAGTTAGTTAGGGATTTTCAGTATAAATAGGCTGCTGTGATCAGTTAGAAAAATACATGTAACACACACTTCACATTGATAGCCAGCAAAACTCATTGTAACATTTAGTATTCGATCGATTATCAGCTCCAACACTTGTAATCAATCTTTTTCGTTATTAATAAATAGACAGTGATAGTTTTCACCGTCCGGGGGTTTTTTGTGCCGGAGATCCTCAAGATCAAGGGCTTTTTCCCTCGAAATCAAATCATCATGTTCACCATATTTTTGATCGAGCACTCTACCTCACATACGAATTTGATCACAAAATTACTATGTTAATTTTTGACCGAAACAGAACTCACCGTCGTTATCAATTAGGATTTCTTGGCCAAAATCGTTTAACATTATCCGATTTAATATTTAAACGAAACCATAAAATCATTTCATATATAAACGATCGTTATAACACAATTAAAATTGCAGTTACAATCACATAACCCTCGCCAATGAATCCCTAAGTTTAATTTGGTTATTAAACTCTGCAAATACTTAGTTCATCATCGTCTTTGGCCGTCAGTCTTATCTTGTCGTTCATTGATGTGTTGTAAAACACATTTACTTTCCGTATCATTTTTATCATGTTTTAATTGCTTTTAAGTATAATTATTAAGTTTTATGGTTTGTTTATGCTTAATATTACAAAGTTGATTGTTTTCTTGTAGGTTATATAGTTTGGTGGAAAAAAGAGTTAAAATTGAAGAGTTTAGGGGCTTAATTGTTCAACTTTCAAACTTATAAGTCAAGGCCCGACCCAAGCCCACATCTAAAAGCCTTTTATAATATTATATTAAGTTAATAACAAGAGTTTCCAGCCATTATTCAAGCCATAATCCCGAAATCAAGAAAAAAACCCTAAAACCCTAGCCTGTCCGATCGGGGCAACTGTAGCAGCGGCAGAAAAAGAAAAAAAAAACGGCGGCTGAGGGGCTGTGACGGCTGGAGAGGAAGGATAACATCAAGGGTGATCTTGGGCAGCTGCTAGGGATCTTTTACATCGTTTGTTTCAGCCATATAACTTAAGTAATTCATCCATAAACTTTACTTATTGTTCAAGAACCCTAACTTTGTTGATTTGATCTTTTGCTTTGAATTGTTATGCAATTGATCGATAGTTTGTCTTGTGATTGATATTGTTTGGAACTTGAATGAATTTAATCATGTTTCAGTTGATGTTTGTGATGTTTTTCTTGAGTAAGCATGGCTGTCCAAAATCAATGAGTAGCTAAACTCGCTTGTTCTACCTAGGATAGATGATTGTTGAATAGTTTAATCTTGTATAATGGATTGTTAATGTTCAAGACTTAAATTATTGATGTAAAGTTTAACTAGACCATAAATTAGATTGTGTGTGATGACTGTGTTTTATTTGTTATTACTTATATTCCTCTTGCATTAGTTAATTGAATTAGTTTTGATTAATTGATTGCTTGTTAAGCTCTTGACTTGGTGTTTCGGGTTTATTTACGGGGTGTACAACCGTAGGGATAAGTGGGTAATATAATCATCTAAAATCAGTTAAAATACACCTTCTTTGAGACCAAGAGGTGATAAGAAGTAATATTGTCTCATTGCTTTTACTTGTTAGAATTAAGACCGCGCGAGAGCGGGTTTTTGTCTTATCAAGTTTGAGTATTTATGTGCAATTAGTTGGTTTAATTTCGGTTAAGTTAAATTGTTCCTCTATCCTTGGTGACATAGTATTTGTCTCCATTAGGATAGTGTGTCGATGACACCGAGAGGAGAGTCGTCATTTGAACACGTTAATAATTGTTTTTCCGGTTTATTCTTTAAAAATCAACTAAAATAAGTTGGAGTTTGTTAGAGAGACTGAGAGGTAATTTGACTTTCTTAAACAAGTTTTAGTTGTGTCATATTTTATAATCGGTGTCGTGAATATTTTTAATCCGTTGTCTTGTTATTTATATCAACATGATTCATTCCTAGGTAGACGTCTTTATTTATTGAATTTAAATCAAAGTTTTGTTAAAAGTTTTCATTCAGTTAAGTTAAGTAGTTAAATAAATTCTAAAATAAAATCAATTAAATATTTTGGTGAGTCTTGGTTAGAGTTTAGTAATTATAAACGATTTCACGTATCTTCGAGTTCGATATCCGGACTTTCCTTATCTGTGCTATACGCGATCGGTACACTTGCCGTTTGTGTGAACTAGGATAGATTGTTTGGTTTTTAAAGCTTAGTTGCGACTTGTGTTTTATTTATATATATATTTTCGCACATAAAGTTTTTGGCGCCGTTGCCGGGGACACGGTTTGAGGCGTATTAAGAACGGCTCGAGTTAGGACTTGCCTTGTTTCTACTTGTCTTTCTTAATTGTTTTGTTTGTTAGTTTAAAATAGTTTAGCTAATTATAATTTCTTTTATTTATTTTAATAGTTGTATGCGACGTACTCGATCTCTAGGACCACCAGAAGTTGAAGGATTTCCTGAACCAGAGAGAGAGCTTCTTGAGAGACGTCGTACAAAACCGTCTTCCAGTTCATCTACATCCGTCGGTAACACGTTCTCTTCTCCTACTTTTTCTGAACCCGTAATTAGGGATAGGATTATGGGCGACGCGAATCCACTACCGAGGAGGACAGTTGCAGACCGGGCCCGTCCGGTCGATGCTGGAGCGAGATCCAGCATTGCTCCACCAGCTATAAGAGTTCAAACGACTTGGCAGATTCCATCTAATGTTCTGAACACGATTGCTCATTCTGCTCAATTTCTCGGGTTGCTCCACGAGAACCCGCATTCTCATCTCACTCGTATTACACGTATCTGCGACACGTTTCATCTTACCGGCGTATCCGAAGACGCCATAAAACTCTGAATCTTTCCGTTCTCACTCGTTGATCATGCGAGTTTGTGGCTTGAGTCCCTCCCACAGGGATCCATTGCTACTTGGGCTGCCATGCAGAACCAATTTCTTGAAAAATACGATCCTCCTGCTAAGGCCGCTCGTTTGCGTAACCAAATTCATTCTTTCCAGATGGAGGACACCGAGAGCTTCTACGAGGCTTGGGAAAGGTTCAAAAATCTACTTGCGTTATGTCCAAACCACGGCCTACAAGACTGGGCGGTTGTCGAGAAGTTCTACTACGGAGTGACGTACGCAACTCAGAGTATGCTCGACACAGCTGCAGGAGGTAACCTACTAACGGCGAAAGATACGGATGAGTGCATTGCCTTCTTTAACGGATTAGCCATGAGTGGATACCAGCGACCACCAGTTAAGAGCACCAAAACCGTCGATTCCCTATCATGCGGCATGCATTCGGTTGACACGAGCACCGCACTTGCGGCACAAGTTGAAGCATTAGCAAAGATCGTGAAGGACTTGCAGGTGAAAAGTAAGTTATGCGAGATCTGTAAAGGGGGACACGATACCGTTCAGTGCCCCGTAGGTTTCCAGGAGGAGGCAATCGACTTCGTTAATAATCCAAACCGAAATCAACATTCTTTCAATTCTTATAATTCGGGGTGGAGAGGTAACCAAAATTCCAACTGGAGGAACGGAAATCAGTCCGGCTTCCAGCAACGTCAGAGCCTATTCCAGGATTCCGGTGAGGGACCGAGTAGTGGGGAGAAGAAGCCCACGTTAGAGGAGATGATGGCACAGCAGACACAGATGCTGTCGCAACTCATGACTTGAGAGGACTCCCGTCACAAAGAAACTCAAGAGAAATTCCGGGAGCACGAGTCATTCATGAGAAATCAAGGAGCTTCAATTCAAAATCTTGAGTGTCAGATGGGAGAGATAGCAAGTCGTCTAAATGAGAGGTCGCCAGGTACACTTCCAAGTAACACTGAACAAAATCCGAAGGCGTTTGCGAAGGCTGTGACGACAAGGAGCGGTGCGGGGGCGCGTAGCGAGCCCGTGATTCAAAAGGAGACGAGAGGAGTCGTTAGCGAGCCTGCGGTAGATGTAGAGGAGCAGGTAGACTAGGAGATTCAGTTGGAATCTCCACCGGCCAAGGTGCATCAGAGGCACAGCCCCGGAAGTTCAGCACAGGCGGAGAACCAACCATTACCCAGCACACCACCGAGAGTCTACAAACCTAGACTCCCATTTCCCGGGAGAGTCCGTAGGGATAGAGACGAGGAGCAAAACTCCAAATTTCTTGATCTTCTGAAGCAACTTCATCTTAATATTCCTTTCCTTGAGGCAGTTACGCAAATGCCCAAATACGCAAAGTTTCTTAAGGATATTCTTTCGAACAAAGAGAAGTTAGCCGAAGTCTCTTCCATTCCTCTGAGTGCTGGTTGCTCTGCAGTCTTGCAGAGAAAGTTACCAGAAAAGATGTCCGATCCTTGGAGTTTCACAATTCCCTGCATCTTGAGTGATAATACGGTCGTCCATGTGCTGGCAGATCTTGGTGCCAGTATTAATCTCATGCCGTATTCCGTGTATCGTAAGTTGGGTCTAGGCGAACTGAGACCTACCCGTATGAGTATCCAGCTTGCTGATCGTTCTGTGAAATACCCCCGAGAGGTGGTCGAGAACATGCTTGTTCGTGTTGACAAGTTCATCTTCCCGGTGGACTTTGTCATCCTGGACATGAACGATGACGATAGTGTCCCACTCATCTTGGGCCGACCATTCCTTGCCACTGCACAGGCATTGATCGATGTCTGCGAGGGTAAATTAATCTTATGAGTCGGGGATGAGAATGTCACCTTCGACGTTCGACAGTCACTGAAACACCCCAAGTCTGCTGATGACTCCTTATACTTCATTGATACCATCATGGAGCATGTCGGGGAGTTTCTCAGTGAAATTTGTGGAGGATCTGCCTCCGACACCCAGATTCTCGATAGGGAGATTCCGTAGATTGAAATGGTTGCCATAATCAATCAGTCCTTAAATGACGACACCGAGTCGCATACCCCTGAATCTGGCGTGTCTGCTGAGATCGTACGAGACGATCCGATGGACCGACCTTCGGTCGAGAGTCCTCCTCTTTCATTAGAGCTTAAGGATTTACCTTCCCACCTTGAGTATGCTTTTTTAAATGAAGAGAGGAAACTTCCGGTTATCATTACTTCTGCGTTGACCGAGGTCGAGAAGGAGAAGTTGTTGAGGGTACTACGAGAGCACAAGGAGGCTATTGCTTGGAAGATAATCGACATAAAGGGTATCAACCCTTCGTTCTGCACTCATAAAATCCTCATGGAGGAAAATTTCAAAACTGTCGTCCAGCCGCAACGGCGGCTTAATCCGAAAATGCAAGAGGTCGTAAAGAAGGAGATCATTAAACTCCTTGATGCGGGGATCATTTTCCCCATTTCTGATAGTGCTTGGGTGAGTCCAGTCCAAGTGGTTCCTAAAAAGGGTGGCATGACTGTCGTCACCAACGAGAGGAACGAGCTTATTCCCACAAGGACTGTGACGGGATGGCGAGTCTGCATCGACTATCGCCGACTGAATGATGCCACCAGGAAAGACCACTTTCTTCTCCCATTCATTGATCAGATGTTAAAGCGTTTAGCAGGTCAGCAGTACTACAGCTTCCTAGACGGTTTCTCCGGGTACTTCCAGGTTCTGATAGCTCCCGACGACCAGGAGAAAACCACTTTCACCTGCCGTTACGGAACGTTTGCTTACAAACGTAAGCCGTTCGGACTTTGTAACGCTCCGGCCACATTCCAGAGGTGTATGGTGGCCATTTTTCATGATATGATCGAGGACTCCATGGAGGTGTTCATGGACGATTTTTCCGTAATTGGGAGTTCCTTCGATCATTGTTTATCAAATCTTGAGAGGATGATGTCCCGCTGCGTTGACACCAACCTAGTCCTTAACTGGGAAAAATGTCATTTCATGGTTCGCGAGGGCATTGTTCTAGGTCATCGAATCTCAAGTGCGGGGATAGAGGTTGACCGGCCAAAGGTCGAGACCATTTCTAATCTTCCCCCGCCGACTTCTGTGAGATCAATTCGTAGCTTTCTAGGTCATGCTGGGTTCTACCGCCGGTTCATCAAAGATTTTTCTAAAATCGCGAGACCCATAACCAAACTTTTGGAGAAGGATGCTCCATTTGTTTTTTCTGAGCAGTGTATCGAGGCGTTTGATCTTCTAAAAGACAAACTAGTTAACGCCCCAATCATGGTTGCTCCCGACTGGTCGTTACCATTCGAGTTGATGTGTGACGCGAGCGACTTCGCAGTCGGAGCGGTTCTTGGACAACGGAAGGATAAGCATTTCCATCCGATCTACTATGCAAGCCGGACCTTAAATGGCGCACTGGAAAGCTATACCACCACCGAAAAAGAGCTTTTAGCTTTGGTGTTCGCTTTCGACAAATTTAGGTCATATCTGGTTTTGTCCAAAACGATTGTTTATACGGATCATGCCACTATTAGATATCTTTTCAGCAAGCAAAATGATAAGCCTCGTCTTATCCGATGGATCCTGTTGCTGCAAGAGTTCGATATAGAGATCCGTGATAAAAAGGGGGCCGAGAATGTGTTGGCTGATCATCTTTCACGACTAGAGGGAGTTGATTTAGGAGATTCAGGAGTTAGGATCGACGATCGTTTTCCGACGGAGATTCTGATGTTCGTTACTGCACAAGAGGAAGGTTTTCCATGGTTTGCTGATTTTGCGAACTATCTCGCTGACGGATACCTCCCAAAGATGCCTTACCAGAAAAAGAAGAAATTCTTTGCTGACATCAAATTTTACCTTTGGGACGATCCATATCTTTTCCGCATTGGTGCTGATCAGCTTATTAGAAGGTGTGTGGATGTCAAGGAAGGATGGCAAATTTTGAGCCATTGTCATGTGGGACCGACTGGAGGTCACCACGGTGTGAATTCTACGGCAAAGAAAGTCTTTGATTCTGGTTTTTACTGGCCGTCTATCTTTAAGGATGCTCATCTGTTCGTTAAGAGTTGCGATCGTTGCCAGCGTGTCGGCAACATTTCTTCGCGAAACGAAATGCCCCAGAATGCCATTCAAGTTTGTGAGGTTTTTGATATTTGGGGTATTGATTTCATGGGACCGTTTCCATCTTCGCGTGGAAACAAATACATACTCGTGGCCGACGATTACGTGTCTAAGTGGGTTGAGGCCAAAGCTCTACCCACCAATGATGCCCGAGTGGTAGTCCGTTTTCTGAAAAGTCTATTTGCTCCTTTTGGAGTCCCGAAAGCCTTGATCAGTGATCGAGGTACTCACTTCTGCAACTCGCAGATGGATAAGGCGTTGAAGCGTTATGGGGTCACCCATCGGCTTGCGACCGCCTACCACCCACAGACTAGTGGGCAAGTGGAAGTGAGTAATCGGAGAATCAAACGTATTCTCGAGAAAACGGTTGGTTCAAATCATCGGGATTGGTCTGACAAATTAGATGACGCTCTGTGGGCCTTCCATACAGCCTACAAGACTCCGACTGGTTCCACACCATTTCGGATGATTTATGGGAAGGCCTGTCATCTTCCTGTTGAATTGGAACACCGCGCTTCATGGGCCCTTCAAAGGGTTAATCTGGATTTACCCGCCGCAGAGGGTAATCGTTTCCATCAATTACACGAATTAGATGAGCTCCGGGATCACGCATATGCACAATCATTTCGGTATAAGGAGCATACGAAGGAACTGCATGACAGGAAATTGAAGGGTAATAAGTAGTTCAAGTGTGGGGATAAGGTTTTACTGTATAACTCACGATTGAGGTTATTCCCGGGAAAGTTGAAATCCCGATGGTCGGGACCGTTCATGGTCACTGAGGTTTTCCCGTATGGCACGATTGAGATACAAGATCGAAGCGGGAAGTTTAAGGTGAACGGCCATAGATTGAAGCACTACATAGGAGAGCCGATAACTGATCAGACAGTCGAGGTGTTCTACCTTGACTCATTCACCGAGGAATAGTCGTGATGGATGCATCACTCGGGAGATAGCCCGAGTTGTAGAGTTTGTATTATGATTCTCTTTATTATCTGTTTTTATTTGTTTTATTTTTATTTATATTTATAAAAACATAAAAATACAAAAAAAAAATTCAAAAAGAAATAAATATGTTTATTTCTTATGTTTTTGTTTTCTGTTTCGTACGCCGCTACATGCGAGCGAGTTTGAGTTGTTACAGGTACTATTATGCGCAGGATAGCTCTGATGGCGTTTTGGAACTGGTTCACCCGAGGTTGCGGCCGCGAATGGAATGATATACGGTCGTTCGTTTGAGTCATACACAGCTGATGAAGAATTTGCATCTAAACCAGGGGAGTAACCCGTTCTCTATTTTAATTTATGTTCTTTAAAGTTTTTAATTTTATGCTTTACGTTTTATTTTTATTTTATTTTTTTCCTTGTTCTCATCGAGGACGATTTCGTTCTAAGTGTGGGGATTGAAATTTATTTTACTTAGTTGTAGAAAAAAATAAATAAATAAATAAAAAGTTTTCACTTGTTTTTCGTTTTCGTACGTTGTTCAAGTTTGATATAAAAAAAAATAAAAAAAAATAAAAAAATATGTGTCCCTTGTTTTTAGCTTCTTTTGCATTAAAGTGGAGATGATGATATTTATCGGAAATAGGTTTTTCAAACTACTAATAATATGAGATAAATATAAGAAAACGCACTTAACTTGGGATGTGTCGGTAGGCTCAGCCTTGAAAATGAAAGGGCAAATTTGATAAAACGGTTAAACGGAAATCTTTTGTGGGTAAAGCGTTTTGTCCGTGGAAAATAAGCAATGAAAGGTCGGGCCATACTCAAGCCTCAAATTTTGGTATGAAAAAGTGGAAATATCATGAGTTTTAAAAATTTGAATAGGTTATCATATGATGCTTGGGTAGGTTTAATGTTAGAGTATGCCGTGTAGCCTGTGATATAAATCTTAAAATGCTAGTTAGTGTTTTACACCTCATCGGCGTTGGTTTTATAACCTTAAATCCTGTATTGATGGGATGCTTCGGGTCCGGAGACCATGGGTCTGTATGCAATCTATTTAGCTGGGTATTCACAATTCCTAAGTGGGGTTGTGTATATTTAAATAAAGCCAAAGAGCACACCCTTATAAGTCTATAAACATGATCACAAAAAGTACGAAAGTACAAATACACTACAGACTTGATCATCCACGCTGTTAGTCATGTGGGAACCCCTTGCTCGCGTCTCATTACCATTAAGAAACGGACCACAAGGGACACACTACATGTAAGCCCTACAGATGAAATTTTGCATACTCACCTATGGTTATGGATTTGGGGTATTGCTTGATAACGGGGGTATGTCATGTTGTGGGGAGCACTAGCTATAAATAATTGAACCTTAATCATATCTAATGGCTGCTTGGTAGACTTTGATGCTTAAGCTTAGGTGGATAAACAATAACCTTGATCGTCTTAACTATTCATAAATATGGAGCAACAAAGTTTTAATTATGCTAATTTTGAGGTTTAAGTCAAGTTGGGGTGGTCTGATCCGGTAAAAGCAGAAAATAAGCGGGTCTTAATTGTGTAAACCACTAAGTAATATTATTGTCGGATCTTATTTGTCTCGGTAAAGATTAAGGCATGGGTTTAGGTGGACAACAATATCGATGATCGCGGTTTTTGCGTTTTTCTGAGCTTTAAAATATAACCTATATGTTTGATTTAACTTTGATTTTCCGATTCTGATCCAACTGCATTAGACTTTTTCAGGGACGAAAAAGACTTAAGTGTGGGGATGTTTGATGTGTTGTAAAACACATTTACTTTCCGTATCATTTTTATCATGTTTTAATTGCTTTTTAGTATAATTATTAAGTTTTATGGTTTGTTTATGCTTAATATTACAAAGATGATTGTTTTCTTGTAAGTTATGAAGTTTGGTGGAAAAAAGAGTTTAAATTGAAGAGTTTAGGGGCTTAATTGTTCAACTTTCAAATTTATAAGTCAAAGCCCGACCCAAGCCCACATCTTAAAAGCCTTTTATAATATTATATTAAGTTAATAACAAGAGTTTCCAGCCATTATTCAAGCCATAATCCCGAAATCAAAAAAAAACCCTAAAACCCTAGCCTGTCCGATCGGGGCAACTGTAGCAGCGGCAGAAAAAGAAAAAAAAAAACGGCGGCTGAGGGGCTGTGACGGCTGGAGAGGAAGGATAACATCAAGGGTGATCTTGGGCAGCTGCTAGGGATCTTTTACATCGTTTGTTTCAGCTATATAACTTAAGTATGTCATCCATAAACTTTACTTATTGTTCAAGAACCCTAACTTTGTTGATTTGATCTTTTGCTTTGAATTGTTATGCAATTGATCGATAGTTTGTCTTGTGATTGATATTGTTTGGATCTTGAATGAATTTAATCATGTTTCAGTTGATGTTTGTGATGTTTTTCTTGAGTAAGCATGGCTGTCCAAAATCAATGAGTAGCTAAACTCGCTTGTTCTACCTAGGATAGATGATTGTTGAATAGTTTAATCTTGTATAATGGATTGTTAATGTTCAAGACTTAAATTATTGATGTAAAGTTTAACTAGACCATAAATTAGATTGTGTGTGATGGCTGTGTTTTATTTGTTATTACTTATATTCCTCTTGCATTAGTTAATTGAATTAGTTTTGATTAAGTGATTGCTTGTTAAGCTCTTGACTTGGTGTTTCGGGTTTATTTGCGGGGTGTACAACCGTAGGGATAAGTGGGTAATATAATCATCTAAAATCAGTTAAAATACACCTTCTTTGAGACCGAGAGGTGATAAGAAGTAATATTGTCTCATTGCTTTTACTTGTTAGAACTAAGACCGCGCGAGAGCGGGTTTTTGTCTTGTCAAGTTTGAGTGTTTATGTGCAATTAGTTGGTTTAATTTGGGTTAAGTTAAATTGTTCCTCTATCCTTGGTGACATAGTATTTGTCTCCATTAGGATAGTGTGTCGATGACACCGAGAGGAGAGTCGTCATTTGAACACGTTAATAATTGTTTTTCCGGTTTATTCTTTAAAAATCAACTAAAATAAGTTGGAGTTTGTTAGAGAGACTGAGAGGTAATTTGACTTTCTTAAACAAGTTTTAGTTGTGTCATCTTTTATACAAGATTCATTCCTAGGTAGACGTCTTTATTTATTGAATTTAAATCAAAGTTTTCAAAGTTTTGTTAAAATTTTTCATTCAGTTAAGTTAAGTAGTTAAATAAATTCTAAAATAAAATCAATTAAATATTTTGGCGAGTCTTGGTTAGAGTTTAGTAATTATAAACGTTTTCACGTGTCTTCGAGTTCGATATCCGGACTTTCCTTATCTGTGCTATACGCGATCTGTACACTTGCCGTTTGTGTGAACTAGGATAGATTGTTTGGTTTTTAAAGCTTAGTTGCGACTTGTGTTTTATTTATATATATATATTTCCGCACATCATTAATCATCAATAAATCCTCGTTTAAGGTAATTAAAATGTGTGTTGTGTTCGTCTTGAGTTAGTAATAAAATACCCATACATCATTAAGTAAACATGAAGCGGATTCACGAATTACAAATCCTAGGGTTCATAATAAATTTTGGGTGTTAATCAGTATTATATTTAAAGGCTCGTTTCTAGTTTATAACAAATTCACTGCATGGCTCATCTAGTTATGAGTGTGCGTGTTTAACCTATTGAGCCGGCCAGGGGCGCGGGTTCGAGCCTTGTCCAGCCCACGTCTGCCTTGTTATTTTATTAGTTTGATTTAATGTTTTATTAATTAATCAATAAGTAATAATAACGATAAACTAATATTATTTTACTGTTGGGAGCAGATTTTTATCCTCAGGATTGTTCATGTTTTAAGGATTTCAGCCTATCCTGCCGATACAAGTATTCTGAGGATTATTTTTCGCTAATACAACTATCCTTTATTGTTTTGTTTGTTTTGCAGACGTAACCACGTGTTTAATATGCTACTAAGAGAGATGGGTTTTCAACGGTTACTTCTGAAGCTCCATCAATTCGAACGTATGAAGCAACGAGTGGAAGACCTAGTCTAGGGTTTATCCCAGATTTCTCGGGATTTTAGTTGTAATCTTTTGTTTATTTAAACGAGCTGAATTGGTCATTTAGAACACACACCTCGCACTCATAGCTACTGAAACTTATTGTAACACTTAGCAATTGATCGATTATCAGCTCTAACACTTGTAATCAACCTTTTTTGTTATTAATATATAGACAGTAATAGTTTTCACCGTCCGGGGTTTTTTTTCCGGCGATCCTCAAGATCAAGGGCTTTTATCCCTCGAAATCAAATCATTGTGTTCATCATATTTTTTATCTAGCACTCTACCTCACATACGAATTTGATCACTAAATTACTTTGTTAATTTTTGACCTAAACATTTATGTAACCAACATCTTATATTGATGTTTTCTGGATGTTCACTCGTCGTATTTTTAACCATTATATATGTATGTATATGTATATGTATATATATACATCTTTATTATATATGTATGTATATATATATATATATATACCTCAATCCATATCCTGCAGATTTCAAGCCACAAATCATGAGGCAGAATATGAAACTTTGATAGCAGGATTACATTTAGCAATCGACATGAAAATCAGGTTTATTCAAGTACATGTTGATTCATTATTATTAACTAATCATTTTAATGGTTCATATGCTGTTAGAGGAGAAAAACTAATGAAATATTTAGAGCTAGTAAAAAAACTAGCAAAGTGTTTCAAAATGTTTGATATTTCAAAGGTACCTAGAGAAGAGAATGTTGAAGCAGATGCCCTAGAATATTTAGCTTCATCCTTCAGGATTTCGGAAGGTGTCAAGATTCCTATCATACATATCCTGAGCCTAGCAATAGGAGAGCAGGGTGTCAATGAAATATCAGACGATGATTAAGATATGGGAGTCAAGAATCACGAGGATAATGGAAATTCTTGGATTATCCCGATCAGGAAATATATTCAGGATGGAGTTATCCCCAAGGATGAAAACCCAAGAGCTTTTCGCACAAAGGTAGTCCCATATACTATAACGAATGGTATATTATACAGGAAATCTCTTGCAGGACCATATCTTAGGTGCTTGGAGAAGTCAGAAGCTCAAGAAGTTCTTCATGATACCCATGAAGGAGATTGTGAGAATCACACTGGGGGCAGAGCACTATTCTCCAAAATCCTGAGGACATGATACTTTTGGCCAACGATGAAGAGGGATGCTATGAATTGTTCTCAGAAATGTGATGCATGCCAAAGACATAGCAACATTTTGCACCAGCCAGCGGAACCTTTGTATCATGTTATATCCCATTGGCCTTTCATGAAGTGGGGAATGGATATTGTTGGAAAGCTACCCAGAGCTCCGGGGGGAAAGTTTTTATGCTGGCTATGACTGATTATTTCTCGAAGTTGATTGAAGCAGAAGCTTTTGTTCAAATCAGAGAGAAAAAGGTTATCTCATTCACCAAGCGCAATATCCTGACAAGATTTGGAATCCCAGTAGAGATAGTGTGTGACAATGGCTCACAATTCATTGGCAAGAGAACAACTAACTTTTGTGCCAGTTGGGCCGTTGGGGAATCAAGATGATCACTTCAACACCTGTCCATCCTCAGGCTAATGGTCAGGCCGAATCAAGCAACAAAATCATTATCAATAACCTGAAGAAAAAGTTGGGATCTAAGAAAGGAAAGTGGGCCGAGGAACTACCTTTTGTTTTTTGGGCAGATATGACCACTTCAAAGAATGCTACTGGTCAGACTCCTATCTCATTGGTATTTGGCGCTGAAGTAATTATCCCTATAGAGATGGTTATCCCTATAGCTAGAGTTAGTCATCAGAATCCAGAGGATAATACTCAAAGTCTACTTGAAGATCTGGATGCAGTAGAAGAACTCAGGGATTTAGCAAAGATCAGAATGGCATCTTATCTGCAGAAAATAGCAAAGTCCTACAACAAGAATATCAGGATTCATATATTTCAAGAAGGAGATTTAGTTCTCTGAAAAGCTTTTCAGAATACTACAAATCTTGCGGATGGGAAGCTTGCACCAAAGTGGGAAGGTCCTTACTTGATTGAGTTACAAGCAGGAAAGTGGGCATACAGATTGTCTGCTTTGGATGGTGACTTGTTACCAAGAGCTTGGAATGCTATCCATCTCAAAAAATATTTTATGTAAGACTGCTATCCCGATGATAATTGTTATCCTGAGAATTTTAACAGTGATATTAAACAACTAAGGTATGTATTCGAATTTATCTTTTTATTCAGTTTCATTATTATTATTCTTTTATCATGATACTGACTTAGGCATCGGAGTGGTGTTAGCCCACCCCTCACCTAGATTTGACTGTTTTGTAGCCTGAAGATATGTGGTATTCCCACATGTAATGAAGTTTATTTGGGCCTTGTCGCCAGTTAAGGTATTATTTAATGTCTTTTAAGGTTTAAGGGGTTTTCACCTCTTCTTAAGATCGCCTGCGTTTCACATGTTTATTCAGCTGTAGTTCGAGAGGCGGGCCCAGCACATGAAATATAGTTACTTGTCACCTCGTTATCCTCGTCTATTGGCTTGAATCCCAAGTTAATGGTAGACGTACCATTCCTAAGGTTTAAGGGGTTTTCACCTCTTCTAAGGGCCTTGTCGCCAGTTTATTTGGGCCTTGTCGCCAGAATTTTTGAGTTTATTCTCAGGATAATTTTAACATTGCAGGTCTATGAGTATATCCCCAGAATCGAAGGAACATCCTGAAAAATGATCTTATTACAAGGATAAAATTCAAAATTTTTACAGCTGTCTCGCAATAACTGTAAAAATTAGGGGCAATTGTTGGGAGTAGATTTTTATCCTCAGGATTGTTCATGTTTTAAGGATTTTAGCCTATCCTGCCAATACAAGTATTCTGAGGATTATATTTCGCTAATCCAACTATCCGTTATTGTTTTGTTTGTTTTCCAGACGTAACCACGTGTTTAATATGCTACTAAGAGACGTGGGCTTGCAACGGTTACTTCTGAAGCTCCATCAATTCGAACGTGTGAAGCAACGGATAGTGGAAGACCTAGTGTAGGGTTTATCCCAGATTTCTCGGGATTTCAGTTGTAATCTTTTGTTTGTTTAAACGAGCTGAATTGGTCATTTAGAACACACACATCACACTCATAGCTACTGAAACTTATTATAACACTTAGCAATTGATCGATTATCAGCTCCAACACTTGTAATCAACCTTTTTTGATATTAATAAATAGACAGTGATAGTTTTCACCGTCCGGGGTTTTTTGTGCTGGCGATCCTCAAGACCAAAGGCTTTTTTCCCTCGAAATCAAATCATTGTGTTCATCATAATTTTGATCTAGCACTCTACCTCACATACGAATTTGATCACTAAATTACTTTGTTAATTTTTGACCGAAACATTTATGTAAGCAACATCTTATATTGATGTTTTCTGGATGTTCACTCGTCGTATTTTTAACCATTATATATGTATGTATATGTATTTATATATACGTTTTTTATTAAATAAATTGTATAATAAATATAAGAGAAGAAACTATACGTTAACTATAATTTTTCCGTAACCCAATTTTCGTTAAAGGTTCGAAATACTTATTCATTTAAAATATTACGCACTGCGTATATATATTTACTTAATATATTTATTAAACGTTATTATTACATATTATAATTAATTACTTAAACATTTATCTATTTAAACGTTTATAGAATTGTGTTTTATTTATCTAGATATTATAATATATTTTAAAAGTATTTACAAACTAAGAATATAATATGAGTTAATAAAATTATAATTATCGAACTCTTATATACGATCTGGTTCATTAACTTAGCATATTCGCATTCTATCTTCCTTTATAGGCTTTATCTTCAACACGTGATTTCCGCGAATCATCATTCTTAATATTCTCTTTCACTTTTGCTCGTCTATTGAGGTGAGCTCTTATTTTACTTGTTTTCCACGTTTTGGGGACATATGCGTCAACATATTATTTCTTATTTATACATATACTCAAACTGCAACTATTGTCTTATGTGTTAACAATTTTATACCATACTTGTTATGTGCTTACATGCTTCTGTGAATCGCATTCGGAGTGGTTCAGCATAATCTCATAAGAGTATGATCATACGACAGTCGTCCTAGCTTCGTGCTTTTCGACATCTCATTTATCTTTGCTCATTGGTTAAATTGTTTATCTCATTTGACTTGTTGCAATACTTATATTTTATATATTTTATGTACATTAAACTGGTGTGTTGTTCACTCAACCTTGTGTTGACAAATTTACTTTTTTTCAACGCATATGCAAGTTATTGTGTGATGTGAAGTTAGTTCAAGTTTGGAATATCACTTAAGGAATAATGTTAAAGAAATTAAATGAGACAATTGTTTATGGTTTTTGCACTATTTGTTTTTGTTTGGATATTGTATCGAATATTTGTTTTATTTGATTTTAATAAATAGATATTGAAATTTCCAGTATTACATAATAGTACATTAAGAGCTGTGGGCAATCAGCTCACGGCCCGTCATTTTCATCGTAGGTTGGTGTGTGACATTGTTTGGTATATTATTATCGGAAGTGGTAAGGAAATAAAGTAGGAGAGAGAGAGAGTTGGTAAATATGGATAAAATTTATTTCAAAAGGTTGTATTATGCATGAATATACTTCAAACTTATATATGAAAGTATATCATGCATCTTTCATTACTTGGGCCTAAATGGGCTAAGATTAGATATTCTTGGGTCTAAACATATAATGAAATAAAACAACAAACTAACTAGGATAACACATTTACGGTACGAGTAAATTCAAAAGACTAATATATAAAACGATCCCCTACATATATGCTGCATATAGATGGAATGAAAAAAACAATCGATCTTACAATTACTAATTAATATATATTACTTTTTTTAATTTTTATTATAGCGATAGAATATAAGAAAAAAAAACACACATCAGGAATTATTTTTATTTCATTTTTGTTCCTTTTAGACGTTCGAGATAGTTCCCTGCTCATTAAGCAAACGAACCAGACACTTCATACTACAAATCTTGAGACACGTACATCACCTTCTCAATAAAATAAAATAACCTCTTAGTCTTATATTGGAAGCTTAATAACCTCAAAAGTATCATTGATTTATTAAAAATAAAAAATCACATCACCTCCTCTTTATCTAACACTTTTCAGAGCATTCTCATCCTATTTTCTATAAATATGTGAGGGAAGTTTGTAAATTATAGGGTGGAGTGATGAGTGGTTGTGAGTGTAAATTATAGGATGGAGAGAGAAATGTAGTGATTTTTTGTAAATTTGGGGAAACATTTGGGGAAACATTGTTTTCCCTATTTATTTTTTAATATTTGTTGGATTGGTTGTGAGTAGAGGAGAGAGAAAACTGTAATGATAAATGTATAAAAAATATTATTTAATTAAGCATGAGAGAGAAATGTTGTGTTTTTTAGTGTAATTATAGGGATAGAGATGGGGAACGGATTGAGAATGCTCTCACTCACATAATTGCATGCATAACTTTTAGCCTTTTAAACCCTAAACACAAAGTCACCATAATCATTAAACCATCATAAGCACTTCAACTTGATAGATCATATATCATTGAGATAATTTCATGCATGCTTCATTTACTTGTTGATCACGGTAATCACTCTGGGGAAAATTAGTCTTTGCTTTAACCCCACGGAAGTGTATGGCGGCTCGGTCGCACGCTCGGGCGGCAAGTTCTGCCGTCTGGAACGTGCCGAGCCACACTCTCACTTTCCGCATGGATCCCGAATTTCCGCGGCCCATGTCCCCCATTTTCTCTGCCGTACTCCTCTATACAGCCGCTTCCTCTTCCGTCCACACGGTACTGGTGCATTTTGATTTTGCCAAAAGTAGTTGCACCCTAAACAACCTTCAATGTTACACACTTTGCATACTTCCATTGGGTGTGCGCATAGTGACGTCATCAGGTGGTTTGTGGTGTTGCCGGAGATTACGACTTTTGAGTGCCGAGACTATGATGGAATGCTCTTCGTCCGCGGTCAACGGACGCCGGAAATAATCATGGTCCGGTTGTATATTAATATTGTGCATGCTGTTTTGTGTGTTTGTGTTTGATGTTTGAAATGAAACAGTTGGAGAGTAAGTTAGTGTGGATGTTTATATAGGGTTAGTTGTACACGGTGGTTGATGATGACGTGCCACGTGTGAAGAAAGTGTATGGGTTGCTGACGTTCGGGAAGTGTAAACGTGGCAGTCGTAAGAGTGAGACGTGGCAGGTGTAGAAGAAGTAACTTATGGAGGTAAGTTGGCCGGTTCTAGAATTTGATGGTTTTGAAGTAATTCTTGGTGACGCTTGTAACATTGGAGTTTGGTTCAAAACATTTTTTTTTCTAGCACAAAAGAGTAATAAGTAATTGGATGTAAGGCTAGAAGTTTTTCAAAATAAGTTATTCTGATCAAAGAGTGTGTTTCAAAAAATGGATTTTCTTAGGTATTAAGATTTTTTGGGAGTCACTAAAACTATTAAAAAGAAAAGGTATTTTAGGTAACCAAATAGCGGAATTTCAATGAATGAACTAACCAAAAACTCTCAAAGAAAATTGAAACAAGAACACATGCAATTCAACAATGATTACTCAAATTATCTTTGGTCTTGCTCAATACAAAGAATTTATGATTACACAAAAATGTCTCACTGAAGATGATTCATAAATGAAAGCGGAGTACAAGAAATCAAACGAATGAACTAGTTAGCCGTCAAGGACCTAATATGCTTATAACAGCCACTCAAGCGACTAGCTAGTCTCCTCTTCGACACTAACAATCCTTCAAGTTTCACCAGATGTGAGAATTGAAACCAAACTTCCTTAAGCTACTTTCAACAATTGACAATTAGGCCCCTGAAGTCAGAAACAAACAACTAACGACAATAACGACCCGTTGGCTATCATTGACCTGGACATGGCTTCCTAAGAATTTATACGCGCCCTGAGAAATACTTTTAAGAGATTACATGGCATAGTGTGTTGTTGCGGTTATGGATTTGGAAGAGAATGTCGCGCATGGTTAAAACTAATTTTAACAATTTGTGTCCTTCAAAAACTGACATATGACAAACCATGTGTTTAAAAGTAGACGAAATAACAAAATTCATCCTTTACATTTATATGAATTTTCAGTGGTTGTCTCTTACCTTTATAAATGCAAGAAAAACCTCTTTTATGTTTATAAAATCTATCACGTTATGTCATTTGACCCTAACCTAGTTAACTTTTCTAATTAAATCTGGTTATGTGCAAATTATTAAAGCTAAAAGAAACAAACAACTAACGACAATAACGACCCCGTTGGCTATCATTGACCTGGACATGGCTTCCTAAGAATTTATACGCGCCCTGAGAAATACTTTTAAGAGATTACATGGCATAATGTGTTGTTGCGGTTATGGATTTGGAAGAGAATGTCGCGCATGGTTAAAACTAATTTTAACAATTTGTGTCCTTCAAAAACTGACATATGACAAACCATGTGTTTAAAAGTAGACGGAATAACAAAATTCATCCTTTACATTTATATGAATTTTCAGTGGTTGTCTCTTACCTTTATAAATGCAAGAAAACCCTCTTTTATGTTTATAAAATCTATCACGTTATGTCATTTGACCCTAATCTAGTTAACTTTTCTAATTAAATCTGGTTATGTGCAAATTATTAAAGCTAAAAGAAACAAACAACTAACGACAATAACGACCCCGTTGGCTATTATTGACCTGGACATGGCTTCCTAAGAATTTATACGCGCCCTGAGAAATACTTTAAGAGATTACATGCATAATGTGTTGTTGCGGTTATGGATTTGGAAGAGAATGTCGCGCATGGTTAAAACTAATTTTAACAATTTGTGTCCTTCAAAAACTGACATATGACAAACCATGTGTTTAAAAGTAGACGGAATAACAAAATTCATCCTTTACATTTATATGAATTTTCAGTGGTTGTCTCTTACCTTTATAAATGCAAGAAAAACCTCTTTTATGTTTATAAAATCTATCACGTTATGTCATTTGACCCTAACCTAGTTAACTTTTCGAATTAAATATGGTTATGTGCAAATTATTAAAGCTAAATGTCTTGGATAAGTTATACATTTTTTTGTTTTAAATTTAAGTATTTTTTATAATATAATTAGTTCCAATTACTATTAAAATTCCTAATTCCAGCATATCAATGGATAAAACCAAGTAACAGACTACTTTTTTTTAATTTACGATTAATTTGTTCGTCATAATTTTTCTGAACTTAACCAAATGTAGGACGAGTTTCACTTTATATCGAATTCAAAAAACCACCTACTCAGTACAGTAATGATCCTACAAACAATAAAATTTACACATGCAATTTTAAATAGTACCTACACAGTAAATATATGAACCTACACACGCTAAAATAATTTAAAATACCGCTTACAAGGTGCATATATGAACCCGCACATGATTAAATTTACACACACACAACTTAAAATACCACATACACAGTACATAAATGATCCTACATATGATAAATTTACACACACACAATTTGAAATGGCACCTACATAGTACACAAATGAACCAACACAGTACATAAATGATCCTACATATGATAAAATTTTACACATACACAATTCAAAATACCACTTATACAAAACATATACACACGATAAATTTTACACATAAATAATTCAAAATACCACTTACACAGTACATATAAATAACCTCATATACTACATAGACTAGGTGTTTTGAGTTTTTGATATTTATATAATATGCATGTAAAAACGAGTTGATCTTAATTTAACTGAAAGGCATTAAATACATAAACTTAAAGGTACCAAAACTACCCATATGGAATTAAAAAAATATTAAATGGGAACCTAAGTTACAATAATGCTATTTTGATTCTACACCATTGATCATATAACAGATTGTTGATCTGCAATGCTATATGGAACAGATTGTTGGGCCAGATTGTTGGGTGGCAGTTAGACCTGCAATGCTATATGGAACAGATTGTTGGGCCATCAAGAAGGCACAAGTGCGGAAGATGGAGGTGGCAGAAATGAGAATGCTACGTTGGATGTGTGGGCACACAAGGCTAGACAGAATAAGAAACGTTGTGCTTCGCGAGAGAGTAGGGGTGGCGAACATAGCAGACAAGATAAGAGAGTGGAGATTGAGATGGTTTGGACATGTAAAGAGAAGACAGACGACGAATCCTGTTAGATCCGTAGAAAGCATTACTATAGAGGGGAGGAGGGGTAGAGGACGACCGAAATTGACTTGGGATGAGAGGATTAGGCATGATTTGATAGACCTAAATCTCTCCGAGGACATGGTTGAGGATAGGAATTCGTGGAGAAGTAGGATTAAAGCTAAGGATTCCTAGAGAGAATTGAATACCTTAGGGCTTAGACTTAACTTATTTAGGTCACTTACCATAATGGTATTTCCCTTACATATTTTATTATTATTATTATTAGCTTTTATATTGCGGTTAAACTGCGACCTTATTATTAATATTATTATAATTAGTAGTAGTTTTTTTTTTTATATAACTGTTAAACTTTTTTTTTTTTTTTTTTTTTTTCATACACATGTTCTTAGAGCCGAGGGTCTCTCTGGAAGCCACCTCTTTATTCCTTTGGATAGAGGTACGGTGTGCCTACATCCCACCCTCCCCAGACCCTACCTATAGCTCTGCTGTCGGTGGGATTTTACTGGGTATGATTGATTGATTAATTGACCATTGATCATATAAAATAATGGTCAAGATTTACTTCTCGCACTTCTCGATACAACTTAACTTCTCGCATGAACCATCCCCTATATATATGTATATATATATATATATATATGATGAGTATCATTATAGAACTGTTAAATTATTTAAGAACATTAAAGAACCCTTGAAAACTAATGTTTTTTTATAAATTTTTTGTTTGTTAATGTTTTTTAAGTGTAGCTTTATCATTTTTATATCTATATTTACGATTACAATTTTGAAAATTAGTTTTTATACATATCTATGTTTTGTTTTACACTTATGTAAATTTGTTAGTACATAAATTTTACACATATGTAAACTTGTGATTAATATATGTAATCAACAATTTTTATGTAAAATATGATAAGACTACTCTTAAATAATGTTAATATATAAAAAAAAAATAACAGAAAGTTTGGTTGTTTAGAGTTCCTAAGAGTTCTTAACTTTTTTAGAGTGCTTAAAGGATACTAACCCTATATATATATTTATATCCCCCTCTCCCCCTCCCTCTCTCCTTGCATCGGTGTAAGCGTGTTGATAAAGGCATACCCGAGACACAAAGTTACAAAGTATATTCAAAGTTGGAGAAGCACATTGCTATGTGTTGATGAAGTCAATTATTTCTTAAAAAGACCTGCAAGATCTTATCGTTGACGTCACAGTTGAATGAAAAATTCTAAATGGGGTGATATGCATTGATGAAATCATGTGGATAAACGCATACTGGTGCAAAATCCAAAAAAATTAAAATTTTGTTTAGTAATTATTGTTGTACCAAATCCCTTGTAACATTGAACTAATTTTGTTAGAATTAGAAATATTATTTATTTCTTTGTTTAAATTATGATGCGACAAATGACCAAATAATAAAATAAACACATTGAAAACTGTTTGTGTTTGACTTTAGTCAACTGATCTCACAAGTATCATATCAAATATTGTTTGTTTATATAACTAACGGAAACTATCACTAACAACTATCTAAAGAAATAAATAATAGAAGCAAATTGACAAAATAACAGATAATAATGTTAATAAAAGATAGTGTATTAAGAAGAAAAAAAATAGATGCCACACTCCAACTTAGAGCCTAAGCGTGTGACCAATAGTTTGTACTTATTTTGTAAATATATAAGAGTTTAAGGCGGTAAAGCGGAATTTATTATTAAAATATTAATATATTTCAAAAGGCAGGGATAAACACACGTTAGTTGATACAAAAGTTTTTGAAGAAGAAAACCATAATTTACATTATTTTAATAATAAAACTGCGACTGAGCCATCAAATCGTCTAACGGATCTCCATCATCTCCGAACATCTAATCTTGATTACCTGTAAAACAGTTTATAAAATACGTTAGCAACGGATGCTGGTGAATACGTTGACACAAAATATTTAATACTTAATTATCCCCTCGATACATCGTAGGCCTCGACCTACCATGGCTTTGGAAATAATCAAGTTCTAAAAGTCTGAATAACTATTACAAACTCCAGCTCAACTCGAAACCGCTCAGCGAACATCGTAGCGTTCGAGATCGTACCTCCTCCCTATATACACAAGATTATCCCCACTTGAACATCGTAGGTCTGGCCCAACGTGGCGGAGGCATAATTAGGCGTGGTGCGGTCTGCCACCATCTAACCACATATGAAAGGACCAAGAAAAACGTATACGATAGCCTGAGGGCCAACGATTACTTTTGTTTATAACATTTTAGGGATAAGTAATCCGTGTAAACAATTTATGACTTGATTTATAAAGCTGTAAAGAGTTTGGACGTATTCACGCTTGTAAAAAGTTTAGACGTATTCACCTATGTTATGATCGGTGTGTCTCATTGATGTATTCTTCTTGTTACCTCGGACCTATAGTACGAGAATAACCTTTTATAAACACTAGATCTACAATCTAGCTTTAAATCTTTAGTCTATTTGCATAATCGTTACCTTGATAATAATTTCTCTTTTATAAAATAATTTTCATCCAAGAGGTTTCATCATTTAAAAACTATGTTTCTTCTTCATGAAGAAACGTATATACCAAGTTTCTTATTTCTTAAGAAACATTATAAAATCTTTAAAATCATAAAGAAATAATAGTTTATCTATACCCTCGTCTTATGAAAACTATGTTTCACTTATTAGTTAATCAAGGTATATACTATATCCCCCGACTAGGGTCTAAAGCATAGATAGTAAAAGAATTGGGCAGAACCCCTACCTTGTATGGCTAGCTTGTATGAAATGCCTAGGCTTGAAGCGGGCAACACTTCTACTTGTAGGTGGGTAATCGAAAGAATAAACGAACAACACTTCTACACCTTATACGTACTTCGATACACGAATGCCGGAACGTCAGTGTCAGGTGTCGTCAGCTTCAGCAAATAAATTTATAAATGTGAACTCACTATGTTACACACTATAAGGGATAGTATGAGTAGAAGTAAGGTTCGTGTCCACAGGGAATGCGTTTTAACAATTTTATAACCGAGAACGTTTTAGAACTAGTATTCGTAACTGGGGGGTTTTGTGCAAATAAATAAATTATATAAGCATAAACTAAATAGTAGTAGTACAAATGTTTAACATATAGCTAAGAGATAAAATAACTAACTTAGAATAAACAATTATTAAGGATAGTTCCGACACAAGGGGTATTTCATACTTCTGATTCGAGTTGCGATCATCAATAATTATGGTGCAATGATTTTTATTATTAAAATATTTGTATCAATACTAAACGTCACGCTGTTCGGACGTTCCCTCCATCTATGTGTAACTAAGTGCAGTTCGTTAGTTAGAGTCAACTCGCTACCCTAAGCTCACGCCATTCGGATCTTAACGTGCGAGTTGCATGTGATGAAAGTATTAATTCTCATTTAGTGTTCACGCCGTTCGGAATACTAAATCACATTGTATAATTTCTATAACGAAATTGAATTCATAGACAAACACAAAATCGTCATTTGTTCCTTATTTATCAAGATTAAAATCATATTTCATATTTTAACTTTGAAGAACGTCATTAGCATATTAATAAATTGATCAGTTTCGTTAACAAACTAATTTGAATCCTAACAGAGTTTTGGATTTAAAGTTTAAGAAATTATACAAACGAAACCTTTCAATAATAAAATCACGTAACTATTTCACATTCGAATCATAATACAAAATAAAGCCCTTAATGTCGAAACTAATAGATTATTAGCCTAACATAGCGATGAACATAACCAAAGTAAACTTACAAAGTAAAGACATACTACTCGTGGGGTGTTCGGGAAGAGCTTCGGAACTCTCGAGAAGTGGTTTGGACCTCCTTGAGACTCTTGGAACCTCCTTGGCACTCCTATGGAGTTTATTTAGCAAATAAGAGAGAAGAGACGTAAGAAATGGTGTGTCTTTGGCTAAAACTCGGGCTGCTATTTATAGCTAAAAATCAGGAACACTTATGGGTCGTAATGTTTTCAACAGTATCCTTATGACCCATAAGAGTAACTTTTTATCTTATCTTATCTCCAACTCCAGATTTTTAGGATCATGTTTCCTACCGACAGTCTTTATGGGTCGTAAGATTGCTTTATGACCCATAAGTTTTATTTTTAAATGTTATGATATTATCTAATCCGGATTTTCTGGATCTTGGTTGCACCGACGAAGACTTTTGTGATACAATAATGACCGACGGTTCTTTATGGGTCGTAAGGGTTTTTACAACCCATAAGTGTCAACTAATGCTGGAAATCTTTAGGGGTTATAAGTTTCAGCTGGTCTTTAGTCTTCAAATCTTTACAGCCCATAAGTTTTACCATTGTCTTGTTATTCTTTTTATCTTCGAGTGCTTTTGATCTTCATTTATTCCGGCTTCATTCTATCTATCGGTAGTTCATCAGTTTTCCTTCGGACCAAGTTGCTTCATTCCCATTTCGGACCTTGTTACTTCATTCCCGGTTTTGTTTGGTTTCTGAATTGCGTCCTTTTGGTTGTTATTTCTTGTTTATTTGGACCAATTCGTCATTCGAACCTACAAATCCATGTTACAAATAATTTAGTATAAACTCATTGGATTTGTAATGAAAAGTGTATAAAATCGGTGATAAATGATACAAATAATGTGTATAATTTTTTCACACATCAAATATCCCCACACTTAAACATTTGCTTGTCCTCAAGCAATGCCTTAATCTGTAAAAACGAGAGGTCACGGTGATCATCAAAGGTAGACAAATTATTGGCAAATTTATAGATTTATATATATACATAATTTAATAATATTTAAGGATAATAGCGATAGGAAAAAGACTAAACCAAGTGTATTTGTTTTAGATGGAGTTCTTGATAGTCAATTATTCACTCTTTTGCATCTCTCACGTTCGCTCTCACTCGGTTTCTTTGTGTAACCTAGCAGAAAATGTACTAGTGTTTTCTGTGATCGCTCAAAAGGCTAGCCATAAAGCAACATTGTCATAGGCTTGCAATGGTATCTCTCCATTTAACATGTAAAAGTTATATAAATCAAGAGGAGTCTAGAACGGGCATTTTTAGGAGGCTTAGGATTTGGTGGTAGGAATATATGAAGGTTTATTTGTGTGTGAAGTGTTGCCCCGGTTTAGCTAATTATCCCGACTTTCTACAATGAAGAAAAACAAACACTAATTTTTGTTTTTCTTTTCGTGTCTACAAACCAATTGACTCTATTAAGGTCAGATCGTCAAGACCAGTTTTGTCAAAGATGTGTATTAAATCTTCCTCAATCCTGTACTGAACATTATTTACAACTCTAATGGACCTTTCGGCATTGAGCCTAATAACCCCCACCTCATTAGAAGCATATACTCGTATTGGGATTCAGTTTGACCTTTTCTACATCTTCCAGTGTGAGACCAATTTCCACAACCCATGCATTTTTCATAACGTTTTTCTCTTCTTTTCATAGCACTTTTGGATGTTCCACAAAATGGTGGTTTTTGCTCCTTTCGACGCCACTTTTTCCTCACCTCATTGCTTAAGAGAAAAATATTCTCCCTAAGTTCTGTAGGAAACCTAGGCTTTGCGAATTGTAGACAACAAAGTAGACTGAAATCGAAGGAATGCATTTCCAGTTCTTTAGGGTCTGCCGGTAAAAGACCACAACTAATTCAGAAAAGTTGATAATTAACTAAACCGAGTTTATTGTTTGTTTGTTTGTTTTTTTGTTTTTTTTTTTGGGTATAATTGGAAAAGGAGGAAAGGGTTTATAAGGATAACTGTGTGGGTTATGATCAATGAAACATGGTTAGGTTTGGCTTGGTTTACTGGTGGGAAATATTTGGCTTGTGATGTAATGGAAAAGGGTAATTTAGTGGGTGAGTTCTATAACCTCTATCATTATATAGTTTTACAGTTTATGACTTTGACGAGAATATCCATGGCAAGTTCTAACAAGTATACATTTATGTGGCACACTCATAATCAAGTGAATCATGAGCATATAATGATGAATGCTCGATAAAGGCTCAATAACTCGCTTGGATTTTGGGTGGGTATTTTAGATGCAAATTTATGAATAATTGGTATGCATTGAAAGTTTCCATTTAAAACAAACACTTGGTGATTTTTTTTGTATCATTAAATATAAATAAATCATATATGTATAAAAATCAACTAAAATGCAACAATTTGCCGTAAAGTTTTCAAAAATTTGACCCTGTTTTTACGTTTTGAAAAATTGTTTTCATGTTTTTCGGTTCCATATTTCCCCATCCCCACACTTAAAATACACATTTTCCTCAATGTGTGAGAATAAAGGTAATAACGAGCGGAAAGGAACTGAAAAACTCCCCTGATTGGACTGTGATGGTTTTCGGACGATAGAGATTGTTACGAGTTCCTCTTGCTAGTATTGTAAATTACGGGTCGTGGACGCGAAAAATCAGTTCCATTCGTACAACCTGTATAATCCACGTTTCTAGAAAACGAAATTAGCAAGAGATACGGGTCGTAAGCTTTCGTATACGACCCGTATACAAAATGACCGTTGAACAACGGCTATATACAACGGTTAATAGCCGTTGCAAAAAGGGTTATAAATATCCAATTAACAATCTCATTTTATTCAACAAACACTCTCAATTTTTATCCTCTCCAAGGTTCCCGAAAAACACATTCAGAATGATTCATCCAGTTCTTGTGCTTACCGGAATAATGCTCGTGATTCTTGCCTTTCTCATTTACAACCTCCCACCGGATGAGATATTTCCCTTTGTTGTTTTGTATTTGTTTGTTGCTTTACCGTTGTATTTTATCTTTTATGCAATGAGTGTATGAATTTTCATTTTTATTGTACTCATTAAGAAATAAAATTGTTCTTTTTAAATTTGCAAAGTGTTACAAGCAAAACAAGTTAAATATACCGTTCGTGAATTTCCAAAATTACTTGCATTTCCTGCGGTATTCGTTATCTCAGTTGTTCTGTAATACTTCAATCAAAAGTGTAAGTAAAAGCAACCAAACATAGATAAACAAAAGTACCAAATACAAACAACTATCTAAAACAAGAAAAAAAAATCACAAATTGAACACAAAAGTTTGTTAGACTAACCTTTAACCGAACGCTAGTAGCTAGAATCGAACTTGGAATTTGGTGTTTGGCTTGGTTCACTCTTATGGGTGTCGTTTGTGTGTGGTTGGGTGTAAAAAAGATGTTTCTTTAAGAAGGTCACCCATATGTTTAGTTGGGGAATTCCTTATGGGTCATAAAGATATTTGAAGAATACGCTTACGGCCCATAGGATTGATTTGAAAAGGTCACCCATAAACTTTAACTGGTATTTCTTATGGGTTATAAAGGTGTTAGGGGAACAAACTTACGGCCCATAAGAATGCTTCATATAACAAAACTTCTTTTCTTTTCTTTTTTTTTAGTTTGTTAAAATAAAATCCCCACACTTATTTTTAACGACATCCATTGTTCACGAGACCAAGAATTGTACTTGATTTTTTTTATTTTCTTACCAGAAATCACGATCTTGCATCCCTCGATAAAGGTTAAAATAATAATTTCACACAAAAACACACAAAATAAAAACTACGGGTTGCCTCCAGTACAACGCCTTTCTTTAACGTCTTTGACTAGACGTTGACACACTTTTTCAGTTCATGTATGTCAGGTTCTCCAAGTTAATTATGTCATGATTTTCTTTTTGGAACCCTTCATAACATAATTTTAGGCGGTGTCCGTTTACTTTTACCTGTCTTTTCGCTTGTTATCTCAACTGCACCATGAGGAAAAACGTTAGTAACAACAAATGGTCCAACCCATCTGGACCTTAATTTCCCAGGAAAAAGCTTGAGTTTAGACGAAAATAGCAAAACCTTTTGCCCTACAGTGAACATTTTTCGTGTGACTGCCTTGTCATGAAATGCTTTAGTTCTTTCTTTGTAAATTCGAGAGTTCTCATAAGCATCATTACGAATCTCCATGTTGTAATTTACGAGAAACTCCTTCTTCGTCCATCTCCATGTTGAATTGTTTGACAACCCAAAAGGCTTTATGTTCTAATTCAACCAGAAGATGACAAGCTTTCCCAAAAACAAGTCGGTACGGTGACATACCTATTGGTGTTTTGTAAGCTGTGCGGTATGCCCATAACACATCATTCAAATGTAAGCTCCAGTCCTTTCGATTTGGATTGACCATTTTCTCTAGGATTGACTTGATTTCTCTATTTGACACCTCTGCTTGCCCATTTGTTTGTGGGTGGTAAACTGTTGAAACGCGATGTGTAACTCCATACTTCTTGAAAAGTGCTTCGCTGTTCTATTGCAGAAATGAGTTCCTCTATCACTGATAAATGCTTTTGGCATTCCAAATCTTCTAAAAATATTGGACTTGATAAAATCTGAAACAACTTTAGCATCATTTGTTTTCGTGGCTTTTGCCTCTAGCCATTTAGAGACATAGTCCACATCCAAAAGTGTATAAGTGTTACCAAATGAAGACGGGAATGGGCCCATGAAATCGATGCCCCATACATCAAAAATCTCACACACCAGGATTGGTGTGAGTGGCATTTGATCTCGTGATCTTAAATTCCCAGTATTTTAACATCTCTCACATGACTTGCAAAACATATATGAATCTAAATATATACTAGGCCAATAAAACCGGATTATAGTACCTTATGTGCTGTACGTTTTGGACCAAAATGTCCACCACATGCTTGTGAGTGACAAAAATCTAAGATTGAGGGTACCTCGCTTGTGTCGACACATCTTCTTATTACTTGATCGGTACCATATTTCTAAAGGTATGGCTCGTCCCAAACGTAATGTCTTGACTCTTCTTAATTTTCTCTCTTTGAGCGCGAGTCAGATCGGAGGGAAAAGTGTCTGTGTTCAGGTAATTTACGATGTCAGCTTACCACGGTGCAGCCAATTGTGTAGCAAACAAACTTTCATCAGGGAACAGATCATGCAATGGCATAGGGTCATCATTGTTGATGATCCTGCTCAGGTGATCAGCCACCAAGTTATGCTTTCCACTTTTGTCTCAAATTTCTTTGTCAAACTTTTGAAGTAGAAGCACCCATCGAATCATCTTGGCTTTGAATCTTTCTTTGTCATGAGATACCTTAATGCAGCTTGGTTAGAGAAAACAATTACTTTGGTACCGAGTAGATATTGCCTAAACTTTTCCAAAGCAAAGACAATAGATAAAAGCTCTTTTTCGGTAGTCGAGTAATTGCGTTGAGCTCCATCTAGGACTTTAGAAACGTAGTAAATCACGTATGGCACTTTGTCTTTTCTTTTCCCTAGCGCTGCTCCCACTGCATAGTTGCTGGCATCACACATAATCTTGAATGGGAGGTCCCAATCAGGTGGTTGGATTATGGGTGATGTCACCAACATCTCCTTCAATGCATCGAAGGCTTCTCTACACTTTTCTGAGAAGACGAACTCTACATCTTTTTGTAAGAGTTCGCACAAAGGTTTGCTGATCTTCGAAAAGTGTTTGATGAATCTTCTGTAAAAACCTGCGTGTCTAAGAAAAGAGCGTACTTCTCGTACACTTTTAGGGTAAGGTTAATTTTTTTAACATCAATTTTAGCTTTATCTACTTCTAACCCTTTTGTTGAAACAATATGTCCAAGAATGAGACGTTGATCTACCATAAAATGGCATTTTTCATAATTTAACACAAGATTGGTCTCAATGCATCATTCCAAAATCTTTTTCAGATTATCTAAACATTCACTAAAAGAGTTTCCATAAACAGTAAAGTCGTCCATAAAAACTTCAATTATTTCTTCAACATAATCTGAGAAAATACTTACCATGCATCTTTGAAAGGTAGCTGGGGCATTACAAAGACCTAATGGCATTCGCCGATATGCAAAGGTACCAAAAGGACACGTAAACTTTGTATTTTCTTGGTTTTCGGGTGCAACAGGTATCTAGTGGAAACCAGAGTATCCATCTAAGCAACAATAATGAGTTTTACCTGCTAACCTCTCCAACATTTGATCAATAAAAGGTAAAGGGCATTTAGCCTTCTATAGTCAATACACACTCTCCACCCATTTTGAACACGAGTGGGAACCAATTCGCCTTGTTTATTCTTTGTAACAGTGATACCGGTCTTTTTGGGTACAAAATGAACTGGACTTACCCATTTTCTATCAGAGATTGGGTAAATCATACCTGCATTGAGTAGTTTCAAAATCTCTTTCTTGACAACTTCCATCATGGGAGGATTTAATCTTTTTTGTGCTTCACGTGTGGGCTTGTAGTCATCTTCCATGAGGATCTTGTGCATACAATGGGATGGACTCAGACCTTTGATGTCAGCTGTGGTCCAACCGATTGCTTCCTTGTATTGCTTAAGCATATTAACCAATTCATCCTCTTGGTTCTTGGACAGTTTGTAGGATATGATTACTTGCAATTTGTCATTATCTCCAAGATAAGCATACTTAAGATGATTAGGAAGAGTCTTTAACTCTAGATCTGGTGGATGCACAATGGATGGTAGGAGCTTTTGTTCAGTAACTTGTAACTGCAGCTTGGTTGATTCATACCTAAGTTGTGTATCCATGAGGGATACGAGCTCTATCAGCTCATCTTCAAGTTTGAACTTTTCAGCGAGTTCTTTTGTTGATGCTTCATCAAGGCTTTTGTTCAAGATTAGTGCAAGAGTGTCATGGTTAGATAATTTGAAGTAATCATCAGTTAAAGGATCGATTACATCTAACCAATTCACAGATGAAACATCGCTTGGATACCACATAGAATCATAAAAATTGAAATTTATGATCTCACCATCAAATTCCATTGAGAGGGTACCACTATAAACATCAATATTTGTTTTAGCAGTATTCAGAAATGGCCTTCCTAACAAAATGGAACTTGAGTCTGAAGTGTCACCATCTTCCATGTCTAGCACATAGAAATCAGCGGGAAATACCAGCTCATTCACTTGCACTAACACGTCTTCTAATAAACCTTTTGTGTGGACCATGGATTTTTCAGCCAATTGAATGACTACCCATGTCCTTTTCAACGGTCCTATGTTAAGAGTCTTGAAAATGAAATATGGTAAGACGTTGATAGACGCTCCGAGATCAACAACGACCTCTTGTTCTTCTTCTTTCTTTCTTCGTGCTAAAAAATCTTGAGGGTAATGGAGGAGGGACTTTGAACTTAGGTATTACTTCTTTTGACTTGGAAGTATCCTTTTCTTCAGTTTTCTTTTCAACAACGACCTCTTGTTCTTCTTCTTTCAGTTCTGGGCCGTCGTACTTCTTTCCACTTCTCAACATGATGGCACAAGCGTTGTGCTTAGGGTTTGCTTCTGTTTGTGCGGGTAGTTTTCCTTGAGATTCGAGTCTACTCACTGAACTAGCTAACGGAGCCATCTGTTGCTCCATATTCTTGATCCTGACCTTTGTTTCTTGTTGGAACGTTTGAGTACTGGCAGCCAGATTCTTCACAATGTCTTCTAAAGACATTCCAGAGCTGCTTAGTTGCTGTGTTTGTGGTTGACGATGTTGAAAATTTTGTGGGTTTGAAAAGGGTTGACGTGGTTGATATTGAGGTGGTCTTTGTTGGTAGCCAAATTTGGTGTGTTGTCCCCAATTCTGATTTACTCGTGGTTGATCATATTGCCTTGTGTTTTATCCAGGATATCCGCCAACTGCATTCTCTTGTTCGACATTGTCTTGCAGCATTGGACAAATATCATTGGGGTGTCCTGTTTCTAAGCATATTCCACATGCTCGTTGTGGTGCTTCAATTGTTTTATCCTTTGTAAGCATCATGGCTGCTTTTGTTAACTCAGCCAATTGAGTTTCAATGTGAGGAGTACTCACTCCTTTCATAGCACGTGGTACATCTGGATACCATTCTTCTTCATGTGTTGAGTGTTTTGTGTCATCCGCAGCTGATTGGATTATGGCTCTAATTTGGGTTGGGGTTTTGTCGAGTAGGTTTCTTCCACTTGAGGCACTCAACAATCGTCTCTCCATGGGTGCCATTCCTTGACAGAAGTATTGCAGTAGTTGATGCTCCGAGACTCCATGTTGAGGCTCCTTGAACCTTTCCCAGTAAGCATGTAGAGGCTCTCTTTTTTGCTTGTTTGATTGCAGTGATTTCTCTACGAAGAGTGGACGCTTTTGCTTTAGGGAAGTATGTGTCAAGAAAAGTTCTTGCAAGTCCATTCCAGGTTGTCATTAACCCTGGCGGTAGGGTATACAACCAATGTTTCGCTGAATCTTGAAAAGAAAAGTGGAATGCCCTAAGTTTGATTTGATCCTCTGTGACATCATTTGGCTTCATTCCGGTGCACACGACGTGGAATTCTTTGAAGAAATTGTGAGGATCTTCATTCTCCAGGCCTCGGTAGGTTGGCAATAAATGGATAAGGCCTGATTTCAGCTCGAAATTTGGCATAGCGGGATAATTGATACAAAGAGGTTGTTGGGGAACATCGCGGTTCGCCCATTCTCGAAAGGTTTGCTCGACTGGGTTTACTACTTCCATTGGGTCCGAATCTTGGGTCGAAGTCGATTTTTTTGACGTGGGAGTGGAAGATGAGTCAGAGTCACTTGACAAGGAAATGTTTTCCCAAATGTTAACGACTGGTGGTGATTGAGTAGAGTTTGAAGGATTTGCTAACTTCTTTTGAAGTTTTACCTGTTTCCTTAATCTCTTCGTGGTTTTTTGTATTACTAGATTGATATCGAGTGGGTTACTAGTTCTTAAAGATCTTGGCATAAAAGTGAAATTTTGGATGAAGTCCCCGGCAACGGTGTAGGTTCCCGGACGGATTGGGATCATCGTCTCGGTCTTCTCGACGCTTGGTCCTCAACTCATCTCCTCTACAGCTCATCTCCCTCTGAGATGCCAAGAACACCTTCAAGGCATCTATTATTTTCCCGTGCTCAGCCAGGAGGGATGCCTGCAGTTGATTTGCTTCCACTAGGCTTTGAATAGTCTTGGACTGCTCAGCTACAATCCGCTCTAGTGAAGCTATCCGTTCCGAGTCAGAAGAGGGCGTGTCCGCAGGTGGTACCGTACCCGATAACCCTGCAGAAGTGGTGACCGTAGACTCGACAAATCGTGCTACTACCACCGGTGGAGTACGCGTTTGAGGTGGTAGAGACACAATTGCTGGAGACGACGTCTGGACGGCTGTGATCGGTGGAATGTCAGCCGATGATGTAGCCACTAAAGGAACAACCGTAGCGCTTGTACTCGATACCTGCACAGAGGTAGGAACAAAGGACATACCAGACAAGGCAGGTGGAGCAAAACGTACCAACCGTGAAGTTTCTCCAGCTCCTACACCCATACATGTCGTTTCCCTACGTGAACGCTTTCTTACCAGCTGCACAGCTTCTTCTTCATCATCTTCCTCGTCGTCATCGTCAACAATTCGCTTCTGTTTCCCAACCGTTCTCTCATACGTTACCATCATTCGTCTAGCCTCTTCCATGACATCATCAAAATCAGCCTGTGGACCCGAGACTTGAATATTCTCTTGAAGATCAACTCGGTCCATATCAAACATTCCGTGCCCGCCGAACATGGCGTCCAGATCAATCTCTGCAGCTGTCACAGCAGCAGATACAGCAGGCGCAGCTGATACAGCCTGGGGTGCTGCCGCCTGTTGTGGTCTTGGGTCTCTGAACTCGTCCCCCGCCGCAGGCACATACTCCGGGTTTATAAGATACCCAAAGAGCGGAGTATGCCTGGGACGCAGCTCAGGCTTGCTTCGTGCGCTGGAAGTGCGACACTGTGCAAAGATACGTTTCGTCACACTTTCAACGTATCGTATAGGGCGTCGTTGAGGCAGCGTCGGAGCCACATGATTGAAAATCATCTGTAGAAATCGAGGATACATTGTAAACCGCTCACGCGCCACAGCCCTTCGTTGCCTGTCGATCTCGTAAAAGATCATCTGGCTGAACGAATATCTTTTATTGTAAGTCAATGCAGTCATAGCAGACTGCATTGTCGCACCCATTCCATCAGTGCCTGCCTTCCGTCCTGACATACAAACGATCATGACGTGCATAAGGAAGCGCCACTGATCTAAGAGGAACCCCTTCCTCCGTTGAGTGTCTCCTAAGAGACCCGAATATCCCATCCTGAGGAACGCCCCATCACGGAATGGCGCAACAAACTCCGTTGGGTCATCCCTCGTTTCTTCACCAAACTGCAATGCCACCCGTATATGTTCAGAAGAAAACTGAACGACTTGACCGTTAACGGTGTCTCGCATGACCGGGGGCTCAACCCGGCAATCATACTCTACCGTCTGCCAAAAGTCTTCAATATTCGGCAGCGAAATAGGCAGGGTAGTTGTTATTGCATGATAAATCCTTGAGCGCAGGAGAAAAGTAATTATCTCCCTGTAGTCTTCCACGCCCTTTGCATCTGGGTCAAGTGTTATGAACTGGTTATGAGCTGGGAAGAATTGTCTTTGATCATCACCGTCATCACCTGCACCTCCAACAGCAGCCATATCTGCACTAAACGAACCAAGTTAGATAAGCGTTAAAGTGTTAGACAAGTTCGCTTGATTCAACAGGAGCGAAGTTGTGTTCAAACCTGTATAGGCGAAGTTAAAAGGTGAAGCGAAGTTGGTAACAACTTCGCTTCATCTATAAGTTCGTCTAATTTATTTAAAAAAGATGGTCTGGGCGAAGTTAGTGGTAACTTCGCCTCTTCACAACATCGCCCCAGGCGAAGATAAGGGTTAGGCGAAATTAAGCCCTAGGCGAAGTTGCGGATAACTTCGCCTCAGGCGAAATTAAGTCCCAGGCGAAGTTGCGGATAACTTCGCCTAAACCCTAACTTTGCCTGAACTGAATCGGCGACTGTTAGGATTCCAATCATCCAGAAATCCGATGTTTCGGTAAAAATTGACGATGAATAACTGAATAACACTTGGTATTAAGGTTATGAGGACGTAAAGTTTGTCCATGAACACGTAACATGAGGTTTGAAAATCGGTTTCAAAAACCCGATGGTTCGAGGTTAAAAACCGGGTCGAAACGACCCTTGATTTGCGTGAACGAACTAGTAATACATGATAAAATAACACCTCGGACCTTTGATCAGAATGAAAATCGAAGTAAAATAACACGAGATCGATCGAAAGAACAAGTTCGCCGGATTTTCTGGTCTGTTACAAGTTCGCTGTAAATAATGAATAAATTTACTGTTTGAAACCTTTTATAGGGTCAGAGTTGGTCAGGCGAAGTTACGGATAACTTCGCCTAGGCGAAGTTATCCACAAGTTCGCCTGATTCAACTACTTCGCATATATTTTCAAAACCAACCCTTGTAATTTTGAACAATTTGAATTAACTCTTTAAAATTTTCTTTTAAGAATTAAACGTCGTGATCAATTCTAAGTAACCAGTTAAAATCAAAACAACTACAAAACTAAGAAAAACTTATAAAAATTTAACGAATAAGGGATCAAATTTCTGTCTCGATAGGGACTGCTACGTTTTAGAAAAGATCCGAACAGGAATCATACTAGCTACGTGACTGTCACATAGATTCGTGTTTAGCTGTATTATGACATATAGAGACAGGTTGTAGGCAGGTAATATACTTAAGATGGTTTTCATCGTTTCTGTGATACGAGTTAGGTTCAATTAATCCTTAAAATTTAAGTGGGTAACAACTCAGAAATATTGATGCCTCCTATCTATCCTCAAAGGGTATTTGGCTTTCCCCAAGTCACCCCGAATTGACTTCGACCCATAGTGTCTGATTAACTTGTAGGTATTCTATGTCTGGATCCCGTATTCATTCTTACTCCATGATTGAGAAGTCTCGATATCTTGAACTCTCGAATGTTACAATAACTTCATACGTACTAATTTTTTTTTTTTTCAAACGTACTTATAGACTTCAGAGTAATAAGCAACTACAAGTCCCGAATCTGGATCACTGCAGTGTCTTGAAACGCCTTCTTCACGTGAATCAGAATACTTACGGGCTCGTGTATGACTGGGTAATCACTTTTCTGCCTATCATTCGGAAAGATATACATGAAGACACGCAAAACTCTTAAGGAGTTTCCACATAAAATCAAGTAGACTTTAATTTGTATCACATCTACTTTTACGCACCATAAAAAGTTACCATGACATACAATGATTGTCCTAAAGCCTTTTAAGCCTAATAACTTCACTAGTTAAGCACACAAAGTTAGTATATATATCATTTTCCAAGGTTGGATCAATTTTCTGTTAAACATAGCAAAGAACTTCTTACGAAGTATTAGACTTGAAAAGTAATTTCATTTCCGTAAAAAAAATTTTGACTTCAGTCACCCCGATCACGTCAAAGTCTTCAGGTAAACGGCAATCCCGAAGATCCAATGGATCAACTGGACCGACCACATACAAGTATGTGTCCTTCTCACTAAGAATGACCGACTAATTTTCAGCGACAGAAAGAAAACACATCTTAACTGCCCCGGTCACTTTCAGTCATCTGGTTAATGGCGACCCTCATTCTCTAAGTAGAAACGAGGACCAAAACATATCCGATGATATGTCCATCAAACTGAGGTAACCGACTAATTTTAAGCAATAGTGATGTTTTTTTTTTTTTTTTTTTTTAAATAAACACAAAAACATGGTTACTCGGGATTGATCATCCCGTTCAGCTCAATTAGGTTTTGAAATCTGGATTTATCAAACGCTTTTGTAAATAAATCAGCGAAATTTTCCAGCGTATCAACCTTTTCGACCTTGATCAGTTTCTTCTCAGCACAATCCCGTATGAATTGATGACGAATGTCAATATGTTTAGTTTTACTATGCTTCACGGGATTGTTAATTACTGAGATGGCAGCAGTGTTATCGATTAAAATAGGAGTGAGTAAGAAATTCAGACCATAGTCGCGTAATTGTTGCTGAATCCACAAAACCTGAGAACAGCAGTTGGATGCTGCCATATATTCAGCTTCGCACGTTGAGATTGCGACTGACGTCTGTTTCTTGCACTGCCATGAAACTAATCTTCCACCGAGAAACTGACATCCTCCTGTTGTCGACTTCCGACTCTGATTGCATCCTCCATAATCAGAATCTGTATATGCTACCAGTTCTACGTCTCCTCCCTTCGGGTACCACAACCTTAGCTTCGGCTTGCCTTTGAGATACCGGAAAATCCTCTTCACACCTTTCATGTGAGATTCCTTTGGGTTTGCCTGAAAACGAGCACAAAGACAAACAGCAAACATTATATCAGGCCTAGAAGCAGTTAAATACATCAAAGAACCTATTATAGCCCGATACTGAGTTGGGTCCACATCTGCGTCACCGTCTATTTCAGCTCCCAACTTGTGGTTGACGCAAATTGGAGAGTCAAATGGAGAAGAGTCCTCCATCTTGAAGCACTTGAGGACATCATGAACATATTTAGTTTGATGAATGAACAACCCATCCTTCTTTTGATCAACCTGCAATCCTAAAAAGAACGTTAGTTCACCCATAGCACTCATCTCAAATCTTTTCTTCATAACGGCCTCAAATTCCTGACACATGGAGACTCTTGATGCAGCAAATATGATGTCATCCACGTAGACTTGAACTAGCAGGAAGTGTCACACCCGGCCCTGAGCGGCGGAAACAGCCGGGCGCGCGCGAGTGGGAATTGATACTTAAGCACGGGCCATTGCAAACATTCAAAGTAAGATTTTCATTGCGCATGAAAAGTTTAATACAAATACATTACATTGATTAAAAATTATAAAAACATCCAAGTATAAAAATTATTGAAGATTTCCACGCCATATCCCCATGCGCGGCGGGAACAACCACGCGCATCGAAGGGATAGAACTAAAATCTTCCAAAAAGCTAGTTTAGATGTTCAGCGTGAGGTGCTCTAAGTGTGACTCCATGCGCTACCTAGTTATCTCCTGATAGACACGTAAAAACATTTGAATCAGTATAAACTGAGTGAGTTCACAAGTCTTAGTAACTTGATAAATCGTATTGCATCATAATCTTGATACAAATCATTCTGAAACATAATTCTGATAGCATCATTAAAACACATGCTTGGTAAGACATAGTTATATCAACATATTCTGATAAAATCGTTCCGCGGGTTACGCGCGAACATTTCTGGGAACTGTGCTCGTCTATGCAAAGTGGCGCTGCCACTACGAGCTAAAATAAGTAATACCGTCCCGCGGGTTACGCGCGAACGTTTCAGGAACATGTGCTCGTCCATGCAAAGTGGCGCTGCCACTACGAGCTAAAATAATAATACCGTCCCGCGGGTTACGCGCGGACGTTGTGCCGGAAAACAAGGCGCTCGTCCATGCAAAGAGGCGCGACCCCTACGAGCGGGTTCAAACCCATAGTACTGCCCCATGACCATACTAGGCACTCGTCCATGCAAAGAGGTGCGACCCCTACGAGTGGGTGGATCAAACCAGCAGTCCCTACCCTTAGAGTTCCAATGGTAAAGTGATCACTTACTCGAGTTCTAGCGCACATACATCGAAAACCTTAGATAACCGTTTGCATTACTCATCATGAAACATAACTTAAACACATAATCGCTTGCATAGCTTGTAAGTATACCATGATAAAACATTATTTAAGTACGTGTCCCTCGCCCCGAAAACAGTTTAAAAATAGTGAAAACAGTGAAAATAGGGGCTGTGAGACTCACCTGTGGTTCTTGTTAAGGGATTAATCGAGATTCGGGTTTTCTTGGTGTTGGCCTCGGAATTGAAGGTCTAGAATACGATTAAATAACAAGAAGTATATATATTAAGATCAAGAAATAGGAGAATATAAGGGTTGGATAGTAGGTCTCAAGGTTATATTCTCGGCTTACCTAGTAACAGGATCGGAGCTGGAAACAACGGATGCTTGGGAGAGGATTAGTGCAAGTTTGTAGTTCTTTGAAGTGTGTTTTGGGTGATAATTTAGGTTACAAATTTATAGGCAAACTCAAGGGAACACAATCCCTTGCTTTAGGGGATTGAAATCTTTTCATATCTAGGTGTAATGATGATAAAGTATGGAAATTATTATTGTTTATTGTTTACTTAAAAGTGGAGGAGTGGACAAAAGATCTTGATTTGATTTGGACAGGACATGCAGGTCTGGGGTTGGTGAGAATAGGGTGGCTGACAGTTGACTTTTCATGTTACAGTGTGCTTTTTCAGGTACTTTTGTCAGTGTACAGTAAAAAAAAGTGGAAAATCTCTGAAACACGCTACTGTTTCCTTTTGGGCGGGAGTAATCTCCTTATGTCTGGAGAATAGACTAAGTGTTCTGTGCGCATCACTTTGTGCGCATAGCTTTCTGCGTGAAGGACATTTCTTTGCTGCGGGTAGGTGCGTAACCTTCTCGCAGTTGGGGATATTGAGTTTCATTTGTAGATTCTCCAGGTGGTCTTGGTATTTCAACATAGTGATCAGTCATGTTGAAGTCAATTCCATCTTGGAGCTTCAGACAAACTAGCTCTCAATGTTCCCGCCATGCGGGGAGGTTAGTTCCCTTCCGCACGCGCATAAACGATTTAGGATGCACCCGCCTTAGCATCATGCGGGATGGTCAACTCAGACAACATAACGTTAAGTTACATGATAACATAAAGCCAAAACATTCACGCATGGCGCATATAACATATGCTCACGCTGGTTCTTAACATGGTGCGCTCGCGCAGGGCGCACATAACAAATGCACGCGCTGACTAACATGGCGCGCTCGCGCAGGGCGCACATAACAAATGCACGCGCTGACTAACATGGCGCGCTCGCGCAGGGCGCACATAACAAATGCACGCGCTGACTAACATGGCGCGCTCGCGCAGGGCGCACATAACAAATGCACGCGCTGACTATTTACAATCACCTAATTATTAGGTTGATTACTTAGTTTAAGGGATTGGGAATTTACCGGGTGTCACATTCTCCCCTCGTTAAACGAATTTCGTCCCGAAATTTAGGAGACGTTGCTGGCAGAAGCCATGCTCTGAAAGAGGTGTGGGTATTTCTTGCGTATTTGGTCTTCTCTTTCCCAAGTGAATTCAGGCCCACGCCTCGAGTTCCATTGAACCTTTACTAACTTGATTTTGCTCCTGCGTAACTTTTGTTCTTTCCAATCGGTTACTGCTATAGGTTCTTCTACGAAGTTCAGCTGTTTGTCGATGTGAATCTCTTCCAACGGCAAAATCAACGTTTCGTCAGATAAGCACTTTTTGAGGTTGGACACATGAAACGTATCATGAACTCCACTGAGTTCGGCGGGTAAACGGAGTTTATAAGCAACCGGACCGATCCTTTCCAGGATCTCAAATGGTCCAATGTAGCGCGGATTCAACTTTCCTCGCTTGCCGAAACGGGGGACTCCTTTCCATGGAGAGACTTTCAACAGTACTCTATCCCCTACTTGAAACTCCAATGGTTTTCTTCGCACATCTGCGTAGCTCTTCTGTCTGTCGCGCGCTGTCTTAAGGCGATCCCTTATCTGAAAAATCTTGTCTGTTGTTTCTTGGATCAATTCTGGACCAGTCATTTGTTTGTCACCTACTTCAGCCCAGCACAGTGGGGATCTACACTTGCGCCCATACAAAGCTTCGAACGGCGCAGCCTTAATGCTTGTGTGATAGCTGTTGTTGTAAGAAAATTCAACCAATGGGAGATGAGTATCCCAGCTACCTTCGAAATCGATTGCGCACGCGCGTAGCATATCTTCCAATGTCTGGATTGTTCGCTCGCTTTGCCCATCCGTTTGAGGATGATACGCCGTACTCATGTCAAGACGAGTACCTAAAGCTCCTTGTAACGATCTCCAAAACCTTGATGTGAACCGACTATCTCTATCAGAAATGATGGACACTGGGACTCCATGTTTTGAAACTACTTCTCGAATATACAGTCGGGCTAACTTTTCCATCTTATCGGTTTCCTTGATCGGCAGGAAGTGCGCTGACTTAGTTAGCCGATCCACAACAACCCATATTGTGTCATAACCCCCAGGTGTCCTTGGCAGTTTGGTGATGAAGTCCATAGAGATTTGTTCCCACTTCCACATGGGAATTTCTGGCTGCTGAAGCAACCCTGATGGTTTCTGGTATTCAGCCTTCACCTTCGAACACGTCAGGCACTTACTGACATACGTCGCGATGGCGCCTTTAAGATTGGGCCACCAATACAGCGTTTTAACATCTTGGTACATCTTGTCTGCGCCAGGATGTACGGAATACCGCGTCTTGTGAGCTTCGTTCAATACCTGCTCGCGCAATCCTCCCTTGAGAGGGACCCATATGCGGTTAGCGAAATATAGATTGCCGTTCTCTTTAAGTTCCAAATTCTTAACCATACCCCCAAGGCATTCGTTTTTAACAAACTCTGATTTCAAGGCTTTTTGCTGAGCGTCTCGGATGCGGGTAGAGAGATTTGCGTGAATGGTCAACCTTAGAGCCTTGACTCGTAGCGTTTTTATTCGCTCCTTCCTACTTAGCGCGTCTGCTACCACATTCGCCTTTCCAGGGTGGTACTTAATTTCACAATCATAATCGTTCAACAACTCCACCCATCTTCGTTGCCTCATGTTTAAATCCTTTTGATCAAATATATGTTGAAGGCTCTTGTGATCCGTAAAGATTATACACTTTGTACCATAGAGGTAATGGCGCCAAATCTTTAGCGCGAAGACAACCGCTCCAAGTTCTAAATCATGCGTTGTGTAGTTCTTTTCATTGGTCTTGAGTTGGCGTGAGGCATACGCTATGACTTTGTCTCGTTGCATAAGGACACATCCAAGTCCCTGATGTGAAGCGTCGCAGTAAACAACAATGTCATCCATCCCCTCGGGCAAAGACAAAATTGGCGCACTACATAACTTCTGTTTCAACATTTGAAATGCTGTTTCCTGATTTTCGCCCCAAACAAACTTCTTGTCTTTCTGAGTTAGCGCGGTCAGAGGTAGAGCTATTTTGGAGAAGTTCTCAATGAAGCGTCGATAGTAGCCAGCTAGTCCTAGGAATTGCCTCACCTCAGTTGGGGTTTTTGGCGCTTCCCAGTTTTCGATGGCCTTGACTTTGGAAGGATCAACGTGAATTCCTTTCTCGTTTACAACGTGACCGAGAAAGTGAACTTCTCTAAGCCAAAACTCGCACTTGGAAAACTTCGCATACAACTTTTCTTTCCTCAACAATTCCAAAATCAATCTCAGGTGTTGCTCATGCTCGGCCTTGGTCCGTGAGTAAATCAGAATATCATCTATAAACACAATCACAAATTTGTCCAAGTATGGTTTGCACACGCGGTTCATCAGATCCATGAACACAGCCGGCGCATTAGTTAGCCCGAAAGGCATTACTAAGAACTCATAATGGCCGTATCTAGTTCGGAAGGCTGTTTTCGGCACATCTTCCTCATGGACCCTAAGTTGGTGGTATCCTGACCGTAGATCTATCTTCGAATAATAACTGGATCCCTGCAACTGGTCAAATAAGTCGTCAATCCTCGGTAAGGGGTACCGATTTTTGACTGTCAGCTTGTTCAGTTCCCTGTAGTCAATACACATCCTGAACGAACCATCCTTCTTCTTAACAAACAGTACTGGAGCTCCCCAAGGTGAAAAGCTTGGGCGTATGAAACCCTTATCCAATAGTTCCTGTAACTGATTGGATAGCTCTTGCATCTCAGATGGAGCTAATCGATAAGGCGCTCGAGCTACTGGCGCAGCTCCTGGGACTAAATCAATACGAAACTCGACTTGTCGCGGCGGCGGTAATCCGGGCAAATCTTCAGGAAAAACTTCTGGAAATTCGCGCACTACTGGTAAGTCTTCAATTCTTCGCTCATCTCCTTTCTTTTCTACGACATGCGCCAGGAAGGCGTAGCACCCTTTCCTTAGGCACTTTCGCGCCTTTAGGCACGAAATCAGTTTCGTCGCAACTCCCCTTCTTTCCCCTTGAATTACCAAGGTTTCTCCGTTCAACAGTGGGATCCGAACCTGCTTCTCATGGCAAATAACTTCCGCGCGGTTCTCAACTAACCAATCCATACCTACCACAATGTCAAAACTTCCCAAGTCTATTGGCAACAAGTTAATATTGAACCCGTGACCTCCCATGACTATAACACATTGTTCAGTTCTTTCGTTCGCGTATAACTGCCTACCATTGGCTAGTTCTATAGTATAAGGCGTGTCTAGTCTACCGGTTGCTAGGCCTAGAGAGTCTTTAAACTCGGCGGATATAAAACTTAGGTCAGCGCCAGTATCAAATAAGACAGATGCAAAATGTCCGTTAAGCAAAAACGTACCGGTTACCACATTCGGCTCTTCTTTAGCTTCGCCTGCGCCGATCACAAAAGCTCTCCCGCGAGCTTGGTTCCCCTTTTGCGGGCAATCCCGACTAAAATGCCCTGGCTTCCCGCATGCGTAGCAGTTGTCGCTTGCTCCAGCTTCTCTGATACGGCAATTCATCGTCTTGTGCCCTGGTCTGCCACATTTGGCACATTCGATTCTTGCGCATTCACCCTCGTGGTGGTACTTGCATTTGTTGCACCATGGGCGAGGCCCGCTGTATCCTTTTCGTGGTGGCTCCGCGGCCTGAATCGCGTAAACCCTTGCGCTTTCCTGCTTCTTGAACGGTGGCTGCTTGGAGTCGGACCCTCGGTGGTGAGAGTTCCATTTCCTCTTGGGATCAGAGGTTCGCTGCTCGATTCCGCGCGTAGTCAACATACCCGCACGGATCGTATCCCTTGTAAGGGTAATGGCCCGCGCTACCGCCTCATCAAAGGTTGGAGGCGCTGCGGCGTTGAGCGGAACCCTAACAACAGGAGGTAACCCAAAAATATACCTCTCGATCTTCTTTTCCTCCGTGTTTGCCATGTCTGGCACCAACTGGCAAAGTTCGTTGAACCGGTTGTTGTAGGCGTCGATATCCGTTCCTACCATGGTGTGGTTCCAGAATTCCTGTTGTAGACTCTGGATTTCTGCGCGAGAGCAGAACTTCCTCATCATCATCTCCTTCAGTTCCTCCCAGGTCTTGTGGAGAGCAACTTCTCGCCCCAATGTTTTCGTTTGAAGCTTCCACCAAGACGAAGCTGCCTCTTGGAACATACAGGTCGCGTAAAGGACCTTCTGGTTCTCACTACATCCGCTAATGGAGAGAACTGTCTCCATCTTGTCAATCCAGTTGTAGAGCCCAATGGCCCCTTCGGTTCCCTTGAATGGCCAAGGCTTACAGGCCATGAATGTCTTATAGGAGCATCCTTTGTCCAAGGCTCCTGATTCGGGTTCTGGGGTCTCATTCTGACGACCCTGACTTGATTCGGCCTTGCTGGCCTCATGTGTCGCAATCGCTTGCGCGATTATTTCCGCGAGTTCCTCGGGTGTCATGGTAATTCCCTTGGCTTTAGTTGGAGGCATTCTCGCTTTAAAAGAGTGAAAATATCAGACTTAGCGCATGTACTCTGAGCACATAATGTTATCATTATTTACTAGACAGTGTGACCCGTGTTCCTAAGTGTGTGTATAGTTTCTTTTGAAAATATTTTCTTTGAAAAATATTTCATGCGATTCCCCAACGGTTATAGTCTAGGTTAAAACTTCTTTTCCTAGTTCGCTATAACCAGTGCTCTGATACCAATCTGTCACACCCGGCCCTGAGCGGCGGAAACAGCCGGGCGCGCGCGAGTGGGAATTGATACTTAAGCACGGGCCATTGCAAACATTCAAAGTAAGATTTTCATTGCGCATGAAAAGTTTAATACAAATACATTACATTGATTAAAAATTATAAAAACATCCAAGTATAAAAATTATTGAAGATTTCCACGCCATATCCCCATGCGCGGCGGGAACAACCACGCGCATCGAAGGGATAGAACTAAAATCTTCCAAAAAGCTAGTTTAGATGTTCAGCGTGAGGTGCTCTAAGTGTGACTCCATGCGCTACCTAGTTATCTCCTGAAAGACACGTAAAAACATTTGAATCAGTATAAACTGAGTGAGTTCACAAGTCTTAGTAACTTGATAAATCGTATTGCATCATAATCTTGATACAAATCATTCTGAAACATAATTCTGATAGCATCATTAAAACACATGCTTGGTAAGACATAGTTATATCAACATATTCTGATAAAATCGTTCCGCGGGTTACGCGCGAACATTTCTGGGAACTGTGCTCGTCTATGCAAAGTGGCGCTGCCACTACGAGCTAAAATAAGTAATACCGTCCCGCGGGTTACGCGCGAACGTTTCAGGAACATGTGCTCGTCCATGCAAAGTGGCGCTGCCACTACGAGCTAAAATAATAATACCGTCCCGCGGGTTACGCGCGGACGTTGTGCCGGAAAACAAGGCGCTCGTCCATGCAAAGAGGCGCGACCCCTACGAGCGGGTTCAAACCCATAGTACTGCCCCATGACCATACTAGGCACTCGTCCATGCAAAGAGGTGCGACCCCTACGAGTGGGTGGATCAAACCAGCAGTCCCTACCCTTAGAGTTCCAATGGTAAAGTGATCACTTACTCGAGTTCTAGCGCACATACATCGAAAACCTTAGATAACCGTTTGCATTACTCATCATGAAACATAACTTAAACACATAATCGCTTGCATAGCTTGTAAGTATACCATGATAAAACATTATTTAAGTACGTGTCCCTCGCCCCGAAAACAGTTTAAAAGTAGTGAAAACAGTGAAAATAGGGGCTGTGAGACTCACCTGTGGTTCTTGTTAAGGGATTAATCGAGATTCGGGTTTTCTTGGTGTTGGCCTCGGAATTGAAGGTCTAGAATACGATTAAATAACAAGAAGTATATATATTAAGATCAAGAAATAGGAGAATATAAGGGTTGGATAGTAGGTCTCAAGGTTATATTCTCGGCTTACCTAGTAACAGGATCGGAGCTGGAAACAACGGATGCTTGGGAGAGGATTAGTGCAAGTTTGTAGTTCTTTGAAGTGTGTTTTGGGTGATAATTTAGGTTACAAATTTATAGGCAAACTCAAGGGAACACAATCCCTTGCTTTAGGGGATTGAAATCTTTTCATATCTAGGTGTAATGATGATAAAGTATGGAAATTATTATTGTTTATTGTTTACTTAAAAGTGGAGGAGTGGACAAAAGATCTTGATTTGATTTGGACAGGACATGCAGGTCTGGGGTTGGTGAGAATAGGGTGGCTGACAGTTGACTTTTCATGTTACAGTGTGCTTTTTCAGGTACTTTTGTCAGTGTACAGTAAAAAAAAGTGGAAAATCTCTGAAACACGCTACTGTTTCCTTTTGGGCGGGAGTAATCTCCTTATGTCTGGAGAATAGACTAAGTGTTCTGTGCGCATCACTTTGTGCGCATAGCTTTCTGCGTGAAGGACATTTCTTTGCTGCGGGTAGGTGCGTAACCTTCTCGCAGTTGGGGATATTGAGTTTCATTTGTAGATTCTCCAGGTGGTCTTGGTATTTCAACATAGTGATCAGTCATGTTGAAGTCAATTCCATCTTGGAGCTTCAGACAAACTAGCTCTCAATGTTCCCGCCATGCGGGGAGGTTAGTTCCCTTCCGCACGCGCATAAACGATTTAGGATGCACCCGCCTTAGCATCATGCGGGATGGTCAACTCAGACAACATAACGTTAAGTTACATGATAACATAAAGCCAAAACATTCACGCATGGCGCATATAACATATGCTCACGCTGGTTCTTAACATGGTGCGCTCGCGCAGGGCGCACATAACAAATGCACGCGCTGACTAACATGGCGCGCTCGCGCAGGGCGCACATAACAAATGCACGCGCTGACTAACATGGCGCGCTCGCGCAGGGCGCACATAACAAATGCACGCGCTGACTAACATGGCGCGCTCGCGCAGGGCGCACATAACAAATGCACGCGCTGACTATTTACAATCACCTAATTATTAGGTTGATTACTTAGTTTAAGGGATTGGGAATTTACCGGGTGTCACAGGAAGTCACTTCCTTCTCTCTTCACAAACAAAGTACTGTCGATCAAACCCCTTTCAAAACCATTTTCTAGCAAGTAGTCCGATAACGTTGAATACCAGGCACGAGGTGCCTGATGTAATCCATACAGCGCCTTGCTCAACTTGTATACGTGATCAGGAAAGTCTGGGTCAGGAAAACCCGGAGGTTGCTCAACATACACAACCTCATCCACTTTCCCATTGAGGAACTCACTCTTCACGTCCAACTGAAACACTTTCATCTTCTTAGAAGCAGCAAACGCCAAAAACAATCTAATCGCTTCCAACCTGGCCACCGGAGCGAACACTTCATTATAGTCTATCCCCTCTTGCTGATTAAATCCTTTAACGACCAGCCTCGCCTTGTTTCTTATAATGATCCCCTTTTCATCTCTCTTGCACTTAAACACCCATTTTGTGCCTATCGCATGCACATTCCTTGGTTTTTCAACCAAAGTCCAAACTTCCATCTTCTTAAATTGAGCCAACTCTTCTTGCATGGCCTCGACCCACGAGCTGTCCTTAAGAGCCATTTGATAATTTTTCGGTTCAATCTGGCTAATAAAGCATGAGTACAAACATTCGTTCATTATACCCGTTTCTTTAAAGCTTGTATAAACACAGGTGTGCTCATTCAAGCTACTTCTGGTTTGTACACCGGAGGACACATCACCTATAACATTTTCCAAAGGGTGATCTATGTGAATTCTCGTGGTCGGCACAGCACCGACATGCAAATTATCTTCTAAATTAGTAGAGAGCTCATCAATGGTTGTTTCTGGCTGAGAGTGAAAAGGATTGATAAACACTTCTTCAGGAGAGACAGCAGGGGAACCGATAGAATTTGATGAGGAAGGTTGACAATCATCAAATAGCTGTCTATGCGCCAAATTTTCCTCCTCATCTAGAATCATCTTCGTAGCAACACGTTCTTCTTCTTCTATACGAACCAAATCAGGTATGTTAAAAGACTTGAAGAGCCTATCATAGTCGAAAATCCCAGGAGGTCCGATGCTCGGTCTTGGCGATCTGTAACTCGTAATGTCGGTGTTACATACCACTTCAACCTTGCCGTTCGTTGTATTAAAGACACGCCTGTTGGGAGTCCCAACTTCATAGCCGACTAAGATTCCTTCATCGGCTGCTTCACCAAACTTTGAATGTGCCTTTAAAATTGAACACAGGGACCCGAAAGCTTCAAGTCCACACAAATTGGGCTTTCTTCCATGCATCAGCTCCTAGCATGTTTTATTAAGTCTTTTTACCGTTAACACTCTATTCAGGACATAGCAAGCTGTAGAAACAGCTTCAGCCCAGAACACCACCGGAAGCTTCGAATCTGCCAGCATTGTTCTGGCTCCTTCAATTAAAGTTCTATTCTTCCTTTCAGCCACTCCATTCTGTTGCGGAGTATACGGAGCGCTGAATTGGTGTTCAATCCCTCTTGACAGACAGAAGATCTCCATTTCAAAATTTTTAAACTCAGAACCATTGTCACTTCTGATGAACTTCACTCGTTTATCCATAATGTTCTCAACTTTGGTAATCAGATTCTTCACCAGTTGAGTCGTTTCGTCCTTTGATTTCAGGAAGTATACCCACGAGTATCGTGAGTAGTCATCAGTAATCACCAAGCAATAAGTTGTACCACCTAGACTTCTTACATTCACAGGACCGAAGAGATCCATGTGAAGCAGCTCTAGTGTACTAGCAATTGAGTTTACTTTCTTGGTGAGATGGGACTTCTTGTGCTGCTTTCCTTTTTTGCACGCAAGACATTTGTCTTCAAAATTGAAACTTTTTAAGGGAACACCCAACACAAGCCCATGTCTGACAATATGGTTCATCTTCCGAAGATGAATGTGCCCCATTCTCCTGTGCCACAGTTCAGATTCCGATTCGCTTGCTTTCGTCAAAAGGCACGATTCTTCCGTTGACATTTCAGTTGAACTTAGATCCATCATATACGTATTTCGATCACGTGGAGCCTTCATAACTATCCACTCCTCTGGTATTTGAAAACCAGCCTTTAACACAATCGCATCAGTCTTCGTGAAGTGTATGGTATAATCTTTATCACAAATCTGCGACACACTCAGCAGATTGTGCTTAAGTTCTTCAACAAAATTCACATTTTCTAACGTCATTTTCCCGTTAGTTACCGTACCCCTTCCAGTTATTCTGCCACCACTCTCACCGGCAAAACTGACTCTTGCTCCCTGAACAGGTTTTAAATCTTGTAACAAATTCTTGTTACCAGTCATGTGCCGGGAACAGCCGCTGTCCACAACCCAAAGATTATTGGAAGCCCTGTTCAACTGTTCCTGCACAAACAAAAGAGATTATTAAAATTTGGGGACCCAAGACCTCTTGGTCTTGGGTCGACTAACCTTCTTATCAGAACTCACACACCTTGACTGACCATAGTTAGCATTAGGAAAATTTTCACGAGTCCTAACAGGATACCTCCTTGGAGACTGATAGTGAGGCCAACCAAACTGACGAACATTAAGAGAATTAAAAGAATTATAGCAGTTGGTTTGGTTATTAGTAGTGTGAAAACGAGATGTGTTTCTTTGAAAACCGGTATTATATCTCAAATTTGAATGGTTTTCATTTTTAACATTTAAACGATTACTAAAAACCTTAGTCTCAGTTTTCGAGGGCCTCACCTCTCTGAAACGCTGCTTCAGAGGGCAATCAGCAACAAGGTGCCCTGTTTGATTACATCTAAAACAACATCTATATTCAGCTTTCTTTTCAGCAGATGTTTTAGATGTGGAGGCAGTATTACCACCCGTACGTCTCACATAAGGTGGGACATATGGGTTGAGTGGAGTACTCTTTTGAGTTGATTTAACCTTTTCTCCACTAGTGGGTAATACTTCCTTCTCTTTTGTCTTACCCGACTCGGATGACTTATCCGAATCAGATGAGACTGGACTTGAAATTTTAATTTTTGAGACAGGCGAACTTGTTTCGCCTTTACTAACTTCCGGTACTTTACCAGTTTCCTTAGCAGTACCTGTCTGATCAGCTACAAAATTAACAGATTCATGAACACTAGGATTGAAAGTATAATTATGGTTATATGGTGGTGGAACCTCATGGTAACCAATTCCTCCCCTCTTAGGTGAGGAACCTTGATCACTGACGAGGTGATCAAGAATAGCAGAGGAATTCCGGAATTGCTCCAGTTTCCTATTTAGTTCCACCACTTTTACCTGGTGATCAGCAATCTGCTTTTCTTTCTCAGCAATTAACTTGGTTTTCTCTTCTAAAACCTCGTAGCTTAGATCGATCACATCAATTTTTTCAGCTAATTTTGTTTTTAAACTTTTAACGTCCTTTTCACACGCTTTAATTTTTATTCTATAATTATTTTCTCTTGTCTTTGTAAAATGATGATCTTCTTTCAAGGTTTTAAATTCGGCATCCAATTTAACATACTGATCAGTAATTGTTGCAAGCTGTTCAGACAAGTTCTCACACTTAGTACAGATAGGTTTAGTACATACCTCGGTGTTCTGATCATCAGCCATGAAGGCTTTTTCATTTTCAGCAGCTTTCACACATTCTTCAGCTGCAACCTTCGCCATGTGAGCTTGCTCAAAGAGTTCTCCAGAGAACATATTCCAGTTGTATTCACCAGCATCAGACATCATGGCTCTATTCCCATTGTTATTTCCACTTTGCTGTGTAGTCCTCCCATGACTACGTTCTACCCGTGCATTAGTGCACTCTTTTGCAAAGTATCCATTCTGTTGGCAATTGTAACACCTCACCCTTGACTTGTCAAATCCTGGCTTTCCACCTACGAACTTTCTGCCAGTCTTCTTCATGAAACGCTTCACTCTTCTGACTATCATCACCATCTGCCACTGCAGATCCATCTCCTCCAGATCATCAGGATCGATCTGGTCATAGTCTTCTTCCAAAACAGCAGGGTCCACAATCTTCCCTTGTATGTAGTTCTCGTAAGAAGCAATAAAAGATGCATAGACTGCAAACTGCTCTTCAGCAGATTTGACACTCATTGGCATCTTGGAATAGTTATTGCTTAAAGCACTGGGAGAGAAACTACTTGTGGATGCTTGAGGTTTCGAAGCACTTGATCCTCCAGTAACGAAGCAAACATCACCGTTCATGTTTACAGACACATTTCCTTCATGAGAAGAGTCAGAACCTGACTCTCCTTTGGAGTAGTAAGCAGCAGAGTCAGGCTTCGAACTTGAGCCTGAGTTAACTTTGGCACCATACATACCAGGGTCTTGAATCTGATCTGTTGGTGTCTCTTTACGAACCATATTAAGCTCAAAGGTTCTGAGCTTGTTTACTGCTGTCTCCAAATCATAATTAGGAAAGTCTCTGTCTTCCCTCATTAGAACAGTGTACATTTCCCACTTCGGTGGGAGAGCATCGAGAAGCTTCTCAACTATTTCCTCTTCTCTGTAAGCAATCGAATAGTTGTTCAGCTCTGTCATTAGATGATAATATCGGGTGATAATATCATCGAGTGATTCGTTCTTCAAATGCTTGAATACAGAGAACTGGGTCTTTAACAGCTTAATCTTCGAGGCACGAATACCCACGTTCCCTTCGAATCTATTCTCAAGAGCATCCCAAAGCTCTCGTGCAGAAGTGTATTTCCTGAATGTATGGAGAACCTCTTGAGGAAGAGCCATAGTAATTGCAGCATGGGCCTTGCTCTCGGCCTCATACATTTTCTTCTCTTCTTCCTCCATCTTGCTGTACTTCTTAACCACATCACGACCTTCGTACTCCATTGTCGGTGGGATATATCCATCCTGGATGCACACCCACATCTTTGCATCCTGGTATTTAATATACTGAATGAATCTATCCTTCCACGCCACAAAGTCAGTTCCTTTCATCAACCTTGGGGCCTTAGTAGCCGACCCCGCTTCTACTTCCATTTTGACTAACTCTGAGATGTTAATTGGCGACATCTTCGCGAAAACAAGAAAAACCCGAAAATTCAAAAAATCTTCCAAACAGTACTATAGGCGAAGTTAAGGCTAACTTCGCTTAAGTGTTAACTTCGCTGGAAAATTCTTAAATTCGCGTGACTTGGCGAAGTTGAGAATAACTTCGCTTAAGGTAAGCGAACTTAGGAGGTAAGCGAAGTTGAGGATAAATTCGCTTAGGCGAACTTATGAGGTAGGCGAAGTTGTGGTTAACTTCGCTTAACCTTATATCTTCGCCGAAACCCTACTTCCAGTGACGGCAACTTCGCCTGAAGAACAACAACTTCGCTCGAAGAACACTGAAAATATTCAGATCTGTTTTCAACGATTTAGCAGTTTCCGGTCGGTGTTACGGCTTGAATAAGACTGTATAAGGTGAGTATAACACAATCCCAACGAAAACGCGTCCCGCGAATAGGTCAAACGAGACGTTTTCTACACCCGCGTGAAATCCCGAACCTCACAATCGAGCCTATGCTCTGATACCAATTGTAGGTTCCCGGACGGATCTTACACGGGATATCGCTATCTACGCAGGTGCGGAATCCCTGCGTAGGTAGTTACGAGCGTAGAATACGTAAAACACGAACACACGATACAAACGAAACCACGTTATATTATAACTCGAACCACGTCTATTACAGACACTTGACACGTGAAATGATCACAACTATCACGAACTCTAAAACGAACTATCAAAAAACCAACCCTTAAACAGTAACCCGTAGGTTACTTAAATACACGACAACTTCGCCTCAGGCGAAGTTGTCAATAACTTCGCTCGTTGAACAAGTTCGCCTAGGCGAACTTGTCAACAACTTCGCTTGTTCAACAAGTTCGCCTAAGCGAACTTGTTGACAACTCCGCTTACATACATAAAGATAAACTTAAACACAATTACATTACAGACTCGATTACAAACGCTATACTATGAACTACTGACATCTATGTACCAACAAACGACGCCAATTTTTCTGGGTGTCGTCAGCTCTAGCAAATAAATTTATAAATGTGAACTCACTATGTTACACACTATTAGGGATAGTATGAGTAGAAGTGGTTCGTGTCCACAGGGAATGCGTTTTACAAATTTTATAACCGAGAACGATTTAGAACAAGTATTCGTAACTGGGGGGTTTTATGCAAATAAAAAATTTATATAAGCATAAACTAAATAGTAGTAGTACAAATGTTTAACATATAGCTAAGAGATCAAATAACTAACTTAGAATAAACAATTATTAAAGATAAATCCGACACAAGGGGTATTTCATACTTCTGATTCGAGTTGTGATCATCAATAATTATGGTACAATGATTTTTATTATTAAAATATTTGTGTTAATACTAAACGTCACGCCGTTCGGACGTTCCCTCCATCTATGTCTAACTAAGCGCAGTTTGTTAGTTAGAGCCAACTCGCTACCCTAAGCTCACGCCGTTCCGATCTTAACATGCGAGTTGCATGTAATGAAAGTATTAATTATCATTTGGTGTTCACGTTGTTCGGAATACTAAATCACATTGTATAGATTCTTTAACGAAATTGAATTCATAGACAAACACAAAATCGTCATTTGTTCCTTATTTATCAAGATTAAAATCATATTTTATATTTTAAATTAGAAGAACGTCATTAGCATATTAATAAATTGATCAGTTTCATTAACAAACTAATTTGAATCCTAACATTGTTTAAAGTTAAAGAAATTATACAAATGAAACCTTTTAATAATAAAATCACATAACTATTTCACATTCGAATCATAATACAAAATAAAGCCCTTAATGTCGAAACTAATAGATTATTAGCCTAACATAGCAATTAACATAACCAAAGTAAACTTAAAAAGTAAAGACATACTACTCGTGGGGTGTTCGGGAAGAGCTTCGGAACTCTCGGGAAGTGGTTTGGACCTCCTCGAGACTCGTGGAACCTCCTTGGCACTCCTATGGAGTTTATTTAGCAAATAAGAGAGAAGAGACGTAAGAAATGGTGTGTCTTTAGCTAAAACTCGGGCTGCTATTTATAGCTGAAAATCTGGAACACTTATGGGTCGTAATGTTTTCAACAGTATGCTTATGACCCATAAGAGTAACCTTTTATCTTATCTTATCTCCAACTCCAGATTTTTAGGATCATGTTTCCTACCGACAGTCTTTATGGGTCGTAAGATTGCTTTATGACCCATAAGTTTTATTTTTAAATGTTTTGATATTATCTAATCCGGATTTTCTGGATCTTGGTTGCACCGACGACGACTTTTGTGATACAATAATGACCGACGGTTCTTTATGGGTCGTAAAGGTGTTTACCACCCATAAGTGTCAACTAATGCTGGAAATATTTATGGGTCATAAGTTTCAGCTGGTCTTTATTCTTCAAATCTTAACAGCCCATAAGTTTTGCCAGTGTCATGTTATTCTTTTTATCTTCGAGTGCTTTTGACCTCATTTCTTCCGGCTTCGTTCTATCTATCGGTAGTTCATCAGTTTTCCTTCGGACCAAGTTGCTTCATTCACATTTCGGACCTTGTTACTTCATTCCCGGTTTTGTTCGGTTTCTGAATTGCGTCCTTTTGGTTGTTATTTCTTGTTTATTTGGACCAATTCATCATTCGAACCTACAAATCCATGTTACAAATAATTTAGTGTCAAACTCACTGGATTTGTAATGAAAAGTGTATAAAATTGGGGATAAATGATATAAACAATGTGTATAATTTTGCACACATCATTCAGAATAGTAGCACGCACTTTGAGGTTAAGTGTGTGATTTGAGGTGTGAGACGGATGAATGAAGCATCACCCGTGGCTGCCTAACCACCATTGAAGTCTTTTATCCTTCGCGTAACGCGAAGAATTGTCTCGCATCGCGCGAACTAGATCTATAGGGTCGTTGAGTTGACACGTAGACCTGCCATGTGTTACCACGTGTCAAAATTTGTCAGGATAAGACTTGGGTCCCTTTGCGTCAGACGAAGGAATCACTTGTTGCTCCTTCGCGTCACGCGAAGGGTCAAAATATCAGAATTTTCATTTTAGTCCCTTGACTTTAGATAACTTGTCACTTCTAGCGACTCGTAGCGATGCGAACGTGCAAAGTGCGCCATCATAGGCCCATCGCCCTAGCTCGTGCCCGTGTGCGTCGGGTGCTTCGCACCCTCTGCTAGGACCACTGATGCATGCATGACATATATGAATACTACTATGGAAACTCGAATCCTCGTAAAGAGCTTACAAATTTTTCTTACTTTCCATGTTAGATGAATTTATCTTTGCTATTTATACCCATGTGAAAAACTTCCATTTTCTTCCATATTTCCAAGTGGGATGGATTCCCCCTTTCCCATTTTCTTAACATGGAATAATTCCATCTTTATAATCTATATGTATCTCCTTATTTCTTAAACATATTATTTAAATATTTTTGGGTCCTTCGACATTGACATTTTAACCCAAATAAATATGATATTTTCCGAGATGTTACAATAGATAGACAATATTAATCCAAACATTCTAAGAGTTCAAGTAGACTGATAGAAAAATGTGCATTTAGTTCTAAGGTAGGTTTGATAGCAAGAGCACATGGTAGAAAATCTTCACCTTGATTAATCATTTCAATATTTCCTTGATTGCCCGACAACCCTCGCCATGTCGCCTGTGACAAAATGATTCTCGCAGAGCAGCACGAATGTCTGCTTAACCGACTACAATTTCCAACCCATTTACCACACCATGAATGTCTCGTTCTAAATGCCCATTTACAGGATATGTTTGAATAATAGCAAAATCCTAAAATTGTTGTATCCATCGTCGATATACATCGACTTGATAATTTAGGGTGTGAAGATATGAATCTGTCTCATCAATTTAATCATATTTTGAAGTGTTGGAAGTCTCCTGTGGCTTTTGTTCTCATCCTTAAATTATGGAAAAGTGCATCGAGAGCCGTCGTAAGCCATCGTCTTGAAATGAGGTGTTAGGGTTTCTGTTTGTGTGAAATGAAGATGAAAAGTGTGAAAAGTTGGATGAATAATTTATGGTAGACGAAATGGCGCTTCAATTTTACAAAACACAGGAAAACTAGTGAAATGCATTATATTTACAACGGTTACCAACAAAAGCCCATTTCTATAATGTAACCAATACACTAGGTATTAAAAAAGACCGTTCTTTCTTGTCACCAATTACGTTGGTCTATTAACCGATTTATTTACACAATATTACATCAACTGATTACATACATATATGCATATGTATACTACATACCCACATACACATAAATAAATACTATGTTTATATGTTGTCACACCAGACTCCATGGGTCTAGGTGTGTCACAAAAATTGGTACATGTTTTATAAATATATCAGAATATTGATTGCAAAACGGAAGTTTTTTCATTAAAATATTTTTATTTTCAAAATGTTGAGAATTAAATACCCGATGGTTTTTTAAAAAAGATTATCTGATAAAACATTAATTAAAAATCGAAATATATGAGGCATCAGATTGCTTAATGGCTTAGCCGCCCTCTTCTAACCTCTATTCTTGATTACCTTTAAAACAATTTATAAAATACGCTAGCAACACATGTTGATGAACATGTTTACTTTTAAACATTTTATATATATATTTAATTATTCCTTACATGTGTCTTGTGACATGATCCGTAATGGCAAAGGAAATAATAAATTTATGAAATTCTGAAACATTCTTAAAACTCAAGCTCAACTCAAAACCGCTTAGCAAGTGTCATAGTGTTCGAGTACTACCAATATACACAAGACCATTTCCCACACGGGTATAACTTTAGTTGACCCATCATTGCCGAGGAATGACCAAGAGTGGTGCGATGTGCCCACCGACTGCCTGTATATGTAAGGATCTAGACAAATGTATACGATAGCCTGAGTGCCATCAATACTTTTGCTTATAAAGTTTTCGGGATACTTGGTCCCATGCAAACTGTTAATGACTCGATTTAGAGAGTTATAAAGGTTTGAGTGTATTCACCTTTGTTCTGATAGCCTGTTTGCCCGTTACCTCAGACCTATAGTACAACAATAACTTTTGTATACATCTAGATCGAATGATCTAGTTTTAGGCCTTTAGTCTAATTTGTATAGCTTTAAACCTTTATAAATTATTTGTTTGAATAAAACATTTAGACTTGTAGTTTTCATGTTTATTTAACCATTATGTGCTACGTTTCTTCTTCATGAACGAACGTGTGACACTCCGTAAAACAGGTCATTATCCGTAAATTCATTAAACATGGTTGCGTTACGTTTATATTCCCGAATGATTAAAATTGGTTAACTTTAATTACAACAACTCTAGCATAAGCATGCTATATTTCAAATAAATAATATTTTTTTAATTAAATTACTCGAATTTTCGGATTTATCCGACGGATACGGACGTTGATGATAATTAAACGACCCGAACATATATTTCAATGAACCAAGAGGGTTCAAGTTTATGTTATACGATTATATTTTATTATACAGAACAAATTACAAATGTTTATTATTTATTTTAGAATCATATGTCGCGTATCCGCTACCTGTATATAAACATATGAGCACGTAAAGTTATGTGCGAAATGCAAGTAGGCTCGTTTAACATTTTAATATAACCAAACATCTAAAACTAATAGAAATATTTAACAAATTCATAGACAACTTGTTGATGAACAAGTTATACGAACGCCACAACTACTATATAGATTTATGATGCATATCTCATGAATTAAAAAAAAACGTACAAAGTTCACTACCCACCTCCTGAAAGAGACGTCAACAATATATATATATATAATTTACATGCATGTATAATGCATGTGTAGAGCATGGTGTAAATAAAAAAAATATCAAACGAGAAAGACAACCAAATCTAACACCACCACCCTTCTCATCCAACCTCTCCATCTTTCATGTGGTGGACTAAAAACAAACACACACATCCCATCCTATGATAGATCAAAGATATTTATCAACCTAGCTAAAATATCATAACTCTATATTTTACCAACCCAATCTAACCATTTTTTTCTTTTGTCCCAAAATCTTAGCCAAATCATTTCTTTGTGTTCCCCTTTTCAAATTTATATTAGTGCACTCAACCACCAACTATCGGTTGTTGTTAAGAGCATTTAAAAAAACAAACATTCACAAACCATCATATTAGCGCCACATCAGATTCCAAACAATTCTAAAAAGCTTTCAATTTTTTCTACAACACCAAACCTACACAAACTGCCACATCATCATCTATTCTTACAATAAGATTTATAGTTAATCAAATAACTTTCATAACAAATTTAAATTTTATATTTGTTTATACATATAAATATAATTAGAATATATTTTTAAAAAGCAGATAGAAATCTGAAATAAAAGATAAAAGGCACATGGACTAAAATTATAACATAAACTAGTTGGTTATCTAATCCAGCCCAAAACTCAAACATTAAGTTGGCGTTATAACCCTAGCACCTCATATTGTTGTAGCTTCAACCACACACTGCTAATATATCGAAGGAATTATTGGGTTTCTGCATTAGTACGATCGGTAGAATACAAAGAAAACAAGGTAATCTCACGATTTTGTTGCGGAAACACTTCACCAAAAACACACAGTGACAAAAATTATGGCATCAACTCGTCTTTCGATAGCCGGAGTACGCCGATGACGACGAAGATCTATTACAAGTAACTGTTTGTTTCTATTGTTTTTCTTTTTTCTTTTTAATTTAAAATATAGTCGGAGGGGACTCACCTTCGTCCCGGACTAGTTTGACACTACAAACTTTGGAGCCGGACTTTACTCCCACAACGGAGGTTTTTCCGTGGTGTTAAAGTCCATCAATGACACGTCATATCGGACCTTGGGCTTTGAAGCCTGTTTCTAATGCTCTTAGAGCAACCACAATGGGCTATAAAACCCAAGGTTTGAATCCATGTGGCAAGTGACAACCTTTTTGGTCACAAATCTCTTTGTTGTGGAGATAGAACATGCCTTCAAAGTTTGTAGGAAGTTTATAGAAGCAAACTAGGAAAAACCTAATGATGTGACCATTTCTCTCACATACACACATATATATAACATATATATACAACTTTAATTCTTTTAATGGGGTTTGTGAAGGTTTGTTGTTGTAGAAGAAAATGAGATTTTAAGAAAAGTTTGGATTATGATGTTACAATGATGTGGCGTTTTGTATAGAGTTGTTTTTATAAATGCTCTTAAAAGCATGAACCATACTTGTCATTATGTTTCAAAACCATCATAAAAGCAGACAACCTTCACGTTTAAACAACTCAACAAACATACAACTCTCTGCTCCTTGTTTACAACATCATCTCCTCACATTTTGCTCCTTCACTGCCATACCATCTCCCATCAGCCACCACATAACCATTCCGCCATCCACCTATAGCAGCTCCACCACCTTCATCGTACTCCGTCTCCACTGTAACACACCGAACCGTGACCGTAACACACTGAAAGGTTACCGCAACGCACCGTAACACACCCCACAATACGCCATCGCCTACCCGTCTCCACTAACGACCCGAAACACTTTTCGGTCTCTTTCTGTAAATGAAATGCGTCGAGCCCGTTACCGGTTTTCAATCTAAAGAAACCTTAAGTTGACGGACCGAGCATCATGGAGTGGGAACTAGCTCGAATTTTCTTTTTTCATCGATCATCTCATCCTAAACGAACCCTAACCTTGGAGCATTGTGAGCTAATCTCGTCTAAAACTATCTTTATATGTTTATAAAGTTGTGTTTAAGCTAGCTCTAACACCCAACAATCAAAATACACATTAATGTAATGTGTTAATGATAGTAAAAACATAAGCTTAACGTAAACAAATATGAGTTTTGTTCATACAACAAATCTCGTATATGTATGCATTAGTTTTCAAAGTCTTAACATGTTATTTTGATCAATATCATTTATATATCTTTGTTCATGGCGCTTAGAAACTTACCAGACAAAATTTTCTTATTTTGCCGAGTTGAAAGCCCGTTCAACTTTTTTTTATGATGATTGTACATATATACAAGTATATATATATATACAACTTTAAAAACAGTAAATAGAAGACTCAGTAGCTTTGTCTTTCTGTACATAGATATTTATAAGAACGAGTTCGAACACGATTTCAATATACAGTTTTAATATTTTACACCAATATTTATGGTGGAAACAAGATATATTCTACAAACTATTAAGTTTACTACTGAAGAAACACGGATCCAATCCCCTGGTCGGATCCTGGATTCAATGAGTCCACAGGGTAAGATACGATAACAGCCAACAAAATATGAGTATAACTCCCTAAAGTCCAGTGACCGGAACCTGCAAAACAGACACCGTGAGTCTCGTTACGGGAAGGACAAGAGGGGGGGGGGTCTTCCCGTAACAACCCTCCAGCGTGAGAATCAGTACAGTCCTTAAGAGAGAATGTACTAAAGTAAACAGAGTAAGTATAGTGAGAGTGTATGTGAATGAATACCTCATGCAGTTTGACAAGGTATTTATAGCCGAATGATGTGGGAAGGTGATTGGGCTAGCTGTCCCTTTCTAGAAGATCTCAATAACCGTCTAGACGCGTGTCCCTTGATGATAGGTTGAGCTATACGTCCCATGTGCATGGGTATAACAACCTGGACACGTGTCACACTTTGATAGGACGGATAAAACCCTGGCCATGTGCATGGTTATAACAACCTGGCAATGTCCTTCATTCATTGGCTGACGAGTCACGTATTGCCCAAGGAAGCATCTTGGGAAACCTTCTGGAAAGTAATTAGTAAATGACAGCGGTCCTGAGGTGTTGCCTTCTGGTTATCTTGTGCGGACGGATACTCCATCCTGCGGATGAATTCTGAGGGCGCCAGGATGCTTCCGCATGCGTCATGTGGGTATTTCTCCCTTAGACGGTTAAGCGGGTGATCCATATGTCCCGCGGGTGGTATATAAGGGGTTCCTCTCCGACCCGCGGGTATTACATAAGGGTATTTGGGTCTTTTGGTACCCTACCTCTATAAGTCTCCCCAAAGTGTTTCTTCCGCGTGAAGTTTTTATGAGGGTGAAATTTTGGACTTAAGGTAAATTTTGGGGGATTTTGGTAGAAAATATATTCTGTTGGTGTGGATAATCATGAAAAAGGACAAGTTGACCACTCGCAGGCGCGTGAACAGATAATGGGATGTTTATGACGGCTGTCACTGTACTCGACTGTGCACCTTTTTCTCTTTCGAATTTCCCGCGTGACGTGGCAATTTTTAACTGAGCGAAGATTTCTCTCTCCACTGTTCATATCCCATCGCATTAATTGCGATGGGTATAAATAGTGGGTGTTACTTCCTTTTGAAGTTTAATCGCCTTTGATTTCTGAGTACCTTTCTTCTTTTCTCTCTGAAATTACCAAATCTCCTCCAGTTTCTGTTCATTGTTCTTTCTGTTAAATGATGGCTGGCCAATATGAGATTGACGAAGTAGAGATTCACTAGGTCGGTCTGAATTTGAAAAGTTAATCGAAACCTATGGTATTCCACCAGAGTGGGGACCAGAATTTCCCTCTCCTGGTTCTATAGCCAGCCTGCCACCGCCTGGCAAAATGGCTGTGTATTCTGACTTTTTTGTCTATGGGAATTTCTGTTTCCCATGACAAAGTTTTTCATGAAGGTTTTAAGTGCATACGGGATTCATTTATCCTAGTTGCATCCCCGTGCCGTCATGCGAATTCGTCATTACGAATTCTTGTGTACGGCACATGGAATGCTACCTTACTTTGATTGATTTCCTGTCTTTTACCGATTTGCCAACCGTGGTGGCTAGTACACGTGTCAGGGTCTTTCCGACAGGAGCATTGGCTACGAGGTTGAGAAAGGCTCAAAAGATTGGCGTAACAAATTTTTCTGGATATCCGAGGACGTAGTGCCTACTGCTATGGTCCGACGTCCGGTCACTAAAGTGTTCCCGGAATTTGTCACGGTTCTCCATGAGGGTCGCGATTGATTTCGTGTCCTAATGTCGGAACCAACGCCGATGCGGGTGTTACCCGAGAGGACCTTGTATGGGCAGGCATGAGCCGCCTATGGCCGTTTGAGTTCTTGGAACCCGTTTTTATTGGTCTGGACGAATGTGAGTTACCCCCTTTGATTTTTCTCTTTCGTGAAATTTTATAATTGATTTTTTTTAAGTTTTTCCTTTAAGGTCAGGGTCCTATGCTTAATGCTCTTTTCGAGGATAAGGGTTGTACCCGGAAAATCATTCGTGATGCGGGTGACAGACCTATTCTTGAAAAGACTCAGAAGCGATATTTTTCCCAATAAAGGTGCAGGCCGAACCCTTAGTTTCGGACGCGACCTTTCAATCTGGTGCGTATATTTTAAACCCTCCACCACTTAATCCCCTTACTTCTGATGGGGTGATCGCCATTCTATCTTCGAGTGACGATTCTGCATCCCAAGAAGGAGGGAGCTCTTATGATGCTTCTGAGTTTTCATCTTTGTCACATCTGCTGGCAGAATTGGCATAAAAGAGGACTTTCTCATCCTTTCAAGCGAGTGACATGGGCACGAGTGCTGCTGGTGCTAGGAGCGAACCAACAGCTAAGAAACAGCGGACTCGTCGTCCAAAGAAGCTGCAATATAACCTTGCGGAGCGCATGCAGACGGTGACTGGTATGTGTTTCATTTTCTAATTTCTACTGCCTTGATACGTGGTTAACTGTGATTTTCTTGTGCAAATCCGTCGATTGTTGGGGATGATACGTTAGAGAAATTACCATCACCAACCCCGACATCCGAATAACGGCCATCTCCTCCTCCAGAGAAGGAGGCGGAAGATAAGTCTTCTACCCCTCCTACTGAAGCAAATGTGGAGGGGTCCATCCTTCATTCTAGAGCTAACGACTCCTTAGACTATCTGTTCCAGTCTAGGAACGTTGCTGGTTCCTAGAATGATAACCCTGAGGTCAACGAAGAGGGATTCAGGATTAATGAGTCCCCATCTTGATCTCCTCCTCAATTCTTCTCTACTTCCTCACCCTTTACTATGGGTGCAAGTGGGAGTTTTCAATTTGGACCATCTGTCCATGAGCTTGGAGGAGGCTCGACGCATGGTGCTCCTCAACAGTCTTCTCGATCCTTGTTCGCCTTGAAGGTATAAGTTCATGTTATTACGGTGAGGCGAATATAGGGGATGACTTTGATCTGTTCGTCCCGCCCTGGGACATTATCAATGGGTCTCGGTTTTCCGACCTAGGGACCTGTATGAGTTTTGTCAAACACTGCGTGCCACCTGCAGAAATGGCATACCAGCGTGAACGTTCCCGCCATGATCTTCACACCGACTTATCTTTTTTCTTGGCTAACACTTTGGCCTGTAGCCAAGAAATCTTACGCGAATGGCGTATAATGGGCGGGAAACTGGGCGAAGCTTCTCGAGCTATCGAGACTGCGAAGAAAGAGGCTGAAGATCATCGCTTGGCAACTATTGCAGCCAAGTGGAAACAGACGGACGCAGAGATCGCCCTTAGGGGTGAACAGGATCGAAATGCTGCTGCTGCCCGTCAATGGAAGGATGCCTGTGAAAGGCAAAATGCCGTTCTTGAAGCTGCCCGGGCTGAAACTCAAAAGAAAAAGGATGACTTGACGCGGGCTAAAGAAGAAAACTCGGCCCTGGAAAGCCAAGTGACCCTTCAAGGCAACCGAATCCAAGAACTTGAAGCAGAGTTGAAGCTACAAAGGGAGCAGGTTGAGCTTAAAGACAAAGGTGCTGCTGAGGTACAAGCTGCCTATGATTCCCTTTTGCAAGCTCGTGAAGAGGCGGAAGCCCGTGCCACTGCAGCTTTGAACGAAAAACAACAAACGGCTGAGGAGTTCCAAGAACTCCAAGATAGGGCTGAACATGCAGAGCAGGACCGTCAATGGTTCCTCACTCGAGGGCTTGATTCTGTGAGTTTTTCTCACTTGTTGTTCACTACACATCTCATGCCTTGATGCTAAATAAATTATCTTTTTATTTTTTCAGGTCATCCGTCTTATAAAAGAAAGTCCAGAGTTAATTGATAGTTTTGCTAACTTGATGACCGCCTCATCCCAGCTTGGTCGAGTGAAAGGCTTCAATGAAGGGATGACCTATGCTCAAACTAATTGTTCCTTTGAAAATCATCCGCTTCATGGCCTTGACGTCAAGCAGGAATACGATATGAGGATTAAGGAACACGATAGCTTGGTGTTTCCATTGCAGAATATACTCCCAGAGTTTTCCTCAGCCAATGACGGTGTACAACAACTGAGGAACTACTTGAATGATGATTCTGAGGACGCCTCGTCTAAGGACACTTCACCGAAATCTCTAGAGGATACACCAGCCTCTGACCCATAGAATAGGTTTAGATTTTTAAGACTTTGTAATTGTTTCTCCATATTTTTATAACCATCTTTAGATTACTTAATGGAATTGAAATTTTTGTGAATATTTATTATAAGAAAATATCTTCTGAGATATTTTTGCCTTATCAATAATTTGAATTATTGCAAGTGGGATGGTTATAGTGACGTGGCGGAAAGAGAAATATAGTGAGATAACTGACAGGACGTGTGTAACGCCTTTTGACAGCCTGTTCTCAGTTTTCGTCTTTCCCGCCTGACGTGTCCATCGTCTATTGGTCCACTTTTTCTCTTTCCTCTGGAAATCCATCAGTCGCATTAATTGCGATGCATATAAATAGATCATATCCATCTCCCATTCAATCTTTACCATTTACAAATTTCTCCATTTTTCTTATCGAAAGCATATATGAGATTTCTTCGTCTCTGTTACTCTAGTCTTCTGATCCGAGTTCTTCTCTAAGATCTTAGTATACCGATCTATTTAGATAGCGGGAGACAAGAAGAGTGCTCCTGCTATTCATGAGGTCGTTGTGAACCTCAAGAGGAAGGATTATGATGACATTGTTAACGTATACGGCCTGGCGTCGGAGTGGGAACCAGAGCGTCCGGCGGATGGTTCTATTGCAACCAGTCCACCCAGAAGAAGATGTTGTTTATGTGGATCATTTACGACGGGGAACTTCCGGATACCGGTGACGAGGTTTGTGCAGTTAATCTTGACAACCTACGGAATTCATATATCACAAATCCATCCTTTTGGAATGTTAAGAATTCGACACTTCGAATTCTATTGTCAAGCTCGTGATTTTGAGCCGTCTGTTGGCATGTTTGCCGTTTTTTACAAAATGACCTACCGCGATGGTTGGTATAGCTTTGCCACTACCGGGAAGGAAGTCATCGGTACAGAGTGGATCCGCAGCCTCCACGGTTGGAAACCAAAATTTTTCTGGATCCGAGAGGATGTTGTTCCCTTCATGATGACTCATCGCAAGGCGGAGGACGCGATGCCAGTGGTTCCGGCCGCTGCTCATAAGGGTCTTCCATGGTTCATGAAAATGACTGCCACGCTAACTCCCATGCGCCCCATACACAAGGGGGCGATGGTGAGTGCTAAGATAAGCCGCCTATGGCCATTCCCTGATTTGGAGCCTTATTACGAGAGGACCAACGAAAGTAAGCTTGATGTTATTTCAATTTTCCCATTGATAAGTGTCTGATTCCTGACTTTTATTATTGCTTGTACAGGTGAGGGTTCTACCTTCGATACCCTGTTGGACCATGAAGAAAGATTGATGGTGCGCCGGCCAATCGATCCAAGGGACTTGCCCTTCTTGGAACGCACACGTGTCAACTTCCTGTTTCCCATCGCGTTTTGTTCGGAACATGTGGTTTCCGAAGCGATGTACGCTAAAGGTGAGGAATTTGTTCAAGAATTCGTTCAGAAATATGAGGGCATTTTACAACCCCGACCCGTGACTGCTATTACTTCCGGGGGAATAACTGTACTCTTTTCGTCTAGCGAGGAGTCATCATTCTGTGAGGGAAGTTTATCAGTTGATGCTATTAATGTCGTGCATTCAACTGTAGGTTTGACCCGTAAGAAACATTCAAAGGCCACCACCAATCTGTCGACGGGTGATGAGGGTGATCACCAAACGGATGGTGATGCTAATGTTGAGGAGGAACCTCAAGCTGTTGATGCGGATGCTCCGAAGGGCGTTGGCAAGCGTAAAGTTCGACACACCAAGGCTGCTCCATCCAAGAAGTCCAAGAAGGCAAAACTTGTCGATTTGGAATCGCGCCTTCACCAACTTGATTCTGAAGACATTTCCTTGGGTGAGCTTAACACTTTCAAAATTTGCCAATTATTATTAATCAACCATATGTCTGGTGTATGATTATCATTCTACAGTAGGCCTAAAAGACTTTTCTGAAGATATTTCAGGTTTGAAGAGTTCGACGACACTACTGCCTCCACCATCTCCACCATCTAACACCGCCAAAGATCCAATCCTTGTAGTGGATGATTCTCCTTTGAAGAATAAGGAAGTTGGTGATACTGAGTACTTTACTATGTCACCTTCCTTCAATGTTCATCGCTTCAGAGATCAAGGAGGTTTTAGTACATTCGCCTATGGGCGTCAGACCTCTCCCTCTCCTCATGAGGAAGACACTTCCCCACATCATCCGCGTTGGTCTTTATGCCGAAATTCAACGCTAAACGACGTGGATGTATGTTTTGAATATTTGCGGGAAAACCTTCCTCTCGCAGAAAGGGAGCAACAACGTCGCCGTATTTTCCAAGAGTTGTTAAGCTCAAACTCTTATCATTTGGCGAATACTATTTCCGCCAACCAGGAAATATGCCGAGACTGGCTAGCGATGAATGAGGAGTGGGATGACTTAGAGATTAATTTGGCTAAAGCCAAGAAAGAAGCCCTTGGGGCTATGATGAGGCGAAGGAGAACCGTCATTGGAAGTTGAGAAGGCCAATCATCTTGCTGCTGAGGAAGCCCGGAACGTTCTCCAAAAGCGTTTGGACGAACAAGCGGAACTGATAAAAACTCTTCAAGCTGAATCAGCAGCAAAGGACAAGCGTTTTACTGACCTTGCCACCAAAAGCCGAGATCAGGCCCTAGAGTGTGCTGGTCATAAGATGGAGCTTGTCCGAGCTAAGGCGGACAAGAAGTGGTTGTTGGCGGAAGGAATCCCCAAGGTATTTGTCTTGCTTTGTTATATCAATTTACTCGTAATTACTCTTGTTTAATTATACCTGCAGGCTATTGCCCATGTTCGAGGGAGCGACGAGCTTGGAGATTGCGTCGCCATCCTCCTGAACGCATCCAAACAAGCCGGCCGTCAGATGGGTTTTCAGGAAGGCTATAGATTTTTTCAGAAAGCAAGCTTCCAGAAGAATACATTATGCACGGCCAGGATACTGCTGCCATTCTTATCCAGAAGACAAAAAATTTTGATTAATATAAAGTTTTCTTTCGTGGAGCAAGTATCCGAGCTTGCCGACAAGGAAGATGGAATAGAGCAGTTGAAGGATCTCCTTGGTTCTGACGAGGAAGACGAGGAAGCTGAAGATGACGTAGAAGGCGAGGATGCGGAGCCTAAAGGCGCAGTAACGTGAACATGACCCCTTCGTTTTTGTTGTAATTACTTGCTTTTTTTGTAATCCCCTTTGATGAATAATAAGAAGTTTTTTTTTCCTAGTCCGATACACTTTGTCTTATGCATCATAATATAAGTGTTTAAAGGACCTTCGTTGTTGACAATAAAGGATTACAAACTTAATAAAATTACAAAAGGTTAATCCAAGATTTTATAGATCAGGCATAAGCCGAATTACAAAAAACAAAATTACATAACTTTGCTAATCTATTTAGGCATGCAGGCCAAATTAAGAAAAGAAAGTCTTCGTTTTATATGTAACATCTTTTCAATTGAGCCCCATTCCAAGTTCTAGGGATCTCCGTCCCATCCAGTTTTTCTAACTTGTAGGCATCTTTAGATAATACTTTTTTAACTTTGTAAGGTCCTTCCCAAGTTGAGGCCAACTTGCCCGGAGGTTCTTGGCCAGAAGCCTCATTGTTGCGGAAGACAAAGTCTCCCGCATCAAACTTGCATTTGTGTACCCGCGAGTTATAATATTTTTGTAATTAGCGTTTATAATTGTGCTCGCTGATCGATGCTAGTTCCCTCCTCTCTTCGAGGAGGTCAAGATCCATCCGGAGTTCATGATCATTGTCATCGATCCATATAAATCTCGGCTGGAATCATGGCTTAGGTTAAACTAAAGGGGGTCTCAGAATTACTAGAATTCTTTGGGGTGCGGAAGGCCCAAAGTACATGGGGCAAGTCGTCAACCCAACTCGTCCGTTTAGTTCCTTACCTTGCTTTGATTCCTTCCTTGATTGTCCGGTTGGTTCTCTCAACCTGACCATTCGCTTGTGGGTGGGCTACCGATGTGAAAATTTGAGAGATCTGCAATTCTTTCAACCATTCTTGTAACCCACTGTCCGCGAATTGAGTACCGTTATCACTTACTAGCTCCAGCGGAAGACCAAACCGGTAGATTATGAATTCCCAGAGGAATTTCTTAACACTTGCTGTTGTTATGGAAGCAACTGGTTTGGCTTTCACCCACTTCGTGAAGTAGTCGATTGCTACTATTAAAAACTTGACGCGTCTCGGGGCTTCAGGGAAGGGTCCCATTAGACATAGCTCATTTCTGGAACGGCCAGGCTGAAGTGACTGGAACAAGCTCATTCTTTGGTCGTAGCGTGTTGGGAGCATGGCGTTGGCATGAATCACACTTCCTGATTTCTTGCACAGCGTCCAGATGCATTCCTGGCCAGTAATATCCAGCATTCATCAGCTTCGCTACGACCATGCGCCGGCCTACGTGAAGACCACAGATGCCTTCATGAATTTCCCTTATTAAATAGTTCGCGTCCTCGGCATCCACACATCGAAGTAGTGGGCCAAGGAAGGAAAGTCGGTATAAAATACCATCATGCATCTGATAGCTCAAGGCTTTGTGTCTTATCTTCCAGGCTGCGTTTTTTTCCTTCTGGGAGGGCTCCTGATGACAGGTATGCTATGATAGGTGTCATCCAAGATTCCACTCCGGTTTGAATTACCAAATCTTGATGTTGCGGGTCAGATGGGCGATCCAATATTTCAATGCGGATGTCCTTAGCGAAGTGTTCGAAGTTCGTTGAAGCCAGCTTACTAAGGTCATCTGCTGACTTATTTTCGCTTCGTTTTATGTGAATTACTTTACATGAAGAAAACTGAAGCATCAAATCTTTCTCCTGTGACACGTATGAGGTCATTATGTCGTTCTTTGCTTCGTACGTGCCATTGATCTGTCTCGCAATTAACATGGAATCCACGCGAGCTTCCAAGTGTTTTACCTCCAGCTTTTTGGCTATCCGCAGGCCTGCCAGGAAAGCCTCATACTCCGCCTCGTTTTTAGTACTCTTGAAGTCTAACTTTATAGCGTATGTAAATTCGTGGCCTTCGGGATTGACTAGCCTGAGACCTACGCCCGATCCCTCACTGCTGGAAGCCCCATCCGTGAATAGTGACCAAATTTATCCCTGTTCAAGAGGTGCTTAGGGTTGTTGCTCAATCAAACATTCTATCTCTTTGTGTCGCGGGACCTCCGTGACGAAGTCCGCCAACACCTGCCCCTTAATTGCTGGCCTGGGTTTGTATTCTATCGCATGTTCACCCAGCTCAATTGCCCACTTCGCCAATCGCCCAAACAATTATGGCTTACTCAGAATGTTCTTGAGTTTGTACCCAGTTAACACGTTGATAGGATGCCCTTGGAAATACCTACGGAGGCTTCGGGCAGCGTAGACCAGTGCTAAAACGAGTTTTTCAAGCATTGAATATTTGGTCTCTGGGTCTGACAATGTTCTGCTGACGTAGTAGATCGGTGTTTGATCGTTCTTTCTATCCGTCAGGAGGACAGCCCCCGATAGCAATGTCTGATGCCGACAAGTATAACGTCAAAGGTTACCCCGCAGAAGGTGCTATCAATGTGGGAAATTCCATCAAACACTTTTTGACCTCTTAAAAAGCTTGTTCTGCTTCTGCGGTTCATTTAAATTATGCTTTCTTTAGGCAATTTCTCAATGTTGAGATGAACGGATAGGATTTGGCTGCATGATTCGCCAAAAAGTGATTCAAGGCAACCAGTTGACCATTAAGCTTCTGAACCTCTTTGAGGGATGAATGAGAGGGCATGCGGGCTACAGCTTGGACTTTATCCGGATTAGCTTTGAAGCCCGCACTAGTAACAATTACTCCAAGGAATTTTCCTTCTTCCATCCCGAACGAACATTTGGCTGGATTCAGCTTCATGTTAATACTCTTTAAAGTTTCGAACGTTTCTTCGATGTCTCTCAACATTTGATCTTCCTCAACGCTTTTGATTACAAGTTCATCCATATAAACTTCCAAGTTTCGACCAATCTGATTCTTGAATGCTATGTCCATCAATCGTTGATATGTGGCCCCCGCATTTTTTAGACAAAATGGCATCATTTTATAGCAAAATGTTCCTTGATCTGTTCAAAATGCAGTTTTGTCTTCATCTCCCGCCGCCATGTGGATTTGTTGATAACCTTTGTAAGCATCTAAAAAGCATTTGAACTTAAACGTAGCTACTGCATCAACTTTCAGGTCAATTTCTGGCAACGGATAACCGTCTTTGGGACACGCCTTGTTTAGATCCTTGAAATCTATGCACATCCGCCATATCCCATTGCTCTTAGGAATGATAACCGGATTGGCGACCCAAGTCTGATATTGTATTGGACGAATAATTCCTGCATGTAAGAGGTCCTGAACTTGTTCATTCATCGCTTTTGTTTGTTCCGGACCCATCTTACGTTTTTTTTGGACAATAGGTATGAACACCGGGTTTACCCTTAGTTTATGTTCTGCGATGGTTCGTGGGACACCAGTCATGTCCGCGGGTTGCCATGCGAAGACATCAACGTTCTTTGTTAACAACTTTTTCAAAAAAGTCCTCACTATCTCAAAGATAGCAGGTCCAATTGTCACAGTTTGTTCTGGGAATTTCTTATTTAACACACATTTCTTTAGGTTCAGTTCGCCGAGTTTGTTTCGGAATCTTGCTAGGCTTAGAACTTTCCGTCGCGAAACAATGGCGATTGACATGAATGATGGCCACTCCGGCACGAGTTGGAATTCCAACTGCGCCGTGTGTTGTGGAGGGATGAGCATTAAAATCTTCGATTGCTTCTCGTCCTAAAATGATGTCATGTTTGGAAGTTGCTGGAAAGACCAAAAACTCAACTTCCTCGGTTCTTGAATGAATTCCATCACTTAGAGTGACTGGGAAGGAAATCACCCCTCGCGGGTGCATTACCTCCCCTCCAAATCCAGACACAAGAGCATGAATAGGCTTCAACCTCTCCTTATCTTCCTCATCGAGTTGCTCAAAGCACTGTTCGTACATGATGTCAGATGTACTACTGGTGTCAAAGAAAATATATTGGGAGCGATAGTGGCCGAAAAGAGCAGTGATGATCAAGGGGTTCTTATTATTGGGACCTCCTTTGATTCGCGGAAAACTCACTGGCTCATTTTTCCATTCTTCATCATCGGACTCTCGTCTATTTCCTCCAACCCTATATCCGCCTTGGATCATATGAACGTTTAAGTCCTTGACTTGTTTTTTTGGCGGGCCTTGGTTATCTCGCATGGGAGCCTTACCAGTCCCGAGTTTTCCCCCTTCACCAAATGTCCAAGTTTCCCGGACTTTACAGCCACCTCAATCTCGCTTTTTAATGCATTACATTAGTTCGTGTTGTGGCCGATGTCGTTGTGAAACGAACAATGTTTCTTGGCATCGAGGAACGACCTCCTCGTGAGTGGCTGTGGTTTCCTGAAACTCACATTTTCAGTGGCAAGGATTTCAGCATGAGTCTTTGAAAGTGGAGTCCAATTGTTGGGACCTCAATTTGAGGGTCCCGATTTGTTTTTGTTGCCAATGAGAGACCTTGCATAGAATGGTTTTGACACCTCCGTGTTTGGCTGAAGTCTTGACCAAATTGGCCCCTTTTCCTGTTTATTGGGTCGTGGAGTTTGGGACTCTACTTTTAATTTATGCTTTGGATTGTTATACCCTAATGTTTTTTTCAGTTCTCGCAAACAACTTTTCCGCGGTCATGATATTGTCCCAGTCTTTTGGCATTCCATCGCTACCTGTTAGTGTGCGGATCAACGCATCACATTTGACATTCTTGCGGAAGGCACCACAAAGCATATCTTTGCTTATTCCGCCGATGTTTAGAATTTCGTCGTTGAATATGGTAATAAAATCTTCCACGGATTTATTATCTCGGCGGATAACATCCAAAATTTCTGACTGGTCACGAGTATGCTTCTTTTGCTGAATAAACAGCTGAAAATTTTTTCACCAGGTCGTCCCAGCCGGAAATTTGACCATCAGGTAACTTTTCAAACCATTCTCGTGCTGCCCTTATTAGTGTCAATGCGAACATGTCACACCAATAAGGGAGCGTCCATCCGCTAACACCACCTATCGCCACAAAGTTTTGAAGATGATCGCTCGATCAGTCATTCCATTATATTTACCCACTGATGTAGGTATTTTGGCATTAACCGGGAAGGGTGCGATTGCAATGCGAGATATGAACTTTGATTTCTCAGCAAAAGCTGTTGGGCGATATGGTTTAGTAAAGTCCTCTTCTGCATCAATGTGGTATTGAGTATGACGGATTACGTCTCGCGAACGGCTGATCTCCTCCCGTGAACGTAATCTACTATCACCAGTGTAAAAACTATAACCACCGGGGTGATAAGTTGAATCATAACTGTCAAAATCATCTGCATAAGATGGCATCTGCATGTCCATTCGAGGACAGGGGCGTAGCCTCCGTAATTCACCAAACTCTTGCTCCGTCTGTTGACTATAACGGACTTGACTTCCTCTCACTGTTGGTGGAGGAGAACGAGATCTCCGAGGAGATTCTTCATAAGTCAAGGTGCGGGCATGAAAACGTTCATTACGCACTCGACGCTCGTATTCAGCTGCCAAACTCTCTTGTTGAACGCAGAGCCATTCTTCTGGAGATAGTGGTCCTCTAGATCTGGACTCATGTCGATGAGTCCTCGCCAGATCAAAATCGCTTGAATCATCCTCCAGATCCAATACTGATCGAGTTCGGCTAGTTTCTCCCATAATCTGTCCGAGGTCACCCAAATTTGAACCTTCTGGTGACGTAACGTGCCCCAAATTAGTGGGAGTTGGCCCATTTGGTGTTGTGACACGCTCGAGGGTACGACCACCTGGTGTTACATCGGTGACTCGTGAACCCGGAGCTGTGACACGTGCAAAAACGCTTGAAGCAAAACCTTCAGGTATTTCCATGTTAGTAACACGTGAAGTAGGTGCAAGAGTTCCCGTCAGCCCCTCAGGAAGTTTACTCATATTGAACGAATCAAAAACCCAACGAAAACTTATACAGTTCTACCTCTATAACTACATAATAATAGATAGGGAAAAGTGAATATAGGGCTGGTGGAAACAAGATATATTCTACAAACTATTAAGTTTACTACATAATAATAGACAGTGAAAGGTGAATATGAAGCTGGATGTAAAACCATCAAAACTACATTAATTTTCTTATTAAATTCCTCATTTCTCTCCATCAATTTCTCAATTCCCACTTCCCCATCTATCTTTAACGGATTCACTCTAACCGTCTAATCCAGTTTCTCCATCCATAAATTTCTTTGCAAGCAATCTTCTTCTTCAATTATACATCAGAATTGATCAAATACATTAAAAAAAAAAGTTATTGCCGCCTCAAATGGCGCACGTACTGATCCATTTGCTTTGCAATTAATGGCTTTACGTAAGGTGATTCAATTTTCATTGTTACCAAAGAAATTGCTTTACATAAAATAGGAAAAAAATGAAGAAAAAAGATAAGCCATGTTATTATAAAAAAAAGCCCATTTCAGGCATAAAGCAAGATCAATGATTTGGGGTAGTCTAGCAACCTCATTCATGGATTGCAATATATCGTAAGAAGCTTAGATTTATGAACAATAACTCACTTTTAAATTTATAATAAGTAGTGCAGGGATGTATCGACATGTGTTATGGTGTATACGTATAAGATTGGGAATGAAGAATCATATGAGAGAAACACATATATAATAAATAAAAATTCAATTTTTAATTGATTTGGCTCAAAACTACGTAGTTTTTGGGGTTTCACATCTAATGCTAGATGCTTAACAGCCTCATATTCACTTTCCCATAATAGATACCATATATTTCGGAAAGACGATATCTGGTGTAAAACAGTGAGTTTTACTTAAATATACATTTTGGAGAAATATCTATATGTTAGACGTAAAAATAATATTTTTTACAAGTTAAATGTCCAAAATGATATATATAGATGGTTTGGATAGCTATGAATGGAAATATTGTTACATTATATTTTACTAGACTATTTATAGTTAAAGGAACAATACTTAGAAATAAATATATCACTTTAATATATATATTTATTACTCGATCAAACGAATCCGTTGTGCCTAAATGAAACCGACACCAATAAGAATTGTATTCTTAAATATTTATATTAGTATATAAATATGCGTCTTCAAAAACAATATATAAAAACTTATCACCAACGGATCATCTAAAAACTATCGTATGGAAAGTTACTTACGAAGTAAATGAAACGTTCTGTTTGTGAATGCAACCGACTCAAACAAGCTAAACGTTCAGTTGGTGAAAACAATCGACACAAGCAAGGGAAACGTTTGGTTGGTGAATGCAACTGACACAAACACACGAAACGTTCGGTTCGTTAAAGAAACTACCACAAACAAACGTTCGGTTGGAGAGAGAAACCTACACAAACAAACATAACGTTCGGTTAGTGAAAGCAACCAACACAAACAAATGAAATGTTCGGTTAGTGAAAGCTACCGACACAAATGAATTAATGAAATGACTAGTTTGGTGAAAGCAACTAGCATAAACAGACTTGCTAGTCAATAACTAAAATTATCTGACCTTTCGCGTTTAGGGCACTAGAAGGTCACAAGAACCAGACTTGATAAAATTACTAGCATGCACAAAACTAAATTAAGCAGGTGAGTTTCACGACGACCTTTTACTGTTTTACAGTTTTATTAATCCGAGGGAAAAAGCATACACAACTGCTTATATATACGATAGTTAGAAACAAAACACTCAATCATTATGCGAACATGAGTTGAATTATGTAGTGCTATAATCCCATTACTTGCATATTATAACCATTAGCTAACGGAGTTAGCCACAGGAATATAGGAGTAGTACTATTGGCCCTGACATTCCCTTTACTGTTGGGTTAATCGTGCTAACCTCCGATATTGCATCGATACAGGGTGTGTGTATTCCATTCATGAGATTTGAATATGGCAAAAGGATATAACTCATTTTTTGGTTATAGGCTGAGGGTTCTGTAACACCCCGACCAAAGGCGGATTATACATCGGGGCGCCACATATTGTTTCATTACTCGTGACACTATTGGGTGTCAATATTTAATAAATACATTCATTCGCGCACGCGCAGGGTAAACACAAGATAACATAAATCAACATAATTCAATATATTATAAGACAAAATATTCGAACAACAAAAACTTGTCTTGATACATTTTAATCTAGGTCCAAAATAAAGAAACTTCCTATGTGTCCACAAGCTCCAAAACAGCTACTGCAAACCTGAACATGTGTTAAAATAAACGTCAAACACTTGCGTGTTGGTGAGAAATCAAGTTTAATACAATACATAGATAACAATAAATCTGCGCGCAACATGTGTATGTCTGGGTTTCAACAAGGGTGTAATCAGATCGGGACCAACTCTAAGAGACAAGACTGCCAGTGCTCACAATTGAGCTCACAAACAAGACTAACTGTGCAAGTGTAACAAAAGAGAAAATCATAAACGATAGTTCTCCCGTGTTCATCTAATGGTACCATGAAAACTGCGGAATAGACCGACAAGACGGTTAATGATCCACACATACAAATAAACAGCCAAGTCTACGTCCTCAACACATGGGATACTGCGCGACTAAAGTTCATAAACAAGTTTAAGACTCTAAGTTTGTATGAACACATGAACATCCCAAAACATTAAAAGCAAAAAGGGATTAGGTACGAGATTACTCACTTGATAAACGATGCGGTGTAAGATAAAGCAAGAACCAACTTTAAACAAGCACAAGTTAACCTATAAATAAGATTATTGTTTTAATGATTTGTTTTAAGTCTTGATTATAAGTTAGCATAATTAATAAGTAAGTTATTATATATAATATATTACCGGAAAACAGGGCAGAACAGGGAGGAAGACGGAGGCAGAGAGGGAGGCGGCAGAGAGAGCAAGGAGCAAGAGAACAGGAGAGATTAAGTGTTTTGTGTGTGTAGTGTTAGGAAAATAATACTATTATTTATAGAGAAACCCTAGGGAACACAATCCCTAGAAAAAGGGGAAAAGATCTCAAAAAGTAAAAGATTCCAAAAGCAAAAGATATCAAAAAGCATAAGAATCCAAAAGCAAAAGATATGGAAAGATATGGCAGCTGCAGAGGCAAGATAAAGCTGTCAGGGAACAGTAAAAAGGCATAGGCGGTTCAGAAAAAGGTACTGGTCAAGCATGGCAAAAGCAGATCTCAAAAGATAATGTCAGTCACTTTATCTGTCAACCAATGGGGTTGGTGCGCATGCTGCGCCGAAAGTAACTTTTCAGACATAAAGCAGATTAGGTCAACAGCTCAAAAGATAAGACAACACAAAAGCAAACGGCTAGATTCAACAGAAGAAAACTCAAAGGGTTCAGCGCGAGAAGGCTAAGGCGCGAAGGCAGACACAGAAGGTCAAGAGAGCGCGAGCGCGAAGGCAGACAGAAAACAACCTTAACGCGTCGCGGAAAGAACTATATTTCTAAGCGCGCCGCGGGAAGAATTACATTTCTAGGCGCGCCGCGGGAAGAACTTCAATTCTAAGCGCGTCGCGAGAAGAACTATATTCCTTAGCGCGTCGCGGGAAGAACGGTATCCATAGCGCGCCGCGGGAAGAACTAAAATCCTTAGCGCGCTGCGGGGACAGTTCGTCTCGCGTATCGCAGTAACAGGTGGTCTTCACGCAGGATTCCTTGTAAGGGAGTCTGGCGCGTGGAGCTGCGCAGACAACCTTAGGCGGGAAGGAACAAAGGACAAGCAAAGAGTTAGAAGAAAAAGAGGGAAACAAGGCGTAAGGGCGGGACGGCGACAAGAGGGAAAAGAAGGCGGAAAGAGAGAAGGAGAGGGACGGGACGGCGGAAAGAAAGAGAGAGAGAGGCGGGAAGGAAAATATATATATTATTTTTAAAAGTAAAATATAAGTATAAATAAATACTAATCGGGTCAGAGAAACGGGTACCTGGGTCGGGTCGGATCGGGGCAGATGTCACAGTCTCCCCTACTTTAAGAAATTTCGTCCCGAAATTTATCTCGAAGTAGGTTGCGCAGAGAACAGGTGCGGGTACTTGATCTTCACTTGATCTTCCCTTTCCCATGTAAACTCGGCTCCGCGCTTGGACTCCCAGCGAACTTTAACAATAGGGATACGACTGCGCTTGGTTTGCTTTACCTCGCGATCCATAATCTCAACAGGCTTCTCAACAAAATGCATTGTTTCATCAACTTGAACTTCATCAAGTGGAATGTGAAGGTTCTCGTCAGCTAAACACTTCTTGAGATTGGATACATGGAACGTTGGATGCACATTACTGAGCGCGGGCGGCAGGTCAAGTCTGTAGGCAACTTTTCCCACACGCGCGAGAATCTTGAATGGTCCAACATAACGAGGAGCAAGCTTACCCTTCTTCCCAAAGCGGACAACACCCTTCCAGGGCGACACCTTGAGGAGAACAAGATCACCAACTTGAAATTCGAGAGGCTTCCGCCTACGATCTGCGTAACTCTTCTGTCGGCTTCTGGCAGTCAGCAGATGATCACGGGTCTTGGCGATTTTATCGGTTGTCTCTTGAACAAGTTCGGGTCCTGTGATTTGAGCTTCTCCCACTTCGCTCCAACAAATCGGGGAGCGGCACTTACGACCGTAAAGTGTTAGGACATGAAATGTCATGTGTATGTCCCCAGTTCTATCAGGATGGTTCGATATGAAAATAACGATCGTGAAACCAAGTTAACGGACTGAAAATGTCAAAAGAAACTGATTCGATCGAATCAGTGACTGATTCGATCGAACCAGGACTCATTCGATCGAATGAGATACTCATTCGATCGAATCAGTATACGATATATAAACGAAACTTAGGAAATTTCACAAGGGGGAGCACACATTACACACAGTCACGAACCTGCTACTGCCGAAAATCCTCTCTGCCAATCTTCGTCGTGTCGGTCTTTTCCTCCGTCCCTAGGTGTCAAACCGTCTTAGGAATCGTAACCGTGCGTTGTTGATCACCACCGAATCGCCGTGTTAGAGGATTCCGCACTCTAACACGTTGCCCCGTGAATCGTTGGGAAACCGTGTCCCGCACCGGTCCGACAAAGTGGTATCAGATCCTTTGGTTCTTGATTCACGTTAGATTCGTGGTGAAATTCGTGTTTTTCTCGCGAAAATCGTAATTTTTTGCCGGAAAATTCCGAATTTTTGGTGTTTTTGATCTTGGTGTTCGTCGTGTTCTTGTCAAAAACTGTTAAAATTGTCATATTTTGGTGTTTTGATCTTAGAATTGTGTGTTAAAAGTTCGAGTTTCGTCAAGAACGTTCTTTGCGTTCTTCGTGTTCTTCGTATTTTTGGTGGTTTTGATCCGTTTTTTGGTTGGTCTTAAGTTGTTTTTGTGTTAAAAGTCATATTTCGATCTTAATTTGCCTCTTGATCTTTCAAAATTCGTGTTTATTGATTCAAAATTCGAAAATCCGTCAAAATCTTCTAATTTTAGAATTTCCAGAAATTTCGATCGAACCAGTCTATTTTTGGAACTCATTCGATCGAATAGCCTTCCTATTCGATCGAACAAGTTTGAACTTTGACCGAATCAGTTTTTCCCGCCGAGAATTACTCCTAGTTCATTCGATCGAACCAGATTTGTTCATTCGATCGAATTAGTCACCATTCGATCGAATAAGTCTTTTATTCGATCCGCCGAATCGATCTTTGTCTTATTCGACTGTCAGAACCCGTTCGATTGAACCAGAAACTCTTTCGATCGAACCTCTCAACCCATTCGATCGAACCAGATTCACATTCGATCGAATAACTTTCAGAAGATCAGATCAGTATTTCAGAGAGACATTCGATCGAACCAGATACTCATTCGATCGAATAGGTCACTCATCCGATCGAATCAAACCCATTCGATCAACAGTTCAACGTTAAAGCAAAGAAACAAAGATGGCTGCAAGTTCGAGTACCAACAAGAGGATTCAATCGATTCTCGAAAGTGATTCTGAATCAGGAAGCTATAACAAGCCACCAAAGCTAATGACTTTAAACGATTTTACAACCTGGAAGACAAGATTTCAAATTCATATAACAGGTGTGAATCCTGGACTTTGGGAAGCTGTTCAGACAACTTGGGTGCATCCGACAAATGATGATGGTGAGACTTTGAGTTACTTTAGGCTGTCTGAAGATCAAAGGATAGCCTTTGATGCTGAGAAGAAAGCCTTCTCGTTACTGTCACAAGCACTTTCAAGCGATCTCTTCCATCAGTTTAACCAGTTTACAACAGCGTCAACTCTTTGGAACGCACTGGTTGAACGATGTGAAGGATCTGACTCACTTAGAGAAATTCACGCACGGGAGCTCAAGCGTGAATTTGATTTGTTTGGTCCAGAATCGGGAGAAGACATTGAATCGTTACTGTCGAGATTCTATCATCTAATGTCAGAACTCAAGTCCTATAATGTCAAAACAACAGGGACTGAAAAGGTTAGATGTCTTGCTCAAGGACTTCCAACCAGCTGGAACACCTTCCTGACAGTAATGAGAAGAAGTCATCAGCTGGAGACGATTCTCCTGTCTGATTTTATTAAAGAAATCAGACAAGAAGAGGCTGAACTAAGAGCCTCCTCCAGAAAACCGAGATCAGCTTCTGACAAATCACTCTACATGTCAAAACCTCCTATGTCAGATTCAACTGATCATGCTCCGATGAAGACCGCTTTTGTCTCCTCAACGTCAAATCAATCAAAGGGGACTGAAACGAGATCTTCCGTCCCATCATCAACTTCTGGAAATTCAAGTACTAACTCCGGACCCAAGTCAACGGAGAAAGCAACGTTGAATACTGAAGGCTTGGGAACAGTAACAGTGGAGGTTGCCAAAGAACACATGGCAACTCTAGGCACGATAATTGAGTCCTACAGTTTAATGGTGGCGGGTAAGCTAGGAAATAGTCATCTGGACAGTGATGACTATGAACAGCTTGACGAAGATGATATGGAACGCATAGACATTATGTGGGCTCTTGGCAGTGCGTTCCGAAGGGCCAGAAAGTGGACGAAGAAAACAGGTCAGGCCCTCTCAATAAACAACAAATCCAAGTTCGGCTTTGATAAAAACAAAGTAAAATGCTACAACTGTGGCGAACTTGGTCACTTTGCCAAGGAGTGTTCGAAGCCAAGAAGGGAAGGTCACCAATATCCCTTCCGAACCACTTCATCATCATCCACTCCTGCTGAAGCTGCTGCAACTGTCAACCTTGAGAGACAACTGGTCCCTCAAAATCAAACCGCAGCAAACAACGTCAACATCAACAATGAAACTGCTCTTGCAGTTCAAGGGGATGAAGGCGAGACATGGAACTTCAGCATCAACATGGCTGATGTCACAATAGTAGATGGAAACTCTGAAACCGAGTCTGTTGTTTCCTCGACCAATGAAGAATATATTGTCGATGAACCAGCTGCTGAAGTCCATGAAGAAGAACCTGAGGTTGAAGTGGTATCTTTGGAGATTAAGGAGGATCATGATAAAGAGTCAAATGTTCCTCAAATATCTCCATGTTCGACAATTCCCGCAGAGGCTGCTAAAGTTGAAGAAGTCAACGAAGTAGAGTCTAAAGCAACTTCTGCATCGTTTCTGGAAAAAGCTGGGAATCTTTGCTTTGCATTCATGGCAGAGACATCAAATGCCAAGGTAAGTTCTAACCCATCAACTCCCAAACCAGAAAATGTTAAATGTTTAAAATGTGAATTGTATGAACAAGAAATTCAATCTCTAAAAGAGAGAATTGAAGATCTCGAAGCTTACAAACAAGCAGCCTCAAGATCTTTAATGGAACTGACTGACGCGCTTGCACAGAATAAGGCTTGGAAGCAGAAAGAGTCTGCTTTTAAAGAAAAGATTGATAGCCTTAAGCGTCAGAACAAGGAACTTGAAATATGTGTTCTGAATCAACAAGATTCTATCAATTTTCACATAAATAAGAATAATGTTTTGAAAAAAGAATTGGAAAACTTGAAAGCTGATTTTGAATCATTGAATTTCAAATTAAAAAGTTACTCAAATTCATCTTATTTATTAGAACACATCATTCCCGAGTTCCGAGGCAAAAAGGAAAAAGGCGTGGGATATAACTATGTCCCACCCCCGATCCTGAATCAATTTGCAAGCACACCAGGAGCTGTGCCGGATGATGAATCAAATGATTATATACCCGAGGACTCAAACCAAATTTCTAAGTCTAAGGGAAAAGAAGTCATTGACCCGGCTCCTGAGTCCAAACAAAATGTTGTTGCCACAGACTTAGGTTCCACAACTAAGTCGGGCCCACCACCATCTAAGTCAAAGGCAACAACAACAAGAAATTCTCAGAAGAAAAAGTTTAATCCTAAATCTGAGAAAGTCTATGTGGAACATAGTACCCAGTTTGTAAAGGAGGGTAACGTTAATGAAAAACATAATTTCCCAAAACACCCTCCTAGACAAACTTCACCCCAAAATGTCAAATCCAGGGGGTACTATGATAACAGACAAAACCAGAGTTATTTCTCTCCACCAAGTCAAAGGGGGAGAAACTACTGTTTTTCGTGTGGAGAGGTAGGGCATATAGCAAGATTTTGCTATAAGTACACGGATCCTAAGCAGTACATATCGACTCCGGATCCGAGGTATGCCAAGTCACCTCCTAGGAGGCGACCGACCATTGACGTTCAAGGTCAAGAACGGTTTCACACACCGAGGTCGGTTTCTCCTCGGAAACCTCTGCCAACCTCACCACACCAATCCCCAAACCCCTCAGATCCAAATGTTTCCACTTCGACAAGTGAAACTCAGTCTTCAACCATCTATCTCAAACATGTTGAGAAGAAGACTGACTTTTGGAAACCAAAGAAAACTAACACTGTTGACAACAATGTCAAACCAGAAAACAGTGTTAATGAGGGTAAATGGATTGAATTGTACATTCGTGATGAAAATGGAAAACCCAAGACCGTAAGGGCTTGGGTTTCCAATGATATTTAAACCCTTTTGTTTTTGTGTGCAAGTTGCTCTATATGATCCAAGATTCAACATGTGGATCATAGACTCAGGAGCTTCCAGGCACATGACTGGAAACATGAATCTCCTTTCAAGTGTCAGACAAATAAAAGGAGGTGCAGTTTCCTTTGCAGGAAATCAAGGAGGTTATATCACGGCCCAAGGAATTGTGTCTAATGGGCGAATTTCGTTTGAGAAAGTTAATTTCATCAAAGAGTTGGAGAACAACCTGTTGTCGATAAGTCAAATCTGCGACAAAGGTTTCAAAGTTATGTTTGACGACCGAGATTGCCACATCTTGGCTAAGGATTTCAACTTTCCTGAAGACAAGGTTTTAATGTCAGCTGCACGCCAGAGTGATCTCTACATTCTGGATATGGCTAAGGCAGGGTCATCGTCTCCAACGGCGACATGTTTTGTGTCCAAGGCATCCGAACGTGATACTGTCTTATGGCATAGACGGATGGGACACATAAATGTCAGGAACATGAACAAGCTTGTGCACAACAGACTAGTTGAGGGAGTTAATCTGAGAAGCTTTCGTCTCCCTGATTCGTGTGTGCAGTGCAAAGCAGGAAAGCAAATAAAAAGGTCCCACAAGTCTAAGAGTTTCCACTCGATTGATATTCCGTTGGAACTCCTTCATATGGATCTTTTTGGCCCAATAAGCGTCAAAAGTATCTCTGGGCACTCATACTGTCTAGTGGTTACTGATGAATATTCTAGATTCTCTTGGGTGTTTTTCTTGAAAGTAAAATCAGAAACGTTTGGATGTATACAACTGCTGGTTACAACTATTGAGTCTCAATACAATCTGAAGGTTCGAAGAATGCGGTCAGATAACGGTACAGAATTTAAAAATGCGAATGTTGAAAATTTCTGCAAAGAAAAAGGGATCGTTCAGGAGTTCAGTGCTCCATATGTTCCACAAATGAACGGGGTTGCTGAAAGGAAAAATCGTACGTTAATCGAGACAGCAAGAACAATGTTAGCCGACTCAGTGTTACCTGTTACGTTTTGGAGTGAGGCAATTGCCAACGCCTGTTTCACATTAAATCGGGTAGGCATTGTCAAGCGCCACGGCAAGACAAGTTTCGAGCTTCTTCAACGACGAAGGCCTAACTTAGAGCACCTGGAACCATTCGGAGCTCTTTGCACGTTACTTAAAAGGCACGTTGATAATAAGTTCGAGGAGAAGATTATCAAGGGTTATTTTCTGGGTTACAGCGTACCTCTCAAAAGGGTCTTCAACAGAACAACAAAATTAGTTGAAGAATGGTACCATGTCGATGTTCAACGCTACACAGAACCAGCCAAGGGGACAGGAGAAGACTGGTTGTTTGATTATGACAAATTGTTCAAGTCTTTCAATCTGTATGAGATTGCTATTCAAATGATGTATGAGGCGCAAAATGCACCTCCTGATGAATCTTTGCAATCTTCAACTCATCCTGGTCCGTCATCATCTTCCTCCACAGAGTCTAGCGATCAAGTTCAAGAATCTTCCGAATCTGAATCTGAAGATGAATCTCCAGCAGATGATGTACAATCGGCACCAACTCAGGTTACTTCACAACCTTCATCGTCAAATCAAGAAGTGCCGAATGCAGATCAGCCTCTAACGTCTACTTCAGAGGCACCACAATCCGCTCCAGTTCCTGAGCCGAACTTAACTAACTTGGAACAAAATGTTGTCGTTCCTAACAATCCGGTTGTTAGGACTGAACGTGATCATCCACAAGACAACATTATAGGGGACTTTCAACAGGGTGTCAAAACTCGTCGACAGCTGAATTTTGGTCTCTACACAGAAATGATGGAGTCAGGATCAGTTGCTCTTAATGCCCATGAATGCTTCTTAGCACAAGAAGAACCACACAGCACCACCGATGCTCTGAAAGATCCCAACTGGGTCTCAGCCATGCAAGAGGAATTATTGCAGTTTAAAAGACTTGGTGTGTGGAAGCTGGTGGATCTCCCCAAAGGACAGAAGAAAATTGGCACTAAGTGGGTACTAAAATGTAAACGTGACGATCGTGGAGTGATTGTTCGCAACAAAGCCCGCCTGGTGGTCCAAGGGTTTAGGCAAATCGAAGGCCTAGACTACAATGAGGTATATGCTCCGGTTGCTCGTTTGGAGGCAATCCGGATGTTCTTGGGGTATGCATCTTTCAAGAAATTCAAAGTATATCAAATGGACGTCAAGAGTGCCTTTTTGTACGGTCACATCGAAGAGACCGTATATGTGGCACAACCTCCAGGTTTTGAAGACCCATATCACAAGGACAAAGCCTATCTGCTCAACAAGGCTTTGTACGGTCTTCACCAAGCCCCGAGAGCTTGGTATAAAGAACTATCCAAACACCTTCTGAACAACGGGTTTAGAAGGGGAACCATTGACTGCACGCTATTCTCAAAAGAAAAAGAAGGAGATCTAATTATGGTACAAGTGTACGTGGACGACATCATCTTCGGGTCCACGAATAAAACACTTTGTAAGGAGTTCGAACAAGTGATGAAAGAAAAATTTGAAATGAGCTCCATGGGTGAGATGAAGTTCTTCTTAGGACTTCAAGTTGATCAAAAAGATTCCGGTATCTTCATTCACCAGACAAAATACGTCAATGACATCTTGAAACGGTTTGAGATGTTGAGTTCTTCTTCACAGGGAACTCCTTTAGAGGTTAATCACGGGATTAATCCTGACGAGAAGGGTGAATTGATCAATCCAACTCACTATAGAGGGATCATCGGATCTCTAATGTACCTGACTGCTTCTCGGCCAGACATAATGTTTGCTACGTGTCTCTGTGCACGTTACCAGTCAAAGCCGAAGGTCTCCCATCTGATTGCAGTCAAAAGAATTTTGCGTTATCTGAAGGGTACTCCAGATTGGGGTCTTTGGTATCCTTATGATGACAACTTCGATCTTCATGCGTATAGTGATTCGGATTATGGTGGTTGTAAACTCGATTACAAATCAACAACAGTAGGATGTCAGTTCTTTGGAAGTCGTTTAGTAACGTGGCAATGCAAAAAGCAGACGTCAGTCTCCACTTCAACAGCTGAGGCGGAATATATTGCGGCTGCCAGTTGCTGTTCTCAAGTTATTTGGATTCAGCAACAAATGCGTGACTACGGTATTGAATGTTCTACTACTCCCATATATATTGATAATTCTGCTGCAATTTCAATTACCAAAAATCCGGTCCATTTTAGCAAAACGAAGCACATCGAAATTCGATATCACTTCCTTCGTGACTGCTACGAAAAGAAGTTAATCGATGTGATAAAAATCCCCACTCAGGAACAACGCGCTGATCTCTTCACTAAAGCATTTGATAAACCACGGTTTTTATATTTACTAGAGATCAACGGCGTTAAACGTATATCAGATGATGTTCCTGAAGATATCATTTAAATTGTTTTCATTTTTTCTTTTCTTAAAAATTTGAAAAATCCAAAAAGATTTTGTTTTTTATAAATTCTAGGGGGAGAAAGGTTTCAAGAAAAACCAAAAACAATATAAAATACAAAAACCCAAAAACATTAAAAAAATTTTAAAAAAGAGTCTGGAACGCCCGCTTACACGAAAATTTGCCCAAGCCATTTTTATCAGTCGGGAAGTCTTCTGAAAAAGTTTGGCAAAAATAAAATTTTTTCGACAAAATTTCCGGGAAATTTTCGGTTAATTTTCGGGTCAGTGATGAAGATTTTTCTGGACATCCTATACAAGTTGATTACATTCCAGAAAAAGTTTGGTGACAGTGAAATTTTCACTGATATTTGCCGGCAAAGTCAGAGCGTTTAAATGTTTAATGGTTAAAGCGGCAAATTGGGGCAATGAACAAAGCACAATCACCTGAATGAATTATCGTTTACAAGTTTAATGGATAACCCCTTGTTCATTGAGCTTCTACAGTGGTGATTGTTATAAGAACACAGAAGAACAGAGAAAAGTGATTACTGATGAGTTATTGTGGGGTAGTCAGGAGCATCTGACTATTTATGGGCCAATCAGCGTCAAATAATTTATTTTCCGCATTCTGAAGATGTCAGCAATGCAGATTAAGGAGGATCAAGCAAAAGAGTCAAATGTTCCTCAATCATTTCCAAGTTCAACAATTCCTGCAGAAGCTGCTACTGTTGAAGAAGTCAACGAAGTACTGTCAAAAGCAACTTCTGCATCCTGTTGAAGAATGGTGATTCGCAATCACGAAGTTAATGATGTGTCTTTGTCTCCGATGATGAATCTGCATACAAACTAATCTGTTTAGGGGGGGTAGCTGTGGATCGGAAGCCTCATCAAAGATTGCCCAATACAATATTAAGTCAGCGGAAGACGATATGAGCTTACACGTCTATATATTGGGATACACGCCAACGTCTGAGGGGGAATTTCTATAGTTGGTTGTTTTTAAACAGATTGTTTTGTCTGAAGATGTCAGCAATGGAGAACACTTTGCATCATTAACCGAGAGTTCAGTCTAAGGGGGAATCTTGCTGCAATGATGGTATTCTTCAACGTGATTATCAAGATATAGCAGAAGATTTGACTGAAGATTGCAAGAGGTGTCTACAGCAATTCGCAAGCAACGTCCAAGGGGGAATATGTTGGTGCACATTGTGTGGCCGTCGCTTGGCGAATAGTTTAGAATGTTTATGTTGTATGCTGTACACCTAGGTAGTGGTTCACGCTGAAAGTGATCCATTTGAAAGAGCATTTTCAAATGGATACTCATTCGATCGAATGAGTTTCTGATTCGATCGAATGAGTCTGCCATTCGATCGAATAGGACTCATTCGATCGAATGAGTCCTGACCGAATGGCAGCGGGTATAAATACCAGCTTTCAGGCGTGAACAGGTAAGAGTTTAAAGGATTTTCGTGCCCGGGGCCCAGGTGCTGTCCGGATGAGGGGGGAGGCCATGCTCGACCTCCCCCTGCCATAGATCGTGATTTCAGTGTTTAAACAAGCATGTAATCTTTCGTTTTTATCAATGAAATCGTTTGTTTCGTGTTTGTTTCTGTCCGTCTCTGGTTTTCAAACCTTCCGTCTCGAACGCGCTCGGATCGTCTCGGTCCCGGCTGAGCCAACAATTGGTATCAGAGCCACGGTTACCGCTAGAAAGGTCTAACAACCGTTCTAGCAAGCCGAGCTCTTGATTTTATGCGTTCTGGACGTTAAAAAGTTGGTGTGTTCTTCGTGTTCTTCGCGTTTTCTGGGCTGGCGTTGAAGGAGTCGAATCTGCCATTCGATCGAACGAGTTCCCCATTCGATCGAATAGGCCTATTCGATTGACTGATTCGATCGAATCAGTCTTCCCGCTCGAAAGTGTCAAATTCAAACGCCAGTTTTCCCGCCCATTCGATTGTCTTCATTCGATCGAATCAGATTGTATTCGATCGAACTGGTTTTCCCGCTCAAAGTGTCAAATTCAAATAGCTGATCGAACCAGTTCTTCATTCGATCGAATCAGATTGTATTCGATCGAACTGGTTTTCCCGCTCAAAGTGTCAAATTCAAATAGCTGATCGAACCAGTTCTTCATCCGATCGAATCTGTTCTTCATCCGATCGAATCTGTTCTTCATCCGATCGAATCTGTGCTTCATTCGATCGAACGTGTTCCAGACCAAAAAAAAAAAAAAAGGTGATAGTACACAGACGCTATCATACTGAGACATCAAAAAGATTTGTTATTTCTGTACAGCTTATTTTCATTTTTCTTATATTAAATTTTTATACATCACTATCGCTTAAAATTATGTCGGTTACCTCAGTTTGATGGACACATTTTCGGATGTGTTTTGGTCCTTACTTCTACTAGTAGATTATGAGGATAGCCATTAACCAGATGACTGAAAGTGATCGGGGCGGGTTTTGATGGGTTTTTATTCTTTCGCTGAAAAATAGTCGGTTATACTTAGTTAGAAGGACACATACTCGTATGTGGTCGGTCCAGTTGATCCATTGGATCTTCAGGATAGCCGTTTACCTGAAGACTTTGACTTGATCGGGGCGAAATAATTTAAACGTTATTTTTTTTAAAAGACATTCATATATATTCAGAAAATGAGAAATTGATCCAACCTTGGAAAATGATAGATACACTGATTCTGTGTGCTTAACTAGTGAAGTTATTAGGCTTAAAAGGCTTTAGAACGGTCATTGTGTGTCATGGTAGCTTTTTATGGTGCGTAAAAGTAGATGTGATACAAACTAAATCTACTCGATTTTACGTGGAAACTCCTTAAGAGTTTTGTATGTCTTCATATATATCTTTCCGAATGATAGGCAGAAAAGCGATTACTCAGTCATACACGAGCCCATAAGTGTTCTGATTCCTGTAAAGATAGTGTGTGAAGAAACTGCAGTGATCCAGATTCGGGACTTGCAATTGTTTACTACTCTGAAGTCTATGTAACATTCAAAAAAAAAAAATAAATAAAAAAAAAAAAATAAATAAATAAATAAATAAATAAATAAATAAATAAATTTTACCTTATGAGTGATTGAAACATTCTAGAGTTAACAATGTCAAGACTTCTCAATCATGGAGTAAGAAAGAAAACAGGAAGCAGATGAAGACACTTACAACCTTAATCAGACACTATGGGTCAAGGTCAATTCGGGGTGACTTGGGGAAAGCCAAATACGCTTTGAGAATAGATAGGAGGCATCATAATCTCTGAGTTGTTACCCACTTAAATTTTGAGACATAATTGAACCTAACTCGTATCACAGAAACGATGAAAACCATTTTAAGTTATTTACATGCTCACAACCTGTTTCTGTATGTCATAATACAGCTAAACACGGATCTGTGTGACAGTCACGTAATTAGTATGATTCCTGTTCGGATCTTTCTCACAAAAAGAATATTCATTATGTCTTGTTTAACTTCGTATATTCTGTTAAAAAAAAAAAAAAAAAAAAAAAAAAAAAAAAAATCTCAGTAGATAGTCATATACGTCTGTATGATTTCTTATTATAGATCCTTCTCAACCAAAAATAATGTGTTTTAAATTTTTGTACAGTTGTTTATTTCAGTTTGAATATTAAAAAAAAAAAAAAAAAAAAAAAAAAAAAAAAAAAAAAAAACATACAAAAAGATTTTTATTCTGAATTAATTTTTTTTTTTTTTTAATTTTATTCTGCTTTAATGTTGATGAGAAATCATCGTGACAGGTAGTCTGATCCCTGTCCCTCCCTGTAAATATTTTGATAAAAACCAAAAAGATCTTATTTCTATTTATTTTTCATTTTATCTATTTCTGTTTGTTTGAGAATCGATGAGAAATCATCGTGACAGGTAGTCTGATCCCTGTCTGTTCCTACTAAATGTTTATCCAGTGTGTAGGAATGAAAGAAAACTTCATGCAGGTTGCTAAATGTTCATCTGTGCAACAGGCTGTGCATGAAAGAAAGAATGAAGTGACAAGAAAACCCAAAGATGTTTGAGCCTGATATTTTTCCATTTGTTACTAATGTATTATGATCTATATGTTCTGTAGGAACGAAGCTCTCAGGATTGGAAAATGTCTAAGAAAACTAACCAAGTGTCAAAAGTTTATGTTTTCGTGCAGGTTCAAAGGCATCACGATCGATGGACGGGAAATAAAAAAAAAAAAAAAAAAAAAAATTATTTTTCAAATGTTTTCCCTCATTCGATCGAATAGGTTGCTATTCGATTGAATAACTCGATCGAATGGACAGTTTCGATCGAATCAGTGTGTGAGAGAATGCGAACAGTTGTGAAGAGACTCATTCGATCGAATAGAATCTCATTCGATCGAATGATCCAAACGAACAAGTCCATTCGATCGAATAAGTCCAAAAACAGTATAAATATTCAAACTTATTCGATCGGACAGAATTATTCGAAAAATATTACGGATTTTCTCTCTCAAATTTGTTTTTCTCAAACCCTCTTTTTGATCCGATCACTTTATTCAGTTTTTCACGTAGATTACAAAAATGTAAGTTTTACTTGTTTTTAACCGTGTTTTGATCGGGTTTTTGGTCGTTTTGGTTTTCCGGGTTCGGGTGTTCTTCATTTCCGGGCTTCTGCTTGAATGAGTCGAATCAGTCTATTCGATCGAACGAGTTTCTTATTCGATCGAATGTGACTTATTAGATTAGTAGTTCGATCGAATCAGAAGTAATTGATAAGATCTATCTCATTCGATTGTCTGTTATCGAACCAGATCTCATTCGATCGAATGAATAGCTCAACCGATCGAATGTGTTGCTCGTTCGATCGAACTAGTCCAGAAAATTTGAAAATTTTAAACGCATTCAGTCGTTTCGATATCTGTTCGTTCTAACACGTTTAAGTTTACAGATTCAATGGCTGAAGTTGCAGAAGTGGTTGCTCCATTCAAAACGTCTATCAAGCACAATATCGTGGCTTTCCTGGACGAAAAGTCTAGCCACGGGAAGGATTTTGCAACAGTTATCAAATTTCTGAAGAGGTCAAGGATTTCTGGACCTATCTCGAGGATCGTTGAGCCTATAATGTCAATTCAACAAGAGTTCTGGAGGAATGCCACGCACGACAAAACAGTCGTGCCGTCGGTTATTCGCTCCACGGTCAGAGGGCATGCCATCGTAATATCTGCCCAGGTAATCCGAGAAGTCTGCGGCTTTGTAGACTTAGAATCAGACCCTACATCATTACATCCTGCGGCAACTAGAGGATGTTTCGCAAGAATGAAGTATGACGGCGATCTCAATGCCGGTCTGCTTCACAAAGCCAACCTGTGCCCCGAATTCAAGTATCTGGCACACGTGGTGATGCATTGCTTGGGGCCTCAACGAACTAGCTTTGACAAGCTGAGGGAAAGCATGCAGTTCACCGTAGCTGCTCTAGTGATGAACCGCCCCTACAACTTCTCTCAAATGACGTTTGGTCATATGGTGGAAAACATCACGTTGAAACAAGGGAAGAGCGAGAAGTTTCTTCAGTACCCGAGGTTCGTTCAGATGATAGTTGATACTCAAGCACCGGGTCTACTGAAAGAAAATGAAGGTGATGTGGTGAAACTGGACCACATGAAGAATGAGACTCTCAATCGTCTCAAATCCTACAAAGAACGTCCCACCAGGCCACCACTCAAACGATGCTTCGGGCATATAGTCAATCCGTCCTACAGGGCCCCTCCGAAGAGGAAGTGGAGAAATGCTGCCAGTGATTCAGACGTCGAGAATTTACCGTATCAGGAATCCAGCGACGATTCTGACACTGAGGAGGTGGCGGCCCCGGAAGACACAAGGACAGAAGAGGAAAAACAGGCTGATTGGTATTTAAATGTTGAGGATCTGGAGGCTGGTGAAGAAGTTAGAGCCGAGAAACAACCGGCTGAGATAGATGCGACTGAAGAAAGGCCTGCAAAGAGGCAGAAGAAGAAGGTTACAAGAAAGTATCGGAGTTTATTTTCCGATCAACCACGTCCTTCAATGGTACCATCAGTTGGGACTTCTGCTGCCCCTCCTGCTCAACCAGCACAGCCACCAACACCGCAGTCAGCACCACAACCTACTCCTCAACCTCAACCGGAAATGTCTATACCTCAAAAGGTTGCATCTGAAATTGCTGATCTTCACAAGGCTATGATGAAGATGTTATTGTTCAAGACAGAGCAAGAAGAACAGAATCGACTCAGAGATGAGCAGATTGCTAAACTTCAAGCTGAGAACGAAATGCTCAGGCTTGAAAACAGTCAGCTAAATGCTACTGTCGCTGAACAAGGATCTTCGATCAACAAGCTGAAAGAGTCAAATCTAAGCCTTGAAGCAAAAGTGACCGAGCTGAAAGGAGATGTTCTTCGTCTGGAAGGTCCAACCAATGTCGATGTGGACACAGACGAACTGGACTCTTCTGATGATGGAGGTGAAGGTATTTAAGAGGAATTTGAGTGAATGTAGTGACGACTTAAATGTTAAATCTTTTTAAAATGTGATTTGTGTGTAAACTTAGTTTCATATGTAATGGTATTGTATTTCATGTTTATGATATTACATATGTTTATTTAAAATTTGTGTTACATTGTGGTTTTTAATCAACCAGGTGATGCTGATCCGTTTAATGTCCAACCGCTGCAATCAAAAACAGAAGCGGAATTTTTCACGTTTTTACTGGACAATCCATATGAGCAGCAAAACTTCGCAAGTGGAGACTTGGAAGAAGGTGAAATTTCACACAATTTCACAGAAGAAGAACTGGAACAAATGTTTGAGCTATACAATGAAGAAACAGGCAAGTATCTGGCTTTGCCTTCAACAGAACAAACATCTTCTTCGGCTGCTACACCTGACTCAACATCATCTACGGCCGCTGATCCCTCTCAATTTGATGAAGTTGAAATGGAAGACTTGACACAGGAAGAATATCCAGAATACTACACGTCTCAAACTGACAATCTTCCTAACTCTGCAAGTTTCTTCCAAAATGTAACAGAGGAGGAAATACAGAAGAAGGCTGACAAAAGGTCAAACACAATGAAACAGCCTTCTGAAGCAGATCAAGCCGAATTCGTTGAGAAAACAGAAGAATGCAAGAAAGCTTTCAACGCTATTCTTGAGAAGATAAGGTCCAGACGACAAGCAAAGCCGACCATTCCTCACACAACGTCTTATAAGATGAAGGGTCGTAGAACTTCAGGAGAGATTATTGCTTGGGCGTGTCTGAAGGATCTTAATTGCATTGCTATCAAGAGAGAAAAAGGGGTTGAGTACTTTCAACGTATCACTGACTTGAAGACTCTTCCTACTTATGATCTAAACCGTCTGAACTATCTTGATATGCTTTACGCCAGTTCATCTCCATTTGCCACGTACTATCAGAGTGTATTGCGAAAGGAATACAACTCAAAATGGAAGATGATCACTCCACAGAGGCCAAAGAGATATACAAGTAAAAAGGAGATCGATCCGATCACCAACAGGCCAATGATTATCTTGAAGTACATGCCACCACTCACGATGAAGAAGATTCCTCTAAGAAAGATGAAGCAGGACTTCTACAAAGCATTCAGGCATTGGTACTATGATGGAAGACTGCATGAAGCAGTTATCGTGCTCAACGACAATGGAAATTGGAGCACAATTCGCATATTTGATCCTATGTGGCTCACAAACTTGTCACGGGAGGATGTCTATACACTATACAAGACAGAGATTCTTTATGCCCCCGAAGACAGAGAGCAAGCATTAACGTATAGAAATGTCATTAGGATTTGCTTTGCCTATGACATACATGCAGGATCAAACTGGAAAGAGCAACAGAAGAAGTATGCACAAGAAACTGAAGCTTAATTGTCATGTTTATTTTGTTTCTTGTTGTAATTCAAGGTTTAATCTTCTGATTGTATTTGTTCTTGAGTTGAATGTAATTTGTTTTGGAACATTGTGATAGATTGTGCTTAAATGTTTATCTAAAAATTCAATTGACAGCTTCTCAGGATTTGCGGAACCTATGGTAAGTCTGACTGACTGAACCATTTGATCTTGAGAGAACTTCATGAAGAAAGGAGTTCGTGGATGCAACGTGCGCACCACTAGCTTTGAGAAAAGAGAGAGTGAGATAACTCCAAGGGGGAGTTACGATCGAGCAAGAGAACTCGATTGATTATAAGTAAATAGAACTGGCTCCAAGGGGGAGTTTGTTAGGACATGAAATGTCATGTGTATGTCCCCAGTTCTATCAGGATGGTTCGATATGAAAATAACGATCGTGAAACCAAGTTAACGGACTGAAAATGTCAAAAGAAACTGATTCGATCGAATCAGTGACTGATTCGATCGAACCAGGACTCATTCGATCGAATGAGATACTCATTCGATCGAATCAGTATACGATATATAAACGAAACTTAGGAAATTTCACAAGGGGGAGCACACATTACACACAGTCACGAACCTGCTACTGCCGAAAATCCTCTCTGCCAATCTTCGTCGTGTCGGTCTTTTCCTCCGTCCCTAGGTGTCAAACCGTCTTAGGAATCGTAACCGTGAGTTGTTGATCACCACCGAATCGCCGTGTTAGAGGATTCCGCACTCTAACACGTTGCCCCGTGAATCGTTGGGAAACCGTGTCCCGCACCGGTCCGACATAAAGTGCTTCAAATGGGGCCATACCAATACTGGAATGATAGCTGTTATTATAAGAGAACTCGATCAAAGGCAGGTGCGAATCCCAATTACCTCCAAAATCAAGAACACAAGATCGGAGCATATCCTCAAGAGTTTGAATAGTTCGCTCAGACTGACCGTCAGTCTGAGGATGATATGCCGTACTCATGTCCAAGCGAGTTCCTAGCGCAGATTGGAGAGATTTCCAAAAGCGAGATATAAAACGGCCATCGCGATCGGATATGATGCTCAAAGGAGTACCATGGCGGCAGACAATTTCCTTGACATAAAGCTGCGCGAGTTGCTCAACACGGTAGTTTTCACGAATGGGCAGAAAGTGAGCAGACTTAGTCAAACGATCCACTATTACCCAAATGCTATCATGTTTGCTTGCTGTCAAAGGTAACTTGGTAATAAAGTCCATCGCTACACATTCCCATTTCCACGTAGGAATTTCTGGTTGTTCGAGCAAACCAGATGGGCGTTGGTGTTCAGCTTTCACTTTAGAACAAGTCAGACATCTAGCTACGAACACAGCAATATCCTTCTTCATACCGGGCCACCAATAAGTTATGCGCAAATCCTTGTACATCTTATCAGCGCCAGGATGAATAGAATACCGAGATTTGTGCGCTTCACTCAGGATATCAGCGCGAAGATTCTCATCAAAGGGAATCCAGATGCGATTAAGATAGAAGAGAATTCCACTCAGATTAGGGACAAAGAGTGCTTCCGCGCCACACGCTAACTCGGCGCGAAGGTTACCATTACTGATGGATGCGCGCTGCGCGTCACGAATACGCGATTCGAGGTTGCTTTGAATCGGCGCGAAGTGTGCGCGGCAAAATACAGTTAAGCTGGCAGGGTTTTCGGCTGAGCGCATCGGCTACCACATTAGCCTTACCAGGATGATACCGGATCTCACAATCGTAATCGCTGATGAGTTCGTTCCATCGGCGTTGTCTCATGTTAAGTTCCTTCTGATCAAAGATATGCTGAAGGCTTTTATGGTCAGTGTAGAGGATACACTTAGTACCATAAAGGTAGTGTCTCCAGATCTTCAAGGCAAAAACAACTGCACCAAGTTCGAGATCGTGAGTTGTATAATTCTTTTCATGAACCTTAAGTTGCCTTGATGCGTAAGCGATAACCTTGCCTCGTTGCATAAGAACACAACCGAGACCTTGGTTGGATGCATCGCAATACACGACAAAATCATCATTACCCTCAGGTAGCGCAAGAACAGGAGCTTCACACAACAATCGCTTGAGCGTTAGAAAGGCTTCTTCTTGCTTCGAGCCCCAAATATACTGTTTACCTTTGTGCGTTAGAGCTGTTAAAGGCAAAGCGATCTTCGAGAAGTTCGAAATGAAGCGCCGGTAATAACCAGCTAAGCCCAGAAAGGAACGGATCTCAGAAGGAGAGGATGGCGTAATCCAGTTCTTGATTGCTTCAATCTTGGATGGGTCGACATGAATACCCATCTTGTTTACAACATGACCAAGAAACTGTACTTCATCAGACCAAAATTCACACTTGGAAAGCTTAGCATAGAGTTGTTCAGCTCTAAGCTTTTGCAATACCAATCGGAGATGTTGCTCGTGCTCGGCCTTGGTCTTAGAATACACCAGAACATCATCGATAAACACAATCACGAATTTATCCAAGAAAGGCCTACACACCCGATTCATTAGATCCATGAAAACGGCGGGTGCGTTGGTTAAACCGAAGGACATGACCAAGAATTCAAAATGGCCATAACGAGTTCGAAAAGCAGTCTTCGGAACATCTTCATCGCGGATGCGCAACTGGTGATAACCAGAGCGGAGATCAATCTTCGAGAAACAAGAGGCACCTTGGAGTTGATCAAAGAGGTCGTCAATACGCGGTAAAGGATACCGGTTTTTAATGGTGAGTTTGTTCAACTCGCGGTAATCAATACACATGCGAAACGATCCATCTTTCTTTTTAACGAACAACACCGGAGCACCCCAGGGCGAAGAGCTAGGGCGAATGAATCCTTTAGCAGTCAACTCTTGAAGTTGGCTTGCCAATTCTTGCATCTCAGCGGGTGCAAGACGATAAGGAGATTTAGCTACGGGGGAAGCACCAGGGACAAGATCAATGCGGAACTCGACTTCACGAGCGGGAGGGATACCAGGAAGATCATCAGGAAAAACTTCAGGGAAGTCGCGCACGATGGGGATATCGCGAAGCTTCTTTTCTTCAGCAGGTTTAACCACATGGGCTAAGAATGCAACATACTTCTTCCGCATGAGTCTTTGGGCTTCGGCGCAAGACATAAGCTTAAGACCGCGGGAGGGTTTTTCGCCGTAGATATGAAGATCACCATTTTCTCGAGGTATGCGAATCAACTTCTTGGCGCAAATAACTTCGGCGCGATTATGCGAAAGCCAGTCCATACCAATGATAACATCAAAGCTTCCAAGAGGCATGGGGATGAGGTCGATCAGAAAATCGTTTTCGTTAAGGTTAAGCGTGCAATCTTTAATCACTGAGTTTATTAAAACAGTTTCACCATTAGCCAATTCAACTGAAAAATTTTCTTTTAAATCGTTGCGCGGTCGCGCAAGCTTCTGCTCGAAGGCGCGAGAGATAAAACTTCGATCGGCGCCAGTATCAAAAAGTACAGAAGCATAAAATCCGTTAAGCAAAAATGTACCATTAACTACGTCATTATTCGCTTGCGCTTGGTGCGCGGTTATGTTAAAAGCTCGTCCACGCGTTACTTGGTTCGAAATCTGGTTCACCGGATTCGCTTGTGTGATTTGCACTTGTAGTCTCGGGCACGCGTTCCGGAAATGACTGGGATCACCGCAGTTAAAGCACGATCTGGGTCGTGGGTTTTGGTAGGTTGATTGTGGGTTCTGCGGGTAGACTGGTGGTGTTGGCGTAATTGGATTGGCGGGAAGGACTCTACAGTTCTCAGCAGTGTGACCAGTACGGCCACATCGGTTACAAAGTCGACACGGGGTTTGGGTTGGGTGGTGAAATCTACAGGTTGGGCAAAAGGGGTGGTTTCCTGTGTAAGGTTTCTTAGTTGGTGGGGCAGGGAGTGCTGGATTGGTTAAGGCATAGTTGTGGACTATAGGGGGAGTTGGGTAGGCTGATAGTGGGTTAGGCGCGTAAACTGGGGGTTGATAAATGGGTTGCTGGACAATGGGCGGGTTGGTAAGCGCATAGGCCTTGCGCCTGCGCTTGAGGTTGTTACGGTTTGAGGGTTCAGGTTTGGTTTCTGTTGGTTCAGGGGCAGTCTTGGTGAGTTTGGTCTTTTCTGTTCCCCGCAGGAACAAGGTTCCTGCTCTGACATGGTTGTCGCTGAGCACAGCGGCCAACTCAATAGCGTCAGGGAGGGTTACTGGGTTTCTGGCCCATACAGAATCTTGAATTTCCATGGGGAGACCCCCAAGGAATTTCTCTATGGCTCGGCGGGAAGGGGTAACAAGGTGAGGGACAAGCAGGCTTTAGTTCATGGAAGCGCGTCGCGTACTCGCGCACTTCACCGCTGTATTGCTTCAAGTTCCAAAATTCTTCCTCCAAGCGCTTGACTTCGTTGGGAGGGCAGAATTCTCGCGTCAGAATTTCCTTAAATTCCTCCCAGAGCATGCTAGAAGCAGCTTCTGCGCCACGCGCATGAGCTACTCCATTCCACCAAGTAAGCGCTCTAGATTCCAGGACACTGGAAGCATACAGGGTTCGTCTGTCTGAGGGGCATTGGGTGTGGAGGAAAGTGTTTTCTATTTTCTCAAGCCACTGGAGCATCACGGTGGCTCCTTCAAGACCTGTGAACTTTGGAGGGTTACCCGCGTTAAAGGACTTAATGTTGTAACCAGAGGTGTTGGTATTGTTTTGGCTCAAAGCTTGGGCTATTGCGGCGGCCATTTCCTGGGAACGTTGCAGCGAACATCTGCGCGCGGCTTCTTTCTTCTTGAGATGGCGAGCTGATAGCGGAGGCATTCTATAAAAGTTTTAATTTTAGTTAATATCTTGGTTTTAGCGCAAAGTATAACCTCGAAAAGCTTGGTTTCACGGAGTCAGTTACTGTCAAAAGTTAAAGTAAAATAAATGACCCTAAATGCAGACTTAATAAAGGTAACAAATTCGAATCAAGAATCGACAATTCATGTATCACCATGACTTTCCGAATTCCCAATTTAAAATATACGAGCAAACGAGTATTGGAGATTGACGATTCATGTATCACCATGACTTTTCAATCCTCAATATAAAACATACAAGAAAATGAGTATTGGAGGTTGACAATTCATGTATCACCATGACTTTTCAAGTCTCCAACCTCAGAACATAATCGTAATTGGAAATTGAAAATCAACTATTCATGTATCACCATGACTTTTCGGATTTTCAATCCCAACAAACGAATATGTAAGTAAAATCAATAAAAATCGAAATTCACAAAAATCGAAATATCGCGGAATAAAACATAAAATCATATACTGCGCAAGCGCGAGCATACTCATAAATAACGAGTAATTAACAATAAGCGCGCAAACATGAGATTTCTCTCATGCGCGAGAGGGGACTCTTAGGTATTCTAGGCCGTTACGTCTAACCACCTATCCTAAAGTCAACGAGCTCTGATACCAATCTGTAACACCCCGACCAAAGGCGGATTATACATCGGGGCGCCACATATTGTTTCATTACTCGTGACACTATTGGGTGTCAATATTTAATAAATACATTCATTCGCGCACGCGCAGGGTAAACACAAGATAACATAAATCAACATAATTCAATATATTATAAGACAAAATATTCGAACAACAAAAACTTGTCTTGATACATTTTAATCTAGGTCCAAAATAAAGAAACTTCCTATGTGTCCACAAGCTCCAAAACAGCTACTGCAAACCTGAACATGTGTTAAAATAAACGTCAAACACTTGCGTGTTGGTGAGAAATCAAGTTTAATACAATACATAGATAACAATAAATCTGCGCGCAACATGTGTATGTCTGGGTTTCAACAAGGGTGTAATCAGATCGGGACCAACTCTAAGAGACAAGACTGCCAGTGCTCACAATTGAGCTCACAAACAAGACTAACTGTGCAAGTGTAACAAAAGAGAAAATCATAAACGATAGTTCTCCCGTGTTCATCTAATGGTACCATGAAAACTGCGGAATAGACCGACAAGACGGTTAATGATCCACACATACAAATAAACAGCCAAGTCTACGTCCTCAACACATGGGATACTGCGCGACTAAAGTTCATAAACAAGTTTAAGACTCTAAGTTTGTATGAACACATGAACATCCCAAAACATTAAAAGCAAAAAGGGATTAGGTACGAGATTACTCACTTGATAAACGATGCGGTGTAAGATAAAGCAAGAACCAACTTTAAACAAGCACAAGTTAACCTATAAATAAGATTATTGTTTTAATGATTTGTTTTAAGTCTTGATTATAAGTTAGCATAATTAATAAGTAAGTTATTATATATAATATATTACCGGAAAACAGGGCAGAACAGGGAGGAAGACGGAGGCAGAGAGGGAGGCGGCAGAGAGAGCAAGGAGCAAGAGAACAGGAGAGATTAAGTGTTTTGTGTGTGTAGTGTTAGGAAAATAATACTATTATTTATAGAGAAACCCTAGGGAACACAATCCCTAGAAAAAGGGGAAAAGATCTCAAAAAGTAAAAGATTCCAAAAGCAAAAGATATCAAAAAGCATAAGAATCCAAAAGCAAAAGATATGGAAAGATATGGCAGCTGCAGAGGCAAGATAAAGCTGTCAGGGAACAGTAAAAAGGCATGGGCGGTTCAGAAAAAGGTACTGGTCAAGCATGGCAAAAGCAGATCTCAAAAGATAATGTCAGTCACTTTATCTGTCAACCAATGGGGTTGGTGCGCATGCTGCGCCGAAAGTAACTTTTCAGACATAAAGCAGATTAGGTCAACAGCTCAAAAGATAAGACAACACAAAAGCAAACGGCTAGATTCAACAGAAGAAAACTCAAAGGGTTCAGCGCGAGAAGGCTAAGGCGCGAAGGCAGACACAGAAGGTCAAGAGAGCGCGAGCGCGAAGGCAGACAGAAAACAACCTTAACGCGTCGCGGAAAGAACTATATTTCTAAGCGCGCCGCGGGAAGAATTACATTTCTAGGCGCGCCGCGGGAAGAACTTCAATTCTAAGCGCGTCGCGAGAAGAACTATATTCCTTAGCGCGTCGCGGGAAGAACGGTATCCATAGCGCGCCGCGGGAAGAACTAAAATCCTTAGCGCGCTGCGGGGACAGTTCGTCTCGCGTATCGCAGTAACAGGTGGTCTTCACGCAGGATTCCTTGTAAGGGAGTCTGGCGCGTGGAGCTGCGCAGACAACCTTAGGCGGGAAGGAACAAAGGACAAGCAAAGAGTTAGAAGAAAAAGAGGGAAACAAGGCGTAAGGGCGGGACGGCGACAAGAGGGAAAAGAAGGCGGAAAGAGAGAAGGAGAGGGACGGGACGGCGGAAAGAAAGAGAGAGAGAGGCGGGAAGGAAAATATATATATTATTTTTAAAAGTAAAATATAAGTATAAATAAATACTAAATCATAAAAGAAAGAGATCGGGTCAGAGAAACGGGTACCTGGGTCGGGTCGGATCGGGGCAGATGTCACAGGTTCGTCATATTAATTCGTACATTTAGCTAGTCTACGGAGGATCATCGTATTTGTTTCAACAAAAATTATCGTATACTTGTTTGTGAACTTATTCAACGATTTATGAATAATGTATTATCATACAAGTGTCAAAACCTGTGAACTCACCAACCATTGGGTTGGCTTTTTTTAAACGTATGTTTTCCAGAGAATTAACACAGACATAAGGAATCATGAACACGGGACCTCGATGCATAATTAGGATACCATTTTGGAGGATTTTGATTGTACAATCCTATCGATGTTTGTGGTCTTATACAGGAAATCTCCTAATTGCTTTCAACAAATTTTAGATTGAAAATTAGTTATGATTTGTAAATTCTTCTTAATACTGTTGGTATCCTAATACATATATGTTGGCGATAATCATATGCTTACGGTATACATGACGTCACACGCATGCGCTTCTGGCTTGGCGGGGTGTGACAAAACGTCTATTTATGTTTCTTCTTCAAGAAGAAAGTAAATTTGTCCATATCATTTGTATGTAAAATTTTATGTTTCTTAACTGTAAAGAAATATTATTTTGATCATAACATTTGTATATGAAAACTAATATATATATTTAAACTGTTCAAGGTTTAGGCTAACCTCTGACTAAGGTCTAAGCCATGTATTGAAATAACTTAACCGAAACCCTACCTTAACACAAGACTTGGAGTATAAAACTTAATGTTGATCGAACAACACTTTTACTCAATGTCCCGTGTTGAGGAATGAATCGTCGAAACTTCGGGACCCGGGACTCCTCGACACACGACCCGAGGTTATGTGTGTGTTTTTAAAGTATGTTAGAGTGTGGGATGTGAAATACTCGGACTCACCCTTTTATTAGCCGAAATCTTACTCCGTCGCGTATCGCGACAGAGGAACGGGTAAGCCGTAGATGTATATAAAAATATACATCTTTTAGAAATCAAATAATCTCCAAAATACTCTCTTTTGTTATAATATTTAGTTCATATAGCTATTTTTTATGTACTCGTTTTTTTAGGTTTATCCCGTCCTCAAATAAAAAAAACGAAAGACTATACAAAGAAAAACGAAGAAGAACTGAATAACTGTGTATCACAAGAGAAAGCACTCACCCATGGTCACCTTTTCAAGTAAAGACAAAATCTGATGAAGAAAACATGGGGCCGTGATTGACCAAACACGCCCATGTGGTCACTTTTCTCATACAAGACAACTTATAAGAAATATGCACTCAAAATACGCCATGTGCCTCACCAAACACGCCCCCATGCTCAGACCTCACATGTACGATCTGGCACACATTAATTATGCATAAAACGCAAAGTATTGGGCCGTACCTGGCCTCCGAGACGGCTTGTAAAGTGTTTACATGTCTTACTGCTTGGGGGTGCATATAGAGTCTTTCAAGCAAATTTCTCACATATAACACACACTTTACTCTCACTTTGAATAACAAAGAAGGTGTTTGAAGGCTTAGAAGCATCCATCATGATGTGTCGTAAAACACACTTACTTTTTCTATCCTTTTTATCATGTTTTAAGTGTTTAATCGTATAATAAATAATAATTATGGCTTGTTTTTATATGATCTTACAAAGTTTATTATTTTGTGTAGGTGACGAGTTTTAAAAGGGAAAAGGTTCGGGTTTTTGAAGATATTGGAGGCCTTTATGATCAATTTAACAAGACCAAAGCTCAAAGCACGACCCAAGCCCGCTAGAGAAAGCCTTACATGTCTTAATATATAATATAACTTAAAAAATTAAAACCCTAAGCACCTTAATCTTGTAGCGGACGGTAGCAACAAAAAGGAAAGAAAAAAATCAAGAACTAGTTGTTGTTGTTGATTGGCTGGTCAATTAATGTTGGCGTGAACCAACATCTCAAAAAGAAGAACATAAATTTGATTTATGTGGAAAAAATCAGCAGAAAATATCAACCAATAAGAAGAATTAAAACACCCTACAATCTGCCCAGAATTTCCGATTGGACCTAGTGCAGTCAAGAAAAGAAGTTAAAAACTTTTGTGCAAGCTTTGTGATGGCTAGGAGAGGAATGAGATCGTTAAGGAAGACTTGGTACATCAGCTTAGGGTCATTATACATTCATAATCTCAGCCATAAATCATAAGTATTCATTCATAAACTTTATCTCTTGTTCAAGAACCCTAACTAGTTGAACTTGATCTTTTTGTTGGATTGTTTTGCAAGTAACTTAGAGATTGACTTGTGTTTGATTGTTCTTGATCATTGAATGAGTTTTATTATGTTTATGTTGAGTTATATGATGTTTAATTTGATATATTGCTGCTGTCCAAAAATCAATGAGTAGCTAATCTTGTTTGTTCTACCTAGGTTTGATGAATATTGTTAGGTTTTGACTAGTAATATGGATTGTTAATGATTATGGCTTAAATTGTTAATGTAAAGTTTGATTTAACAGTAAATTAGATTGTGTTTAGTGGCTGTGTTTTGTTTGATTATACCTAATAACCTCATGCTTTAATTAATTGAATCAGTTTTGATTAGTTGTTGCATGTTTAAGGCTCTTTACTTTGTGTTTAGGGTTTATTTGCGGGAAGTACAACCGTAGGGATAAGTGGGTAAATTAATTAGATAAAATCAGTTGTGAAACACCTTCTTAGAGACTGAGAGGTGATAAGAAGTAAACTCGTCTCATTACTTTTACTTGTTTTAATTAAGATCGCGCGAGAGCGGGTTTTGTTCTTGTCGGGTTTATATGTTTGAGCGATTAGTTGGTCTAGTTTAAGTTAAGTTGAATTGTTCCTCTATCCTTGGTTGCGTAGCATTCGTTTCCATTAGGCTAGTGTGTCGATGAGACCGAGAGGTGAGTCGGCATTAGAACACGTTAATAATTTGTTTTCCCGGTTTGTTCTTAAAATCAACTAAGATAAGTTAGAGTTTGTTAGTGAGACCGAGAGGTGATCTGACCTTATTGAGCGACCTTAGTTGTGTCATCCTTTAGAACCGGTGTCGTGAGAGTTTTCAATCCATTGTCTTGTCATCTCCTTCAATATGATTCTTACCTAGGTAGACGTTTTTATCACTGCAGTCAAAGTTTCCGAAGTTTTGTCAAAAGTTTTCATTTAGTTAAGTTAAGTAGTTAAATTAAATCTAAAAGACATCAATTAAATATTTTGGTGAGTCTTGGTTAGAGTTTAGTGATTATAAACGTTTTCATGTGTCTTCGAGTTCCATATCCAGACTCTCCTCATCTGTGCTTTACGCGATGGGTACACTTTCCGTGTGAACTAGGATAGATTGTTTGGTTTTTAAAGCTTAGTTGCGACTTGTGTTTATATATATATATATATATATATATATATATATATATATATGTATATATATTCGCACATCAAGTTTTTGGCGCCGTTGCCGGGGACACGGTTTGAGGCGTATTAAGAACGACTCGAGTTAGGACTTCCCTTGTTTACTACTTGTCTTTCTTATTTGTTTTGTTTGTTAGTTTAAAATAGTTTTGCTAATTATAGTTTCTTTTATTTATTTTAATAGTTGTATGCGACGTACTCGATCTCTAGGACCACCAGGAATTGAAGGATTTCCCGAACCAGAGAGAGAGCTTTTTGAGAGACGTCGTACAAAACCGTCTTCCAGTTCATCTACATCCGTCGGTAATACGTTCTCTTCTCCTACTTTTTCTGAAACCGTCATTAGGGATAGGATTATGGGCGACGCGAATCCACCTCCGAGGAGGACAGTTGCAGACCGGGCCCGTCCGGTCGATGCTGGCGCGAGATCCAGCATTGCTCCACCAGCTATAGGAGTTCAAACGACTTGGCCGATTCCATCTAATGTTCTGAACACGATTGCTCATTCTGCTCAATTTCACGGGTTACTCCATGAGAACCCACATGCTCATATCACTCGCATCACATGAATTTGCGACACAATTCATCTTGCCGGCGTATCCGAAGATGCCATCAAACTCCGAATCTTTCCGTCCTCACTTGTTGATCATGCGAGTCTGTGGCTTGAATCCCTCCCACAAGGATCCATTGCTACTTGGGCTGCCATGCAGACCCAATTTCTTGAAAAATACGATCCTATGGCTAAGGCTGCTCGTTTGCGTAACCAAATTCATTCTTTCCAGATGGAGGACACCGAGAGCTTCTACGAGGCGTGGGAAAGGTTCAAAAATCTATTTGCGTTATGTCCAAACCACGGCCTACAAGACTGGGCGGTTGTTGAGAAGTTCTACAACGGAGTGACGTACGCAACTCAGAGTACGCTCGACACAGCTGCAGGAGGTAACCTACTGACAACGAAGGATACGGATGAGTGCATTGCCTTGTTTAACGGTTTAGCCATGAGTGGATACCAGCGACCACCAGTTAAGAGTACCAAAACCGTCGATTCCCTATCACGCAGCATGCATTCGGTCGACACAAGCACCGCACTTGCGGCACAAATTGAAGCGTTAGCAAAGATCGCGAAGGACTTGCAGGTGAAAAGTAAGTTATGCAAGATCTGTAGAGGGGGACATGATACTGTTCAGTGCCCCGTAGGTTTCCAGGAGGAGGAAGTCGACTTCGTTAATAATCCAAACCGAAATCAACATTCTTTCAATTCTTATAATTCGGGGTGGAGAGGTAACCAAAATTCCAACTGGAAGAACGGAAATCAGTCCGGCTTCCAGCAACGTCAGAGCCTATTCCAGAATTCCGGTTAGGGAACGAGTAGTGGGGAGAAGAAGCCCACATTAGAGGAGATGATGGCACAGCAGACACAGATGTTGTCGCAACTCATGACTCGAGAGGACTCCCGTCACAAAGAAACTCAAGAGAAATTCCGGGAGCACGAGTCATTCATGAGAAATCAAGGAGCGTCAATTCAAAATCTTGAGCGTCAGATAGGAGAGATAGCAAGTCGTTTAAATGAGAGGTCGCCAGGTACACTTCCAAGAAACACTGAACAAAATCCGAAGGCGTTCGCGAAGGCTGTGACGACAAGGAGCGGTGCAGGGGCACGTAGCGAGCCCGTGATTCAAGAGGCGACGAGAGGAGTCGTTAACGAGCCTGCGGTAGATGTAGAGGAGTAGGTAGACGATGAGATTCAGTTGGAGTCTCCACCGGCCAAGGTGCATCAGAGGCACAGCCCCGGAAGTTCAGCACAGGCCGAGAACCAACCATTACTCAGCACACCACCGAGAATCTACAAACCTAGACTCCCATATCCCGGGAGAGTCCGTAGGGATAGGGATGAGGAGCAGAACTCCAAATTTCTTGATCTTCTGAAGCAACTTCATCTTAATATTCCTTTCCTTGAGGCACTTACGCAAATGCCCAAATACGCAAAGTTTCTTAAGGATATTCTTTCGAACAAAGAGAAGTTAGCCGAAGTCTCTTCCATTCCTCTGAGTGCTGGTTGCTCTGCAGTCTTGTAGAGAAAGTTACCAGAAAAGATGTCCGATCCTGGGAGTTTCACAACTCCCTGCATCTTGAGTGATAATACGGTCGTCTATGCGCTGGCAGATCTTGGTGCCAGTATTAATCTCATGCCGTATTCCGTGTATCGCAAGTTGGGTCTAGGCGAACCTAGGCCTACCCGTATGAGTATCCAGCTTGCTGATCATTCTGTGAAATACCCCCGAGGGGTGGTCGTGAACATGCTTGTTCGTGTCGACAAGTTCATCTTCCCGGTGGACTTTGTCATCCTGGACATGAACGATGACGATAGTGTCCCACTCATCTTGGGCCGACCATTCCTTGCCACTGCACAGGCATTGATCGATGTCTGCGAGGGTAAATTAATCTTAAGAGTTGGGGATGAGAACGTCACCTTTGACGTTTGACAGTCTCTGAAACACCCCAAGTCTGCTGATGACTCCTTATACTTCATTGATACCATCATGGAGCATGTTGGGCAGTTTCTCAGCGAAATTTGTGGAGGATCTGCCTCCGACACCCCGATTCTCGATAGGGAGATTCCGGAGGTTGAAATGGTTGCCGTAACCAATCAGTCCTTAAATGACGACACCGAGTCGCATACCCCTGAATCTGGCGTGTCTGCTGAGATCGTACGAGACGATCCGATGGACCGACCTTCGGTCGAGAGTCCTCCTCTTTCCTTAAAGCTTAAGGATTTACCTTCCCATCTTGAGTATGCATTTTTAGATGAAGAGAGGAAGCTTCCGGTTATCATTGCATTTGCGTTGACCGAGGTCGAGAAGGAGAAGTTGTTAAGGGTGCTACGAGAGCACAAGGAGGCTATTGCATGGAATATTATCGACATCAAGGGTATCAACCCTTCGTTTTGCACTCATAAAATCCTCATGGAGGAAAATTTCAAAACTGTTGTCCAGCCGCAACGACGGCTTAATCCGAAAATGCAAGAGGTCGTAAAGAAGGAGATCATTAAACTCCTTGATGCGGGGATCATTTTCCCCATTTCTAATAGTGCTTGGGTGAGTCCAGTCCAAGTGGTTCCTAAAAAGGGTGGCATGACTGTCGTTACCAACGAGAGGAACGAGCTTATTCCCACGAGGACTGTGACGGGATAGCGAGTCTGCATCGACTATCGCCGATTGAATGATGCCACCAGGAAAGACCACTTTCCTCTCCCATTCATTGATCAGATGTTAGAGCGTTTAGCAGGTCAGCAGTACTACTGCTTCCTAGATGGTTTCTCCGGGTACTTCCAGGTTCCGATAGCTCCCAATGACCAGGAGAAAACCACTTTCACCTGTCCTTACGGAACGTTTGCTTACAAACGTATGCCGTTCGGACTTTGTAACGCTCCGGCCACATTCCAAAGGTGTATGGTGGCCATTTTCCATGATATGATCGAGGACTCCATGGAGGTGTTCATGGACGATTTTTCTGTATTTGGGAGTTCCTTCGATCATTGTTTATCAAATCTCGAGAGGATGATGTCCCGCTGCGTTGACACCAACCTAGTCCTTAACTGGGAAAATGTCATTTCATGGTTCGCGAGGGCATTGTTCTAGGTCATCGAATCTCAAGTGCGGGGATAGAGATTGACCGGGCAAAGGTCCAGACCATTTCTAATCTTCCCCCGCCTACTTCTGTGAGATCAATTCGTAGCTTTCTAGGTCATGCCGAGTTCTACCGCCGGTTTATCAAAGATTTTTCTAAAATCGCGAAACCCATGACCAAACTTTTGGAGAAGGATGCACCATTTGTTTTTTCTGAGCAGTGTATCGAGGCGTTTGATCTTCTAAAAACAAACTCGTTAACGCCCCAATCATGGTTGCTCTCGACTGGTCGTTACCATTCGAGTTGATGTGTGACGCGAGCGACTTCGCAGTCGGAGCGGTTCTTGGACAACGGAAGGATAAACATTTCCATCCGATCTACTATACGAGTCGGACCTTAAATGGCGCACAGGAAAGCTATACCACCACCGAAAAAGAGCTTTTAGCTGTGGTGTTCACTTTCGACAAATTTAGGTCCTATCTAGTTTTGTCCAAAACGATTGTTTATACGGATCATGCCGCTATTAGATATCTTTTCAGCAAGCAGGATGCTAAGCCTCGTCTTATCCTATGGATCCTGTTGCTTCAAGAGTTCGATATAGAGATCCGTGATAAAAAGGGGGCCGAGAATGTGGCGGCTGATCATCTTTCACGTCTAGAGGGAGTTGATTTAGGAGATTCGGGATTTAGGATCGACGATCGTTTTCCGACGGAGAGTCTGATGTTTGTTACTACACAAGAGGAAGGTTTTCCATGGTTTGCTGATTTCGCGAACTATCTCGCTGACGGATACCACCCAAAGATGCCTTACCAGCAAAAGAAGAAATTCTTTGCTGACATCAAATTTTACCTTTGGGACGATCCATATCTTTTCCGCATTGGTGTTGATCAGCTTATTAGAAGGTGTGTAGATGTCAAGGAAGGATGGCAAATTTTGAGCCATTGTCATGTGGGACCGACTGGAGGTCACCACGGTGTGAGTTCTACGGCAAAGAAAGTCTTTGATTCTGGTTTTTACTGGCCGTTTATCTTTAAGGATGCTCATCTGTTCGTTAAGAGTTGTGATCGTTGCCAGCGTGTTGGCAACATTTCTTCGCGAAACGAAATGCCCCAGAATGCCATTCAAGTTTGTGAGGTTTTTGATATTTGGGGTATTGATTTCATGGGACCGTTTCCATCTTCGCGGGGAAACAAATACATACTCGTGGCCGTCGATTACGTGTCTAAGTGGGTTGAGGCCAAAGCTCTACCCACCAATGATGCCCGAGTGGTAGTCCGTTTTCTAAAAAGTCTATTTGCTCGTTTTGGAGTCCCGAAAGCCTTGATCAGTGATCGAGGTACTCACTTGTGCAACTCGCGGATGGATAAGGCGTTGAAGCGTTATGGGGTCACCCATCGGCTTGCGACCGCCTACCACCCACAGACGAGTGGGCAAGTAGAAGTGAGTAATCGGGGAATCAAACGTATTCTCGAGAAAACGGTTTGTTCAAATCGTCGGGATTGGTCCGACAAATTAGATGACGCTTTGTGGGCCTTCCGTACAGCCTACAAGACTCTGACTGGTTCCACACCATTTCGGATGATTTATGGGAAGGCCTGTCATCTTCCTATTGAATTGGAACACCGTGCTTCATGGGCCCTTCAAAGGGTTAATCTTGATTAACCCGCCACAGAGGGTAATCGTTTCCATCAATTACACGAATTAGAGGAGCTCCGGGATCATGCATATGAACAATCATTTCGGTATAAGGAGCATAGGAAGGAACTGCATGACAGGAAATTGAAGGGTAATAAGCAGTTCAAGTGTGGGGATAAGGTTTTACTGTATAACACACGGTTGAGGTTATTCCCGAAAAAGTTGAAATCCCGATGGTCGGGACCGTTCACGGTCACTGAGGTTTTCCCGTATGGCACGATTGAGACACAAGATCGAAGCGGGAAGTTTAAGGTGAACGGCCATAGATTGAAGCACTACATAGGAGAGCCGATAACTGATCAGACTATCGAGGTGTTCTACCTTGACTCATTCACCGAGGAATAGTCGTGATGGATGCATCACTCGGGAGACAGCCCGAGTTGTAGAGTTTGTATTATGATTCTCTTTATTCTCTGTTTTTATTTGTTTTATTTTTATTTATATTTAAAAAAAAATTTAAAAAAAATCAAAAAACACAAAAATATGTTTATTTCTTATGTTTTTGTTTTCTGTTCGTACGCCGCTACATGCGAGCGAGTTTGAGTTTTTACAGGTATTATTATGCGCATGGTAGCTCTGATGGCGTTTTGGAACTGGTTCACCCAAGGTTGCGGCCGCGAATGAAATGCTATACGGTCGGTCGTTCGATTTATAAACAACTGATGAAGAATCTGCATATAAACCAGGGGAGTAACCCGTTCTCTATTTTAATTTCTGTTCTTTCAAGTTTTAATTTTATGCTTTACGTTTTATTTTTATTTTATTTTCCTTGTTCTCATCGAGGACGATTTCGTCTAAGTGTGGGGATGAGAATTTATTTTACTTAGTTGTAGAAAAAAAATTAAAAATAAAAAGTTTTCACTTGTTTTTCGTTTTCGTACGTTGTTTAAAAAAAATAAAAATAAATAAATAAATAAATGTCCCTTGTTTTTAGTTTCTTTTGCATTAAAGTGGGAGATGATGATATTTATCGGAAATCGGTTTTTCAAACTACTAATAATATGAGATAAATAAAAGAAAACGCACTTAACTTGGGATGTGTCGCTAGGCTCAGCCTTGAAAATGAACGGGCAAATTTGATAAAACGGTTAAACGGAAATCTTTTGTGGGTAAAGCGTTTTGTCCGTGGAAAATAAGCAATGAAAGGCCGGGCCATACTCAAGCCTCAAATTTTGGTATGAAAAAAGTGGAAGTATCATGAGTTTTAAAAATTTGAATACGTTATCATATGATGCTTTGGTAGGTTTAACGTTAGAGTATGCCGTGTAGCCTGTGATATAAATCTTAAACTGCTAGTTTAGTGTTTTACACCTCATTGGCGTATGGTTTTATAACCTTAAATCCTGTATTTATGGGATGCTTCGGGTCCGGAGACCATGGGTCTGTATGCAATCTATTTATCTGGGTATTCACAATTCCTAAGTGGGGTAGTGGATATTTAAAATAAAGCCAAAGAGCAAACCCTGATAAGTCTATAAACATGATCACAAAAAGTACAAAAGTACAAATACACTACAGACTTGATCATCCACGCTGTTAGCCATGTGGGGTCCCCTTGCTCGCGTCTCATTACCATTAAGAAACAGACCACAAGGGACACGCTACATGTAAGCCCTACAGATGAAATTTTGCATAGTCACCTATGGTGATGGATTTGGGGTATTGCTTGATAATGGGGGTATGTCATGTTGTGGGGAACACTAGCTATTAATAAATTGAACCTTAATCGTATCTAATGGCTGCTTGGTAGACTTTGATGCTTAAGCTTAGGTGGATAAACAATACCCTTGATCGTCTTAACTATTCATAAATATTGAGCAACAAAGTTTTAATTCTGCTAATTTTTAGGTTTAAGTCAAGTTGGGGTGGTCTGGTCCGGTAAAAGCTGAAAATAAGCGGGTCTTAATTGTGTAAACCACTAAGTAATATTATTGTCGGATCTTATTTGTCCCGGTAAAGATTAAGGCATGGGTTTAGGTGGACAACAATATCGATGATCGCGGTTTTTGCGTTTTTCTGAGCTTTAAAATCTAACCTATATGTTTGATTTGACTTTGATTTTCTGATTCTGATCCAACTGCAGTCAAATCTTTTTCAGGGACGAAAAAGTCTTAAGTGTGGGGATGTTTGATGTGTCGTAAAACACACTTACTTTTCATATCCTTTTTATCATGTTTTAAGTGTTTAATCATATAATAAATAATAATTATGGCTTGTTTTTATATGATCTTACAAAGTTTATTATTTTGTGCAGGTGACGAGTTTTAAAAGGGAAAAGGTTCGGGTTTTTGAAGATATTGGAGGCCTTTATGATCAAGTTAACAAGACCAAAGCTCAAAGCCCGACCCAAGCCCACTAGAGAAAGCCTTACATGTCTTAATATATAATATAACTTAAAAAATTAAAACCCTAAGCACCTTAATCTTGTAGCGGACGGTAGCAACAAAAAGGAAAGAAAAAAAAATCAAGAACTAGTTGTTGTTGTTGATTGGCTGGTCAATTAGTGTTGTCGTGAACCAACATCTCAAAAAGATGAACATAAATTTGATTTATGTGGAAAAAATCAAACCAATAAGAAGAATTAAAACACCCTGCAATCTGCCCAGAATTTCCGATCGGACCTAGTGTAGCCAAGAAAAGAAGTTAAAAACTTTTGTGCAAGCTTTGTGATGGCTAGGAGAGGAATGAGATCGTTAAGGAAGACTTGGTACAGCAGCTTAGGGTCATTATACATTCATAATCTCAGCCATAAATCATAAGTATTCATTCATAAACTTTATCTCTTGTTCAAGAACCCTAACTAGTTGAACTTGATCTTTTTGTTGGATTGTTTTGCAAGTAACTTAGAGATTGACTTGTGTTTGATTGTTCTTGATCATTGAATGAGTTTTATAATGTTTATGTTGAGTTATATGATGTTTAATTTGATATATTGCTGCTGTCCAAAATCAATGAGTAGCTAATCTTGTTTGTTCTACCTAGGTTTGATGAATATTGTTAGGTTTTGACTAGTAATATGGATTGTTAATGATCATGGCTTAAATTGTTAATGTAAAGTTTGATTTAACAGTAAATTAGATTGTGTTTAGTGGCTGTGTTTTGTTTGATTATACCTAATAACCTCATGCTTTAATTAATTGAATCGGTTTTGATTAGTTGTTGCATGTTTAAGGCTCTTTACTTTGTGTTTAGGGTTTATTTGCGGGAAGTACAACCGTAGGGATAAGTGGGTAAATTAATTAGATAAAATCAGTTGTGAAACACCTTCTTAGAGACCGAGAGGTGATAAGAAGTAAACTCGTCTCATTACTTTTACTTGTTAGAATTAAGATCGCGCGAGAGCGGGTTTTGTTCTTGTCGGGTTTAGATGTTTGAGCGATTAGTTGGTCTAGTTTAAGTTAAGTTGAATTGTTCCTCTATCCTTGGTTGCGTAGCATTCGTTTCCATTAGGCTAGTGTGTCGGTGAGACCGAGAGGTGAGTCGGCATTAGAACACGTTAATAATTTGTTTTCTTGGTTTGTTCTTAAAATCAACTAAGATAAGTTAGAGTTTGTTAGTGAGACCGAGAGGTGATCTGACCTTCTTGAGCGAACCTTAGTTGTGTCATCCTTTAGAACCGATGTCGTGAGAGTTTTCAATCCATTGTCTTGTCATCTCCTTCAATATGATTCTTACCTAGGCAGACGTTTTTATCACTGCAGTCAAAGTTTCCAAAGTTTTGTCAAAAGTTTTCATTTAGTTATGTTAAGTAGTTAAATTAAATCTAAAAAAATCAATTAAATATTTTGGTAAGTCTTGGTTAGAGTTTAGTGATTATAAACGTTTTCACGTGTCTTCGAGTTCGATATCCGGACTTTCCTCATCTGTGCTATACGCGACCGGTACACTTGCCGTTTGTGTGAACTAGGATAGAATGTTTAGTTTTTAAAGCTTAGTTGCGACTTGTGTTATATATATATATATATATATATATATATATATATATATATATATATATATATATATATATATATTCGCACATCACATCATTAAAGATAAGATATATAACCAATTGTGGTTAGATTATTATAATTTAATCATTTATCTTTCATCTTCTTCTTTTGTATGTGTTACTATGCTCTTCATAAGCTAAACTTACATTTGCCACTTTAATTTAATATGAAGCTTAACTTAATTTGATGAATTTGTTGAACATGCGGTTCTAGTTCTTGAAGTAATGGTTATTGTATAATTATCTTTTGATGAGACGTGTTTAATATATTAAATTAACTAGATCCAAGTTGATGATTGATATTTTCATTACAAACTTTTCAATTAAATCAGTCACCCATGTCTCATTCATGTTCTTTTGTAACTATTGGTTAAAAGACAACTTGGATAATATTTATAAAACACATCTCCTTGTGTGAATTTTAAAAATTAAACACTTAGCTACAATTAATCATTCTCGTTATAATTCTCTAAATTATTATTGAAAGTTCAATTAGTTAGCTTTTTATGCTAGTATGTGAAATTGTATGTTGAAAGAATGTATACAAATAACCCTATTGTGTTCATTGAATTTTGTTTTTGACGCATTCGATGTTTGTTCTTTGTTTAACTTGCATGAACTCTTAAAAACGAACTTCCTAGTCAATTATTGACAAAGTTTTAAAAATCGTTATGTTCATTTGTTAAAAAATCAAAAAACCTACACATCTAAATTAAAAGAGCTCAAACGTTAATAAATAATGAACACAACAAAACTAATATATGCGTATTAAATTAAAACAAAACAAATTATTACAAACTATAAAATAACAAAACATTTATAAACAAAAACCTAAATAAGCTATAATAACGGGGGGGGGGGGGGGGGGGGATCAAACTAATACCATAATAAGATGCTTAACTTCTCCAAGTCTTCGACTAGTATTTCCAAATCCCAAACTTAATTGGTGAACCTATATATTTGTTTTCCAATATAAATGTTATTACACGGGATTTATCAAATGATAAAAATAAATAAGTTCCTTATTTCAATTAAAATACTTATGAATTAATTTAATGTACAAAGTAAAACTTATGAATTATATATATTTTTTTTAGTTCACGACTTATGAAATGTATATTTTTCATATTTCACCACGTGTACTACACATGATAGAAAATATGAAATTAATTAATTTCTCATGTAATAATATTTAAAAGATAATAATTAATGTATATAGACAATAATCTAGATCATAATGTCATTAAACAATAAAAATGCATATATATATATAAAACAACCAACAACCTAAAGGGTTAAGTAAATGAGAGGGAAAAAAACTATTTTATCCATAATGGAAAAAAACAAAAAAAGTTTACGAAAAGTACTAAAATAGCATGATTTTGGAAACGTTAGGTGTTTATTTGCATGAAATTTAAAAAAGGTATTAAAGTTGCATAGTTGGTCAAACCCCGGGTATGAAAAGACATTTAACTCAATGATGAATAAAATCCACACTATATTATAATCTAATTGACAAAATGATTTTGACCCATGACCCGTGAATATCTGGAATGAATGAAATGGGAGATTAGGAATTAGGAGAAATGCAGGCTTGACACCTAAGATTCAACATTTTCTTTTATTAGTATTTTAAGATTAAGATGCCATCGTAGCAAGTAATACTTTATTAAAAAAATATTTTCATATCAAATATATTTATTTGTCAAAAATCGTCTTATGCCAATTATTAAACTAATCATTAAGTATATTTTTTTTATCAAATGTAAAATCTAAATACTAACATAATATCATTTATCATCCTTACGATGCTCTATTTATTGCCATAAGCCTGAACTGGTTCAATCGGGAACCGACTTGGTCACATGTTCCGATTACCACGTCATTAGAGTTTGATCCCAAAGGATATAACAATCAGGATAAATATTCAGCTAGTCTTTCAATACCTTTCAAGACCTCATTTTGGAGAATAAAGTCCATCAAAAACTAACTAAAACCTCCATCTCCAAAACGTTATGTTCTTAAAACAACCGGTTACAACTTAGTTAATTTATATAGAAACTATGTATCTTCCTCGAAACGTACTTGAACAAAGCATCCACTGAATTTCGTTTTTAACGAATTCGACGTTAGTTCTTTTTCTAGATTCGGGTAAGATTAAGATAACAAAGTTGTAAAACATAAAACGAGAAAGATACATAGAGGCTGTAACAACCCTGAAAATAGGGTCTGCATTGTTTTAAAGATAATAACGTGTCACGAGTGATGGAAGAACAAACAATCTTCATTGAACGATTTCTAGAAGCTCACGTGTATAAGATTGTAGTTAGCTTGACCCATCAACTCATAGCGAGTTATTAGGCGTGGCCTAATTGTGTCTGCAGTCTACACGCATAAGTCCAAGTACAAAAGCCCAATTAGTAAATTACTAGGCTCAATAACATTTAGATAATATAAGTAGCCTGGCACAATGCCCAAACCCATATACATATAGAATTGGCCCAACTTACATAACCGGACCATTTAAGTTAAACCGAGCAATTAAAATGAAAAGGCCCAAAATTATGTTAGAATAATAGAATCTATAGACTGAACTGACCCAGTTTATAAAATTGAACCCGATGGATATAACCGACCTAAAAGTTAGGCCCGACTTATTTAATTAGAAATTTAGTTAATTGTTTGCCTGCTTAGATGAAACCGGTTCATCTACATAAATAAACGGAAACACCGAAACTATAAACGGACACATCCAGTGTATGAAATGTCGATATAACAGTTCTAGTCTAGATACTCGGTATAATAAACCGGTACTAGAGGGTGATAAAAAATAAACAACAATGAAAAATTTTTGTAAGTAATAAAAAAATGTATATTGTTTGTAGTTACGGGTGCACGACACCAAAATCTAAAAATTGGATTTTATGCACGATCAAGCATGTAGCTGTATTAGTTACAACCAACTATATATGTGGAAGTAAATGTTATATTAAATGTTATTATTAGTTGTGTATACAAACATTTACAGTTATTGGCGTGTAAGAATAGTAATATAAAACTGGGAACATGCACAAACTAGTTTTATTAGGTAAAAGACTTAATAAATACTAAACTAAACTAAACATGTTAATAGTTGTGCATACCTATTGTGTGTATAGTATAATGCATGTAAGTTACCAAATATCAATTCGTGGTACTCATGGGCTGTTGATAATAAGTTATTCATCCTAGTGTATCTTTGAACGATGTTTCAGAATTTCTTGAAACTTTTGATCATTAATCGTCATTTTTACAGATAACTCAGCTTTGATATCGTGGTTACTTGTCGACAATGCTTCAATCTTTTCTCGAGATCTCATTTGAGATTCAAGAGATTGTCGATAAGTATTCTTCAGAGAAACAATTTCTCTTTCAAGATTATCATTGTGATTTTTCAAAGCTTCTAACTTAGGTTTGTTAGATTCACAATCAACACATGATACTTTAACAGATGAAGTAGCAGAGGTAGAATGACTGACCTAATTGATCTTGGCCATGCAAGCAAATACTGTTGGAGGCTTGTCGCAAGAGTCATCAGAATCAGATCTAGAATCATTATTAGAAGACATCTCACTTCCACTTGTATCTTGACAATCTTTATGTAACCCAAACATAGCCAAATTTGCTCGAGCATCATTACATAGTAACCGTTGTGACCAATCATTTCCATCTGCCAACATTGCTTGTGTTGTAGAAGAAGATGGTTTCTTTTAAGTATCACTACCTCGTGGTGTAGAAGAATTTTGATGGTGACCACGAGCACCAGTGTATTCTTTCTTTGGTTTGTCACACTCCTTTGCAAAATTCCCAAATTCTTGACAATTATAGCATTTTACTTTCAACTTGTCAAAACCCAATTTCTTGTTTAAAGCCGGAAGATCTTTTCCAGTTCTCTGCATGAATCTTTTAACTTTATGGACAATCATAGCCATGTTTCGCTTTAAATCCATGATTTCCAAATCATCTGGATCTATCTGATCATAGTCCTCATCAGTTAAATCACTTGTGGCAATCTTACTACTCACTAAGTTTTCATATGAGGACATGAAAGCAGTTAGAAAAGCAAAGTTTTGTTCAGCTTCCTTCATATTAACACTAGGTGGTGAAGCAAATGGATTAGTAGTAGTTGAACTTCCAGAACCACCAGAATTACCAGCAGAGTAAAAACATACTGTTGGATCATTAAACATAGTTGATTCTTTTTCACTTGCAGCTTGAGTAAGAAAAGCATTTATTGGAGAGATCGTTGAACTAAGAGGCATACTACCACCATAGAAAGCTGGATCTTGACTTTCCTTGGAGGATTTTTGACACTTAAGATCGTATTCTCTGCCTTCAATCTTTTGTAAAAATTCAAGTGCAGTCAAGTCTTCATTCAAAAAATAGTCATTCTCTTCCAAAACCATTAGAAATGTCGAGTAAGAACTTGAAAGCACACTCTTAATAGTGTCAATTTTATCAGTCTCAGAAATTTCCAATTTCATCTTGTCCATTTTAGCAATTAAATGATTAAATCGTGTAATCATCTCTTCAACTGTTTCTCCCTTCAATAGATTAAAGTTTCGAAACTGAAACTTGAGCATCACTTTCTTACTCTCAGCTGTGTTCCCCATACTTCTCATGCGCAGATGTTGAAATAAAGAAGCACATCTCTTGATACTACCCACTTGATGAAAGATATTTTCGGGCAATGCCATAGTAAGAGTGGAATAAGCTTTTATCTCGATTTCTAAAGCTTTCTTCTCTTCTTGTTAGTATTGAGAAACATCTTTAGGAGTATACCCAATAATATCATCACCAATCATTGGTTCCATATAAACTTCATCTAGATAATATGAGCAATCAGGGTGAACAGACCCCAAATGAGCACGAAACCGAGGTTCCCACTTGGCAAAATCACTAAACTTCATCAATCTTGGACATTTTGAATGTGAACCTATCTCGGTATCAAGTTGCAACATTTGTTGCATCAACATGTTTTGAGAAGCTAATGCATACATACCAGCCATTTTTGACAAGTTTCAAAAATTTAAGGGTGTAGCAAATCAACCAGCGAATAAGATTAACAAATGGTAAATGTAACGAACTGTAAACAGTTGTAGCGAACTGTGAACAGTAGATTAACGAATCAAGTCTTAACGAAGCTAAGATTGATCAGATAGCGAATCAAGATTGAGTTTAACGAGTCAATCTAACGAGTCAGAAAGTCAACGAATCAGATTTAACAATAAGTCAAACTAACGAATTGACTAACGAATTAGCTAGCGAATTGATAAGAGAAACTTAACGAATTAGAAAGTATTCAGTAGTGAATCACTAAGAAAGACTTAGTGAAATAGATAACGAACCAGCTACAGTTGATTAGCAAATCAACTATAACGAATCAGGTTGTTACAACGGTTTGTAACAAACTCTGATGCCTTATGCCACGTGGCAAAGGTTGTTATAACACAAATCCCAAAGTGGACGCGTGTCACACGAATCAGTTAACCCAAATAACGAATTAGATAACACGAATCACAAATTATTGCGAACTGGCTAGCGAATCACTTGAAGTTTATAACGAATCAAAGGAAACAGGATAGCGAATCAACCTAAAGATGATAGCGAATTATGTGTATCTTTGAATCTTCAAATCTTCAACAAAGAATTCCAGAAATCTGGAAATGATGAACACCAAAACCCCAAAACCCAGATCTGTAATACTATCACGATTCTAAACCAAATCACACAAATAAACTACCAAAACACTCGTAACTCGATTGCGAATTTAATCCAACCAAACTCGTAACCAATTATCTCCGACTATCAGTTCAATTATGCCAAAACACGGACCCTGTTTCGGCCACAAACCAAACCAATACCGAATCACCTCAAAACCAATCCAAATCTCAATTCCAACTCACAATACCTTACCAATACTCATATCAACTCAAATCCAATCCAACTCATCCATAATACACTCAATTAACCTTTAAATTTATCCAAATTCAACCAAAACAGAACACTAACAAACCAATACTCTTAAAAACCACCAAATCAAGTGTAATTTGAACACCGAAAGCTCTAATACCACTTTTTGGAACCCGGTGTATTATCATTCCAATAACAATAACAGATCTCAGATCTAAATGTAATAGATTAATATCTTAATATAGATCTAGCTCATAATTACGTATGATTAAGTGTTATATGTGTATTATATATTATCAGTATATATACTAGTAGTTATATGATATTAAGGATGAAGATCGAGAGAGAGTTTGGACAGAACTTCGTTAAATATCTCCCAAAACTTAACTTAAATGTGAACAGAGGTTCACTATAAATAGAAGACGAACCTAGTTCGTTAACATCCCCTAACGAACTAGAGTTCGCTTCGTTACATACAATTTAACGAAATAAACTAACGAATCACCCCTTGATTCGTTAACATCACCTAACGAATCAGGAGGGAATAACCTTAAGTCTTAGTTCGCTACACAACTATAACGAACTAGACATTACATTTAGAAAACTAGAGAATAACTTAATTGTTTATTACATTAAACATAAAACAAATACGTTAACGATAATTACAAAGACTCAAGACGCAAAACCGTGCACTAACACAGTGCCTACCACCCTCAAACGGATGGGCGAACGGAGGTTGTTAATCGGTCACTTGGTAATCTATTACGGTGTCTTGTGGGTGATCATGTGAAGTCTTGGGATCAAAGTTATGTCAGGCAGAGTTTGCTCATAATCACGTGGTTAATTGGAGTACTGGGTTTAGCCCGTTTGAGGTGGTCTAATCTGCCAAGCCCCGGGGTCCTCTCAATTTGATGTCACTTCCTGTTCCGGGTTCTGTTCCCAAGAAGGTACAAGATTTTGTGATACGGTTACATGAAGTTCATGCAACTGTGCAGGAAAACTTGCCCAACGCTAATTCAAAGTACAAGCAAGCTGTAGACTAAAAGCATAGGCAAGTTGATTTTGAAGTGGGTGACTTTGTGTGAGCTCTTTTGACTAAAGATCATTTTCCAGTTGGGGAGTATAATAAATTGTCAGCAAAGAAAATAGGGCCAGTGGAGATTGTGCGGAAAATAAATTCGAATGCTTACCGTTTGAAGTTGCCAAGTCATATTCGTTGTTCGGATGTTTTCAATGTCAAACACTTGCTGCCGTTTCATAGGGATTCGTCTGATGATGAGGTCACTGCAGATTCGAGGTCGAATTTTGTCCATCCAGGAGGGAATGATGGAGGCCCAAGTGTGGAAGAACGTTCCATGCTATATTTGGAGGCCCATGATCGTGCTTCCAAAGGTGGCACACGAAAACGGGCATAACTTGGCCCACGAAGACCCATTTCAAGCCCATTACCAATCAAATCGAAGCTTGAGACGAGGAGCACATTGTGACAAATAGCCCTCGGCGGTTTGGCCCCTGTTCGAAGCCCAAAAAAGCCTTCTAAATAAAGTTTTGGGCCTTTTATAGTTTTTCGTTAGTTTTTATGTTTTTCTTTTTGGGTTTGTGTTCGGCCCATGGCCTTTTTTGGGCCCATTTCGTTTTAGGAAGTATTTTTGTATGCTGAGAATGTAATCTGAAAAGTTAGACTTCGGTTTAATAATGATTATTTTTCTCTCCATTTTCCCTGACCTTTGGGTAGGATTTGGGGCTTTAGAAGATCATCCCGGAAATTCACTGAATCAATGTGATCCGATCTCCGTTATCATTTTACCGATGCATCAGGTACCAACTATGGGTCACATGGCTAGGCCCCTGAGGCAGGGTGTGACTGATCGATTAGAAATTCGAACAAATAACTAATAATAAATTAAAGACTGACCATGATCAACATGAACAACCAAAGACATGAGAACAAAAGGAATAGCTGCTTGAGATTTTTTTATGAACATAATGCTTGAATTAACCCTAAAAAGATTATAAATCTGGTGTATCTTAGTATGACCCATTTACCATTTTATTTGACTCATTGATATAGTTGGATTGTTTGAGAAAAATGTTTAGGATTTTAGGAGGGAAAAGTAGGTTAGATAAGAACACATACTTGATACATAATTACCATTGTTTTCTTTTATTAGTTGAGTACGATTAGGACCATATATAATCGGTTTTGGGGTTTCCTTTCCTACCTCATAGTTGTAACATCTTACTTTTAATGTTAATAATAAAAGAAATTTCGTTTATCTAATAATGCGTTATTATCTAATTTAGATAAATAAACTATTAGATGGTGGGTTTGGACATTAAAAGATGGAATAAGGGATGGAATGAGCCTTAGGTCCATGGGCTTAAGGGAGTATAAATACCCCTTAAACCCTAATCTTTTTCATTTTTTTTCACCATAGCCTACACCTTCAAAAACACACACAAACATCCTCATTCATCTCGGACCAAGATCCGAAGGCAAAAACCCAAGCTTGTTGGTGTTAGAACATCGTGACGAGCAAGACATACATCAAGACTAGATCACGTTTGTAAACCGATTCGTTTAAAGGTAAGTTTTATAACAAAACACTTGTTCGGCTCGTTTAGTATTCCTAGATCTATACAATTTATAAAGACGAAACAAACGAAATGATTCTCAGTGAAATCTATTAACGTTTGATAGGTTAATTGTTAACCTAAAGAACCTGTAATATAGATCAATCAACGAACCATTTAAAACGTGATATTTAGATATTTTGACGATTGGGGTTTGTAGGCGAGGTGATTTTGAGTTCAATGATACCAAAATCATGTTGTTTCATCGTGATTTGAAGGGTAATTGCAGATATGGTGTTGTTGACTATTCTTATCGATTTTGACTTTGACACTTGAGTCAAAGTTTGGATAAGACTGATATTCATTCGTTATGAATAAGCGAATGACTGTTCATTCGTTAAACAATCATAGCGAATAAGACACATGCGTATGTTCCGATAACGAATGAGCCTTCCATTCGTCCTACAGAAGTCACGAATGACCTTATTCATTCGTTACCCGTTCGTTAAAGATACATCCGCGTGCTTCCGTAACGAATGAGCCTCTCATTCGTCTCAAGGATATCATGAACAGCCTTATTCATTTGTTAATCATTCGTTCTTCTCGTTAAGGGACGAATAATACCATTCGTTATAACTAATGAAGTCATTCTTCATAACGAACGAGGTAGCGAATGAGGCTTAACCATAGACCATTCATTATAATGACTGGGATAGCAATTAAAATAATCATTTAAGAATTCTAATGAAATTTGTGTTAAGGTAGTTAATGAAAATAAAATGTTTCCAAGCTGACCTGGCAGCTCGACCCCAGTTAGTGGCTCTGCCCCTTGGACCCTGCTAGGGGTTACCGCCCCTAGACCCGCTGCCAGGGCGTTGCCCCCGGACCCCCGTATCTAGGGTTACAATAACTTAGAAGTATGATATAGTTAGAAATAGTTAATTGATACTTGTAATTATTATACAGTTAGCCATGCACAGCTAAAGAGGGGTATTACTATAAACTTAGAAAGAAACAGGATCAAGGTGAGTTTCTAGCCCCACTTCCTTGTTATGTTTTCGGGGTTGTGTGAATACTCGATGTGATTATCTAATACACTTACCCTAAGTGGTAAATGTATGATATGTGAAAGTTGTGATGTTGTATGTATAATACCTGAATGTTTTATAAATGAAATTTGCATGAGACTGAAGGTAAAAGAATAAAAGTAAACACATAAAGATATATGGATTCATGAATGGTTATGGTATGGTTGTTATGGATAGTCGACGAACAAAGGGAAGCCCAGTTATATGCTTTACGTGATTTTGTTGTATATATGTGTTAGGCAAACCCAATTATATGCTTTACGTGATTTTGTATATATGTCTTAGGCAAGCTCAAGAATAAGACAATGGAAGAGGATCAAGTGCTTGGAGAAAAGCACTGACCATACACCTTGATGCTAGAATTACGTTTTTGTAATTGTGTCAAATAACGCTTTGTAGATTGATGATTTAAAAACAGGGGCAGCTCTTGAGGGTGTGAGCCGTACCTTCGTCCGGGGCACGGTTTCGGTAGAGGGCACAAAGTTTTAAGCATATACTAGTTTTTTTTAAACATTAACAAGTGAAATTAGGCCAATGACTTATAAAATAAGGAGAAAAAGAGAAAGAACGAAGATATAAAAAAGAAAAAGAACATCGCCGGAAATTTTTCCGGTTAATATGATTATATGAAGTAGCAGCGGGAATGGTATTGGAGTGGGGAAATCAATTATATTAATATATTAATATGTTCTGCACGACTGCACACTTTAATTTCTTTTTAAACATTGACTTTTCTTTTCCATTTTTTTTTCTTTTTTAAATAATACAAAGTTAAATATTAAAGTAAATTCTCAATTTTAATAGTGACCAAACCAAAATCTATTTAGTAAGGAATACATGGAGCACTTTACAAATAATCTGTTAGCTGTTAGCATTTTTTATTTTAGAACGACGACATTTTAGTGTGTTAGGTCACCACACTCCAATTTGCAGAGTCTCATTCCCTCCACTATGTCAAGACTATGTTGTTTTAACCGAGCTTATGTTGACTTCAGAGTTTGGCTTGGGAACCAACTGCCGGCTAATATGTATTAGGCCACCACACTTTACAACATCCACCCATTAACTGTTAATGTATTTGATTTTATAACTATATTTATTGCTATAATGTTATTGTCGTTTAAAAAAATAGTTATATATTTGTTACTCGTTAGGACATATGGACATTTTTATTTTATTCGGCCTGGGTACATAAATTCTCGAAGATAAAAACTATACTTGGAAGAGGATCAAGTTCTTGGAGAAAAGCACTGAGCACACACCTTGATGCTAGAATTACATTTTATAATTGTGTCAAATAACGCTTTGTATATTGATGATTTAAAAACTATACTAGGTAAGGAAGTTATATTGATACTTAATTAGATGTTGAAAGTAAGTTTTATGGTGTTAAAATATAAAGAAATGCCTATATATAAGAAAACACTTTTAACCCTGATGTTCTCTTTTTTCAAACTTAAGGTGTATAACATAAACGACAAACAAACTAATTATCAAACCACTCCCTGCCTCAACTAATTTTTACTAATTTGGATATGATATAATTCATATGATTCTTGACTTTTAAAAGTCATATCAAAAGAAAACCCTCATTTTTTATAGTGGTATTATTAAATACTGGGTTGAGTTATAATAAGAAAATTAGTTTTTCTAGGAATGATAGGTAATAATCTTGTCCATTCATTTAAGAATTGCATGGTTGATATTAGATTAGAGGGATCATCAAGTGTAAAACAAGGGCAAGGACATAATAGGAATAACACATTTGTTGACTTTCTCTCTCCACATGCAAGACACATGTCAAATTCCCCAATCATTTTAAAACGTCCATAACTTTTTTATACGACATTTTTTTTCAAAACAATTTCACCATAAAAACGAGAGTTTTTTTTATCTTTTATATGAATATCATATTGCTTTATAAAAATAATAAAAATGGTGGGTTTTTACAAGGTGTGTTTTATCATAATTGTGTTTTACAAAATTGTATTATACAATTGTGTTTTATTTTTTCAGAGTGTTTTTTGCATTGTGTTTTTTACATTGTGTTATTTAATTGTGTTTTCTTTGTGTTTTTGTTATTGTATTTTTATTTTTATAGTGTTTTTTTCATTGTGTTTTGTACATTGTGTCTTTTTCATTGTGTTTTTCATAGTGTTTTATTTTCCGGCGAAATTTCCGAAGACTTTTCCGGCAAGGTGGCGGCGGTGAGTGGCGCTGGGCGGTGGTAGTTGTAGGAGATGAGTGAAAATTTAAGTGGGTTTTAATTAAGTGTGTTTTAATTAAATGAGTTTTTGAAATTAAATTAAGTGGGTTTCAATATTAAGGTAGTAGACTAAAATACCCTCCTTCCTAGCCTTCTTAAAAAACCAAACTTCTTATTTGATTCTTTCTCATGAAATACAATAATTATATTGTATTAAACGTTTTTATGATTAATTTAATCAATTTAAAAATAAGTGATGAACATATATGATTTGTCCTTTTATGTGTAAACACCTTTTAGTATTTTAGAAACTAAAGACCTTTTTGTCTCAATCGATGCCCATAAGCTATCACTAGTGACAATTAGTAGCAATGGACCACGTACACGTACGATATTACTCTAATTACCGACAACGACAAATGATCCCCATCAGTAGATATAACTAGAGGCGGGGCCTAAAGTTTTTCCTATAGACTCATTATTCTTTGTTGCTCGGAAATCTTATAACTCGGCTGATATACACAGACCCGGACAACACGGGCTCAAAACAAACAGTAAAAATTTGGATAAAATTACAACTCATTTGGATACAGATACATCATCAAATGAACACGTAGGGTCGGATAGGCTATGAGCAACTTGAGATACAAACATTAGACACAACACTCAAACTAGTTCATAGGGCTTTAATTCCAAATTCAACGTGCGCTAAAGTCACACCGCTCAGATTGGATTCAGTCATAAGTCACCATTCAACTTTCCAAAGTGAACTAGACTATGAGATAAAACAAGCAAAAATCTCTTCTAAATCTTCTCTAATCTTTCATTCATGCATATACGGAATTACATCATCATCATCATCATCGTACTCAGTATATCCCACCAATAGTAAAGCTATGGTAGGGTCTGAGGAGGGTAAGATATAGGCAGCCTTACCTCTACCCCATAGGGATAGAGAGGCTGCTTCCGGTGAGACCCCCGGCTCGATAGTAGTTTTGCATCAAGCCTTGGACATAAGGCACATAGCACTCAATCATCGGGACACCGGCTGATCGGTGCATGTACCCTTATCTTTCAGCTATCAACGCCACTACATGATGCCTGATTAACCGTCCGTCACTTTTAACGTTATTTTCACGAGATTAGTAAAATAACGTTAAAATTAGTGCAATTTCACTTTTGCTCACCCGAGGGTTCACACATATATACATCATATGTGCGCACCGCAAGCGGGGCTAATATACGGAATTACATAAAGGAAATAATTGGGCTAGGAACATGGTGCACCACCAGTCCACCGTCAATATTTAGGAATTTAAAATAATTGAAAGTGAAATAAATCAAAATAAAAATGAAATAAACGTAAAAAAAATCATGATGGAGCAGTAAGGCTTGCATGACCAAGTTGACCAAGATGTTTGACTACCTCATTGCTATAACTAACCCTAGAATATAGGGTCGGGTAAGATTTCGGTTTCAATAACAAAAATCCTCAATAAGGAAAAATATGTCCGGAAAAAATGCATGCTTAGCAATAGAGAAAATGCTCCTCGTATATTATACATTTCTTCCGTGGAAAGATCAAACTTCATTTGACGTTACAATATTAATTAATGGAAATTTGGATTTTAATAATCATAACTTAATGCATTTTGCCAATAATTAATCTAACTTTGAAAATAGGTGTCTCTGGTCCCAACTTTTAGTCTTTCACAATATTTGTTTTCATTGGACATCTGTTAAAAAAAATTTAACGATGTTAAGTTTTTCCTAAATTTCCAATAGATGTTTTAAGGCTTTTAATTGGAATGAGAATACGAATCTATTGATGTTTGATGTAAAACCTAACTCGAAACAACGCTTTAAACAACTTTATTTTTGTTAATTAAATGTTGAAACACTAAAATTGAATATTCTTTAGTCGTTTGGACCAACGTTTGGAGGTAAGTTTTACATCAATTGACTCGTATCCTCATTCCGATCAAAAGCCCTAAATGTCATTTTGAAAATTTGGAAAAAACTTAATGTTAATTTTTTTAACGAAGGTCCTCTGAAACAATTGTGTAAAAGTTGAGACCAATCACAACTATTTCCAAAGTTGAGATTATTATCGACCAACTGCATTAAGTTAGGATTATTAAAATCCAATTTGCCATAACTAATCTCTCTTTTTTCGTCTTCTCTCCAAGGCTTTGAGTTATTCTTGATGAATCTCCGGTAGTCCTTCACCGGAAAATTGATTTTCGCAGACTTTCCTCTATACTGGAGGTTTGCAATGTCGTAAGCTCTAGCCGCCTCTTTCTCCATATCGAAACGTCCCCAACCACTTCCTCTTTCTCCCGGGAACCGTTATCTCCGCTGCCCATCTACCCGACGGCCGTGAATTCACTCCTCTATACTTCCTCCTATTTCTCCGCTCTTCCGCGGTGAAGAATTCACACCCTAAGCTGTCTGGAGTTTGCATTCCACAGTAGCTACATACTTGTTGCTCCGGAAGACCATCTCCCATCACAGATTTGTGAGCCTCAATGTCTTTGCGGCCGCCACTTATGACGTGGAGTAATGCAGCTACCATGGTGAGTTGACTTCGGCGGTGTTTGGGGTTACTGAAGGTTTGTTCATCTTACATTAAGAAAAGAATACAGTGAGCTCTGTTATTTATAGGTTTCTATCTGTACGAGAACTTTATTAGATGTTCACACTGACTCAAAGATGACGCACTTCGTAAGTCATACACTAAGTCTACACGTGGCTAGATACAAAAAAAGTGAACGTTATTGGTTGTTCTAGAGTAGACCTACACGTGGTTTTAATATTCTTGGACTATCGGTCTCCGGGTTTAAATAAGACACCAGCCTCACTCCACCTTTCATTTATGTTCTTTGTTTACAACATTTTTGTTTAGGGCATGTATGTTTACATCTGAATGAAATCATTCAGATGTAAACATTTAATTCATTCAGACTTCAGAATGTTTGGTTTCAAACAGAAAAACATCTGAATGGTTTAAATTAAATCTAAATCATTCAGACTTACTATTGTTACTGAATGAGACATATACTCATTCAGATGTGAATGAACCAAACAGCCCCTAGATAAAACCAACCACACATGTTAAAAACCAATTTTGAAACGGTTATTGTGAATTTTTAAGCGGTTCTTAAAACCACTTTATATAATATATAACACATTTGTTTTAAGGTGATTTGAATATCGCTGTAGAATATATTTAGTAATTGAATAAATATTAACCTATTCATTAATATATTTTATTTAAAAAGAAAATTAGCAAAACTTTATATATTTTGATGGAATGATGGAAGGATTATATTGGTTTTGAAACTGGAGTACAGTTATCGAAAACATTTAAGAGAAAATGTTTATATAATAGTTTAAAAAAATGTTTTTAGGGGGTGTTTGGTAGGTGGGAATGAGGGAAGGAATGAAATAATCCATTTCGATTGAATGAAATTTGGTCATGTTTGGTTAGTTATAGGAATGGAATGACCTATTCCATGCGGGATTTCATTCCCTCTAATCCATTCCATCGCTATCCCCTACTTTTATTTCATTCCTTTCCTTATAATCAGCCATAAAAAAAAAAACTACCCCTACAGTCTCATGAATTCTCAACACCACAAGGTATCATCTTCATCTTTAGTCTTCTTAATTCCATATATTAGACGAACATATGCTATATAACGTATGATGTTTCCAGATTACATGGATTAACTAAATGATTAATCAAGGAAAAACTTATTGGGCTATGCGTAGTGGAGGTGCTACAAATGGGGGCAAATTGTGACACGTGGCGCACAGTCAACAAGGAGTGAGAATTGTTTTTGAGATGTAATGATGTAGGGGCTACAAATTAGGCCCACAGTATCTTTTTTTATTATTTTCTTTTTATAATTAAACTAAACAAATAAAACCAATTTATTTAAATAATTAAATAAAAATGCATTAAAATTAAAAAGAAATACAAAAAAAACACATAACTAAAAATTAAAAAAATGCATAACTAAAAAAAAATACTAATATCCATAATATTCGCGCATTTTTTCAATTCGTTGTTGTTGCAATAATGCGGCCTCTTCGTGTAACCCGACCGCTTTGAGGAATTCGTATTCTTCACTCATTCACCGCAATTTCAACATAGCGGCTATCTTTTCGTGTTGTTTGTTGTTTTCTCTCATGACATCGTTGAGTTCCTCGACACACTTTTTGTGTTTTTTGATGATTTCTCTCAGGGTAACGGTGAGTTCCACGGAATTCGGTTTGTTCGGGTTGTTTTTAGGATTCGTTTTGCTAGATTTTTTGAAGAATGTTGTATGTTTATATAGATGTGAAATGAAGAAGGATATGAAATGGATATGAAATGAGGAAGAAGGTTTATGTTTATATAGATATATAAATATATTGTTTTAATTATTTTTATTATTGTTGACCGTTGTCAAACGGTCAAATAATTAAAATATTATTATTTTCAACACAACTCGGCGATAATAACACCCCGCCCCCGCCCCATTTCGCCCACTTATCGCCGGGGAGGGGGGAGGGCAGTGTTCGCGCCCAATGTCGCCCCAAATCGCCCAAACCCAAGCCACATTACACATTGCCTTATATTCAGCCATAAAAAAAAACCTACCCCCTGCAGTCTCATGAAATCTCAACACCACAAGGTATCTTCTTCATCTTTAACATTCTTAATTCCATATTTTAGACGAACATCTGCTATATAACGTATGATGTTTCCGGATTTCATGGATTAACGGAATGATTAATCAAGGAAAAACTTATTATGCTTGTTTTTTTCAATAAAGAATTTAGTACACATACGTACAGAGAACAAAACCTAATCCCTATCAAACTAGACGTGAGATAAAGCTACGAATAAGGAAAACTAATATAAGTAACTATAATTCATGGGTTTTTTATACGTGACCTAAAAAAGAATTTGTAAAAAAATCATAATTGACATTTAAGAACTATTGATTGATGATGTATAATATATAAACTGAAATTAAATTATTAACCATAATTGACATTTTTTTATCCAAATAGTTTATATTTTAGAAACATCCAAACGATTTACAATGAAGTGACAGGTAAGCGGGCAACAAGCTGCGCCGCACCCCCCTTTTGGATAGCATCCCTAATCCGACTAAAAACAAAGTTTTGATTCTTATGGGCTGATACGTTACTATACATAACTTTCTGAACCCTATTCAAAAGGTCCACGACATCCGGAGCTAAGAAACCAAAAGTGTCAAAGAAGAATTGTGATGCCCACTTTTACAAATGTTTGACTGCCAAATTTGAGAATAATTTTTTTCCTTTCTATTAGCTCATGACAGCACCTATATTTTGTATGATTGCATCTCTATTTTTATGGCACCTATATTTTCTATTTGCTCATGACAGCACCTATATTTTGTATAATTTCTTCATTACCGGGACTTGTTATTGTATTTGTAAAGGATCGAGCAAATGGAAGAGATGCTCAAACAGCTTCTGATATTTATCGGACAAAAACATAGAAGAAGAACATGATATCGAAGATGGATTGGATGATATAGAAGTCGATCAGCAAATAAACTGCCCTTCATATGCAGCTTCTAGAGAAGATCACACACATAACGAAAGAGAAAAAGATGCAATAGCTTGGATCCTCTAATTAAAAGCTTGAAAAAGTCAGCATAAATAATTGGCTCAGAGATTAGGGGCGCTACAAAAACATTCAATAGAGTTTTTGAAACATAGAACAACATAGAGGAAATGCGAAACAATCTTTTTGAGGAGATGAATAAAGTTGTGGGTTTGACTATTCCTGAGTGTGACAAAGTTGTATGTAAGCTTGCACAGAACGAGACGTTGATGGTAGTCTTTTATAAAGTTAGTGAAGACTACAAACTTGGATGGGTGAAGAACATGCTTGACGTGATATGCGATTATTTTTGGATGATTTTTTTAATGTTTTTAGTTAGCAAATTTTGGATATTTTTATTTTTTTCTACTTCTAAACTTCTGGATGATTTCTTTTTCCCGAAACTTTTGTATGGTAGATGATTTTTAAATTTGGTTGCTTGAGAATATTTCATTATTTTTAATATAAACTTTGATTAGATAATATTGTTAAAATTGGCAAATTTTGAATCCATTTCATTCCGTGAGATAACCAAACATGACAATAAAATAGTAATGCTCCATTCCATTCCATTCCTTCATCCATTCCATTACCTCATACCAAACAGACCCTTAAAGATTTTACACGAACCTCAAAAGAGAAAATTAAAGTTTAGATTGCAATAACAATCGAATGGATTTTCCAGAGTGTTTAATTCTTGCAAGGATTCTTTTTCGATTATTGCTTTTCATCATTTAAATTACAGACCTTCAAACAACTTTTAGGTACAAACTTAAAATCTGAATTTGTAATTATATACTTATGTGATTGAATATGTGATATATATATATATATATGGGAAGGTTAACGTACAATAATGGCTTATCGTACATTATGTATGCGACCTTTTAGAGTGTTAGATTATAAAACAATCGGTGCCAATTTCGTAAATAACCCAATAATATTTCGCGATCAAAATTTGTCGATTACAAATCGACTCTGATCCAAAATCGAAACTCCTCACTCAATCTAATCCAATTTCTAAACTCTAATCACAGCTTAAAGTATGAAATCTCTAAAGTCAAAATCCAAATCAAAATCGAATGTCGTTGAACATCAAGAAATCTTCAAAATTGATCAATAAATAATGATTTAATCAATCGAGTTGATTTGTAGAAGTATTTAGATTCAACAATCGATTATGGAATTGTAGAAATAATGCACTCAATCAAGCTCTGATTATGGTTCAAAATATTACATTTTACAAGTTCTGAAACAAAACTGAAGACCTTTAGACGTTCTAATATATTCAAAGAAGTTCTAACAAAAAAAGAACATCTTTTAACGTTATGAAACAAAATTGAACATATTTAAACGTTCTAATACGTTCTAAGAAGTTCTGACCAAAAAAGAACATCTTTAAACGTTCTAAGAAGTTCTGAGCAAAAAAGAATATCTTTAAACATCCAGCCTTAAGCCTTTAAACGTTCAGGCTTAAAACTTTAAACGTTCAGTTAAAACCCATCACTCAAATCTCAAAATTGATCAATTGAAACTTCAAATTGATGATTAATTGGACCAATTTCAATGTTTAATTGATCAATTAATTTAACAATTTCAATTTTAATTGGCTAATTTTATCAACTGACATGTGAATAAGTCGTGACTGAGGAAGGTGGTGTACGGTGGACGGAATTGTTGGATGGTGGACGGTGGACATAATCGTGAATGGTGACGGATTATATATTATAGAACACCAATTTTACCGTGTGAAAAAAAAAAATCCCTTTTTAAAATTTTAACACAAATATCCTATAAAAAAACAAACTCAAACTTCAATTTTTTTACACACTTATACTAATTCTCTATAAAATACTCGAATATATATTATAGACCACCAATCAATATGTTTCCATACAACAACCAAATGCTCGGTTTTGGTCAATACGCCCGACAAGGCAACGCAAACAATTCCGATCCAAATAATCCACAACGAAACCCATTTACAATCCCGACCCCTCAAACCCCATATCCGCTCGGCGCGCAATGGCCGTGTACATACAATATTTAGGTTCCGGAGTCCCTAACCCAAATATGGTGCTCGGTTTCCAAAACCCAACCACGAATATGATGGCTGGTTCCGATTCCCAACCCAACGACGAGACGGTGCCGGAGACACAAATCAACCCGGATCATCAATCCGTCCCGGAGACTCGCGGCGGTTCGAGCCAACGTGGACGTGGGATAAAACACGTAAATAAACCCTCCGACGAACCTCGGCCTAAAAAGACCACTATACCGTGGAATCCCGATGAGTGCGAACTACTTGCTCGGGCGTGGTGCGCGATATTGGAAGATCTCTTGTGCGATAAGTTTTTAATATATATATATATATATATATATATAGGGTAAGGATCCTAAGAGAACCCTTTGCAATTTGAGAACTTTTAGAACCATTTTGGACCAATAAAAACACCTTTAAAAAATATTTAAAAAAATCATAAAACAAAAAATAATAAAAAAGTAAAAAAACCAAAATTCTTATATTTCATTCCGGTTTCAATAAAAAAAAATAAAAATAAATACAAAAAAATAAAAAAAATGTCGTATTATAACATATGTATAATTTTATATAATCTTTAGCTACGTAATATACACATATGTACAGTATCATTTATCTTAAATTATACACATGTGTACAAAAAAACATGTAAATATACATATATGTATATATTATACATATGTGTATATAATTTAGCTAAACCGAGTTGTGTTTTTTTTTTGAAACCGGGATCATGAAATAAGAATTTTGGTTTTTATACTTTTTGATTTTTGTGTTTTTTTTATTTTATGATCTTTTTATTTTTGGGTTTTTTGTGGTCCAAAATGGTTCTCATAGTTCTCAATTTCAAAAAGGTTCTCTCATGATCCCGATCCTATATATATATATATTAATTTCTTAGAACAAACATTGAACTTGTAATACTTTTATTTTTTTTAGCGAACTTACAAGCATTGGACGTATTTTGGAACAAAATTAAAGATTTGTTTCACGAACTTGGTGGGGACTCGTGTTGGGAAAAAGATTCGTTAATGTCGAAATGGACCGATAGAAGCACCAAATGCACGGCTTACCATGAGATTCACTCTCGGATGACTCGAACGTGGCGTAGCGGTGTCTCTGACGCGAAAATCACGGAAAGAGCGTTGGTAGAGTATCAACAGAAGTCGGGGAACTTCACTTACTTTAACTGTTGGAAATCCCACATGAGGTTTCACCCTAAGTGGGCCCCGGTTATGGAGGGCGAAACCGAAAGTGTTAGGCATAACAAAATGTCTAAAATATCGTCTTCGGTTGATCTAGAAACGCCAAGTTTTGATGCTCGAAACTTCAACTTAAGCGATATTGATGACGAGAATCCCTATGCGGATGTTGCCCAGATCCCTCGACCGGGGGTTAGAAGAAACAAGGGAAGAGAAAAGGGGTCGCATCGTCGCCGTCAATGGGTTCGATTGCTGAGATGGAAAGTCATTTCAAAGAAATGAACATTCGACTCAAAGGTATACAAGAACTTGGAGGGGTCTTAAAGTAAATTTGGAAGCCGTCGAAGTACATATAAAGAGGAATTGGACCACGACGTCGAGGTTTTAACAAACGAGTTATCCGAAGACCACCCGAGAGTCCAATATCTAAAAGCAATTAAGCAAAATAAAACTTTTCGAAAAATACAACATTTAGTCTTATTATTTTATTTTTTAAAAATTTAATGTATTTTTTTAGTGTAATGTAGTTTTTATTTATGAGTTTGATGGATGTTTTTATTTTAAAGTAGTTTTTTAATTTTATATTAAAATATATAATGAATTATTATTTAAAAAAAAACAAAAAATTGTAAAAGTGATCGGCATTATGATTACACCCTCTTTTAGCAAAAAAACTATGGGCTCACATGACGCATAATGCCAGGGGTGGAGCATTATGACTACAAATGGTTTTAGTTTTCAAAATATCAAATAGTTTCCTATGATATATGATTTAGGTTACATAGTTTCCTAGATAGACTCACATAGTTTCCTAACTTCAAATTGTATGACATTCTTACCATTTTTAGGAAACTTTTTATTTTATTTAACCATTTTCTCTATATATAGGATCAAGATCATGTGAGAACTATTTTGAAATTAAGAACCATTTTAGATCACAAACACCCAAAAATTAAAAAAAAAATCATAAAACATAAAAAAAAAAACGCAAAAATGAATAAAGTAAAAAAAAAAATCAAAATTCCTATTTATCATCCCGGTTTCATAAATAAAATATTCTCGATTTAGCTAAATTATACACATATGTATAATATGTGCATACATGTTTTTATACAAATATGTACAATTTAAGGTAAATGATAATGTACATATGTGTACATCACGTAACTAGATATTAAATGAAATTATACACATGTGTATAATACGAATTTGTATTTAAAACGTAATGAAATATAAGAATTTTGGTTTTTTTACTTTTTTAAAATTTTTGTTTTTTTTGTTCTATAATTTTTTAAATATTTTTTAGAAGTTTGTTTTTTTATTGCTCAAATGGTTATTAAGTTCTCAATTTTCAAAGGGTTCTTGTAGGATCCTTACAATATATATATATATGACAACCTCGTACATGTTTTTCGGCGCCACCATTGCCGGAATACCGCAAAACTCACCGGAAAAACGCATTTTCACCGTTTTACACCGTTTTTCATCGTTTTTCGTCCCGTTCGACCCAGATCTGAGCTAGGGTGACCCCTAAGCTCATCTTAGGTTCGGTTTATACCCGATTCCACCCGAATCTCGTGACTTTAACGATGTAAAGGTGTCGGCTCGTCGTTTTGTGATTATATCTAACGGGTTTAAGCTCATACAACAAAATACTATCATACCTTGGTTCGGTGGTTGGTTTCCTTCTTGATTTCGGCTAAGAGAGAGAGAGACTAGAGAGAGTGCTTATGTGTGTGTGTTGAGGTGTATGGAATATGTGTGAAATGAAGGATTAATGGGTATTAAAGGTTTATATATTTATGGATCATGGGCCATGGTATTTTTTCCTTCTTTCATAACTCAAGTCCATAACCCATATCCATTTAACCCAACACTAGTCCAACTCCTAATAACTCATATTTCATTTATTAACCGGAACCCGAAAATTGGGATGTTAAACTTTGGGGGTTAGATATTGGAAACGGCCGTGGCCCCTGGATAGAACCTATAGCATGCTGGCACGGTTAGCCGAGGTTAGACATGTGGTCATTATTTCTTGATGGCATTACTTATGTTGATGTCACTTATCAGTGCAACTCAAAGATCAAAATGTTACCATGGGCATAAAGCTTCTTGCGAGTATGAAGGAATATATATATATATATATTCAATAATAACATTTTTTATTAATAACATATATGAGTTACGAAGTATCATCTGTCTGGCTCGTTTCATTATTTTGTTTCATATTTATGTTTGCTTTACTCATTAGATATACATTTAGCTTAACTCGAATCGATCGATTTAAAAGTAAAACCAGTAAAAAAAAAAGTAGAACGAATAAATTTTTGTTGATTCTTGTTACATTAATATATGTGCTTAGTATGCTCTTTTTACATTCAGACCAGAATGCCAATAGCCCAACGACAAAGCTCAGTGATATTCTTCAACAACTAAAATAATTGAAGAAAGGGAAATAAAAAGGAATAATAATTTCATTGAAGTTATAAACAGATAAGCATGGATGTCTAGATGTATTTTGTCAAGTTTGATATCCTATATCATTGTTAAGAACATTGATATAAATATGAAGACATCAAATATATATAGAGGTAGATATAAAAAAAAGACAAAAATAAAACTATAGATGATATATATAAAAGAAATATATATTCAGAGATTTAGGATATTTTAACATGTACTGTATATATATATTTTTCATATTATTTAATATGTAATTTATATTTTTTTATTGTATGAAAGTTATTAATATACTTATGGTTTGATGATAAATTGTTTCACAAATAAATGAGATGTTATAACCCGGTTTAAAAGCTATATGGTTTTGATGAGACCCAAGACCCGTTTATTTTTTTACTATGAAATTGGTTTTTTAATTATAAATAATATTTAATATACTTATGGTGTGATGAGACCCAAGACCTGTTTATTTTTTTTAGTATCAAATTGATTTTTAATTTAAATAATATATATATATATATATATTAAAAATAAATAAGAAATTATTTTTTATTATATCCTAATTTATAGGATTTTTACATAAATAATTTGGTGAAAATAATTTTTTATTTAATGAGATGTTATAACCTGTTTAAGGAATATCTGGGTTTGGTAAAACCCATACCCATGAATTCGAGTCAAATGCATGAGAAGCCTCCATTTAAAAATCAAGCAAATCTGGTGACTCAAAAAAGGGGGGGAGCGACCACATCGCGACACGTAAGATTTTTATATCTTCGTTTATATATATTATATATATATATGACGATTTTTTTCATCTACTAATTATTAGCATTATAGGATCGTTACCACAAATTATTAGCATCTACTAATTATTACGATTTTTTTCGTCGATCAAGGTCTAGTTTTGTAGTAGTGGAATACGGGATAAAAATGGCGACTTAAAAGCCAAAAATGGAGAACTGGTGTTGTATTGGGCATACCACATGATCATAGGAACATTTTATGCCACCCTAGGAAACTTGTGTGTCTGATTAAACCAGCTACAACCAAATTGATACGCCGGACTAGGTGTATACAATTGCTTGATCGAGCTGATCCATTTAGCAATATCTCATGGCATGTACACGTTATTGTATCTTTATAATAATCTTTACTGTCATAAATGTCTCATTAAGTCCTAGAATAAGACGATGGATAATGATCAAGTGTGTGGAGAAAAGCATTGAGCACACATATGGAAGTTGGAATTACATTTTCTAATTGTGTCAAATAACGTTTTGTATTTTGACCTTTAAAAACTATACTAGGTATATAAGTTATATTGATGCTTAAAAGTTGAGAGTAGGTTTTATGGCGTTAAAATACAAAAGAAACGCCTATATATAAGAAAACACTTTTGGCCCTAATTTTCGGCTTTGCGCGGTCAAAATGACGATATTAAATCTTTTCAAACTTAAAGTGTTACATAAACGGAAAACAAGTTAATTACCAAACTACCTCTGTGCCTCAGTTAATTTTTAACTATTTAGGATATGATATAACTGATAATTCTTGAGTTTTAAATGCCATATAAAAATCACACATTTGTAATAATATAATATTACATTTTCGGCTAACTCCTGGCATTACAAGTTGTAACTTTAGCTTAGGAAATTTGTACGTCGCTTACATCATCAGGTCATTTGTTTCTTTGACATCTGTCCTGCCAGGCGGCTGCCACTCTATCATTCTATACACATGATACTTTTTCTATCTCTTTACTCCAGATTCCACCGTCTCTCACTCTCTCTCTCTTTATCTTATCTTCTTGACGATGGTAGATTGGTGATTGTCGTGGACGTCGATTTCCACCTGTTTCTTTCCTCCACCGTTGATCGTTATCGTCACTTGCTGTTGCCGGGTTCGATTTCGAAACCCTAGGTGGCGGTGTTGTGGTGGTGACGCGACGGTGGAGGATGTTGCTGCCGGGTTTCGAATCAGAACTTTATAGTCACCAAATTTGGTTTCATTTTATAGAGAGAGACAAAGGATTCACATATATTGTTTTTTCTTCAAGGATCATATCAACGGCTCTGGATGTCGATTTCTACCTCTTTCTCGCTTCCATCGATCATTTCTGTGCTGTTGCCGGGTTCAATTTCGAAACCCTTGGTGGCGGTAGTGTGGTGGTTGCGGAGGTATGGTAGGGAGGTGGATTTCGATTTTTGGCCTGGCAACTTACGTTGCAGCTGTCGAACCGACCAGGCCTCGATCGGTCAAGTAAGACATTGTTGTCTTTGGTTTGATTATGGTACAATTACGATTCGGTCTTGTTCAATTATATGAGTTGGTTGATGCATATGGCATTAGTTGCAGTTGTTGAGCAGACTGAAACTCGATTAAGAGTTGGGTTAGATTGAGAAGCATTTGCGGTTTATGATATGGCTTTGATGACTCTATTTTTGGTGTGGCAACGGATGTTGCAGCTGTCGAATGGACTAAGCCTCGATTGGTTAAGTGTTGAGGATTCGTTGCCGGTGTCACACTTCATAATACCCTACTGTTGCTGGGTTCAATTTTGCAACCCTAGGTGGCAGCGGTTTGGTGGTGTCATGTTGACTTATATATTTGTACAGTGGAAAAAAGTACAGAAAATGGGGTTTTCACTGCCGTTGCCGCGACGTTCTGGCCGTGTATTGTGGTGGCGGTGGCAGCCCTGTAATCATCTCATTTAGATGATAAAGGCTATGATGATGAATCAATCTGAGCTTATTTTTTTATTCTAATTCTTTATAGGCTATGATGATAACCTGATCTGAGCCTATTTCGACTAACTGTTTGTTTTATGTTCATGTGTTTAGGTCGATGTGGTTCGGTTTGTCATCATTCGTGTGACTAAAAAAGGTACATGTAAATTTTACTCTTTTGTGTAGTTTGCCTTAAATACAACAGTGGTAGCTGCAATCCCTGACTGAATTTACACACTAATATCCTATGGGATTGCAGTTGCCTCATATATATGTGGGACTTCTATAATGTGTTTTGAATTTACAGTCCACTATGATTTGTCTTTTACTTTCTTTATAGACCCAAAGAATTAAATAAAAATTGTTTTCATAATATTAAAAATGCAATTAGTTTATCTAAACAACCACTGTTATTGAAAATACCAATACTATAATTGGTGTCAAAATTTTAATAGCTTATGTTCTCAGCACCAAATCAATAGTGATTATTCAACGCTGTCCGCAAACTTAACAAATAAATGTAACAAAAAAAATTCGCACCATATTTGTTGTTTTGACTTAATATGAAACAAGTTGTTTTAATTTTTTAAAAAATAGAGATTTTAAAAATTATTAACTTCAGCCGCACCCGCTTTTACACGAGTCAAGTTGATTTTTTTCAAAACAACATGTTTTGACCACAATTCATTTTACGGGTCGTATTGGGTATATTTCAACGTAGGCAATGGGTCGAGACTAGGTAGAGTGGTGTTTTCGATCCAATTTGTTAATGCCGAGAACATTTAGTCGCTTACATTTGCTTTTGGATATGAATCCGTTAGTGTTTAGTTAATGGTTACATTAGTTAATCTTTAGCTTTGCAGGCAGTTTACTTTTTACATAACATGTTTGCTTTTATCATATTGTTAATGTTGTGTGCAGAAAGTCGCCCCAATTAGATCACTAAAGTCAAGAGGCAGTTATGTGGCAACTATGCAAAGTGATTTTTTTCCCTAAAGCTGTAATTAACCAAGTTTGCTCTTAGGTTGCTACGTCCCCTCCCCGCAACGCGGGGGGGGGGGGGGGGGGGGGTCAAATACTAGTTTTATATAATTGCATTATTGAATACAATAATTATATTGTACTAAACACCCTTTTTGGTAATTTAATTAATTTGAAGATAAATTAGAACCGACTAAAATGTTTTGTCATTCTATATGCACACACCTTTTAGTATTTCAGAAATTTAAGATCTTATTGTCTTAACAGGTGCACATCGACACCTCCCAAGATGTCGATAATAGCCACCAAGTTATCACTAGGGACCATTAATAGCAATGGACCGCACTATATGACTCTAATAGCTAATGACTGTGCAGAAGTGACGCACTTCTTAAGTCATACACATACACTGAGTCTACACATAGATACAATATCTAAAAAGGTTCGTCATTGGATGTGTCATATAGACCCACACGTCCTTTTAATATCTATAAGGTGTTTGTCATTAGTTATTCTATGGTCCCAACTTTCCTTTAATTTGTTTGTTTTTTTATTAACAGAAATCACGCCATAGGTAAAGAAAAAAAAAACCTTTAACGAGGTTCTTATGATTTTCTAAAGCGGTTCTTGAACCACTTTAAATGTATATGTGAAAAAAATAACGCATTCTTTTAAGGCGACTTGAAAACCGTTGATTAAAAATTTTCGGGAACTATTTAGAGCGGTACTAATATAATGTGTTGTAAAAAATTATAAGATATACATCAAATATAGCAGCTAAAGTATGAGATAAACATGCTGAGATAAACATGGAGAGTTATAATGGAGAGTTATAATGTTACCATACACCCATGGGACTATGGGAGTATACTGTGGCCGGAGAAGCTTGTGCTTTTTGTAAGAATATATATTATATTTATTAATATGACTATTGTTATCATTTATATTTATTATAATAAATCAACATTATTCATATATCGTATTATATATTAGTTTAGTAATTGTTGATTGTTATATTACCCTTACTAACTTTTAATATTCGAACTAAAAAATAATTAAATACTCGATATTTCTTAAAAAAAAATTATGAACATTCCGACATAAATTTTATTAAAAACGAACTTCGTTAAGATTTTTTTTATTTGGGATGGGTTGTGAATGTGTGTTAAAAATTGAGTAAGGTTGGGTGTGTAGATACGAAAAAAATATATTATTATTTTAATAGAAATTGGGTAGTGAGAAATTCTGAATAGGTATACTGGTGTTTGGATTGTTCCTTTTTAAATAAACAGGTAAATATCTTAACGATTGACCATAATTTGCTACAATGGGTGGTAGTACAGAGATAGGGTTATAAACCTTAATCATTTAACCATGATTTGGAATTGCAATTTGGTTTGGGTTAGTCATATGTTGCTACAACAAATATAAGACCAATGATAGTGAATGGACTGGTTAGGCTAACAGGCTTCAAAGGTTTCGGTTAACCTAACGCAGTTCGTGGTGTCCCTCTACGTTTGCAAAACGTAGAGAGAGGTTCACTAGTTTGTTGTTTGTTATAGTTCACCGGAGATCCAAGATCGAGGTGTTTGAGACTGGTTGATGAAGTTCTTGGTGAAGCTATGATACTTTTTAAAGTAAGAAAGAAACAAGCAATGTGCAGGTTTCTCAAGGAAGAAGAGAAGATTAGAGAGTATATGTTAACTCTCTAATCTGGTCTGTTCTTACTTATGGCTGGATCATCCTTTTATAGAGGAAGAGATGCAAGCCTTTTATCCAGTGTGTAAACTTGTTAACCTCCAGTTTGCTAGAGGGTTGACCTTTTATGGGCGGGAAACTTTTAACCGTTGGGTAACGATTATAATAATAATACATTTCCTGAGCATGTCCCTTGTGCAGAGGGAACAGTGATGTGAATAGTGATTTGACGTTGTACTATTGCACGTGGTTACTGTTCACGTACTTGTTTCCCTAAATTTGGGCAGGAAACGAAGCTTTTAACCTTCTAACCTTTTTAGCGTTAGTGTGTGAAAGCCATTTTATTAATTCCTTGGGCTACCCCCGTCATCAGCCCCCCCCAAGTCAGAGGTGTTTGAGAAGTAGGCTCAAGGGCTTATGACTTTTGCACACATTTTGTTATTGCTTAAAGGCTTAGAGGCTTTAAACGGTTTTGGTTATTTTTGAATTTCTGACAAGACATTTGATGTGATAGTTACTGCATGTTGCGGTTCCCCATAACTCTCCTTAGTAATAGTGATAACTATTCATTTTCTTTAGTTTTTCTATTAAAGTTCCACACTTTTGTCCAAACATTCATCAAGTTTCTTTCATTCCTTCATCATGTTAGTTAAAATCCTTCCTCTTTCTTTCGATTTTATGGGTGCTCGTAAGGATTTGTCGGTCAGTTTTTCTCGATTAACCAAAGAGGAGGTTGAATCTTTCTGCCTCGATTGGGGTATAGGTTTAGATTTAAAACCGGTTGCTCCGTCGGGCGATGCGTCAATCGATCGTTCTCCGGCGGGTTTCGTCGCTCTTTATTTCCGACATTTTGAATTCTCGAACCTCCGCCATCCGTTTTCGGTTTTTGTTTTGAATGTGTTGGAGTATTCCCGTGTGTCATTTGGTCAGATTCACCCCTTAGGGCTTGCTAGGGTTTTACACTTTGAGGTATTATGTAGAGCTTTAGGATATGATCCGTCGCTTTTGGGTTTTCGCCGTTTCTTTCATTTAGCGAAGAACGGCGATTGGTACAATTTTGAACATACTCAGGTTGATACATGTTTAGTTTCCTAGACGGTTACGACCCTTGGTTCTTGGAAGGACCGTTTTTTCTTTGTTTTTGTTTCCATTCTTCATTTCAAATCCGTTTGGAGACAACCCGAGGCAGTTTTAAACAAACCGGAGCCGGCCGAATCGGAGTTGAATGATGTGTTTTTGAAGTCGATTAGGAAGTGTCCATCGCGTCTTCGTCCTCTTCCCGAACATCTTCTTGTGTTGTTAGGAATTAGCAAATTTTGGGATAAGCCTAATCGGGATCCCGTGCTTATGAGGGATGATAAAGGTATGCGTTTGTTTATCTTGTACTTGTTTTGTTTTTCTGATATGCCTTTTGATTGATTTCCTTTGTTTTTTGTAGTCATGTCGGCTTTGGATTTTTTGAAGAGTGATGATACTTCAGATGTTGGGTTTACGGATGTTGCAGCTACTGCTAGGGATGATGCTGTGGTTCGAGGGAAAGAGACTAGGTTCGAAGGTTCACGGTATGTGGGGTTCCGAACGTTAAAGGCTTTACCAAGGCTGCTGCTCCTAAGGCTTCTACTCGCCATTCCACACGGCGTTTGATGAAGTCTCCTGGCCCATCATCTTGTCACGAACCGGTCGATGTTAGTGATGATGTTCAAGTTGTTGAAGTTCAATTTCCAAGTGTGGAGGGAGAAAAGGAGCAGGGTTTGGTTGTTTCCAAGAAGAAGAAGTCAACTGGTAAGAAGGCTGTGATGGCTTCGGTTCAAGGGTTGGATGGTAATGAGGTTTATGTCCCTGAGTGGAATGTTAAGGTTGGGGATAGCTTTAAAGATCCGGAAGTCTTTGCTGATGTCTTGGCTAACTTTGCTCCTGTTCGTAACACCATTTCTGAGATGGAGGACGGTGCCATGCTTTCAAGGTTAATCTTGAGTTCTTGCAACCTTTCTGTCCTTTTGGCTGAGGGTGTTACCCGCTTTCGAAAGGGAATGCAAGAGTATGAGGAGTTTGCCAAGAAGAAAGAGAAGATGAAGGCTTCTATGTCAGCCATGAAGAAAGAGGTTGATGGCTTTTCAAAGAAGGAGGAGGATTATGTGAAGAAGATTGATAAGTTGTCACGTGGCCACGAGGTTGAGATAGCAGGGTGGAAGAAGGCAATGGAAGCTGATAGAGCTAAGTTGGATGCTGATAGGGAAGCCTTTGTGGTACGGAGGAAAGCTTTTGACATGGAGAAAGAAGGCTTGAAGGCTTCAGTCACCCAGGCTACTAACGACAACCGGTGGCTAATTGGGCACGGGTTCCATCAGGTCGTGACTTACCTGCTTCATTCTTCTGAGTTTAACTCGGTGTTGGGCGACGTTTACACGAAGCTGCTGGGATATGGGAAGCATTTGGGCTTTGTTGTTGGCTTCAAACATCACGAAGCTGGTCAACCTATGGAGCAATCGCCCGTGTTCAACCGTGAAGCTTCCAAGCTCTTCTCAGACTCAGTCCGTGCAATGGAAAGGGTCACTAACCCCTATGTGGGCGAAGTTTCATCTTGCTTTGGTAAACCTCTTCCCGTTTTGCAGGGCTTGAAACCAGCCGGCCTTGATGAGAAAGTTTTCTCTGAAGTGCTTGAGTCCTTGTCTAAGAAGCTCTCCCGTTCTGGCGATAGTGAAGAAACTTTATTCGGAGACAGTGACAGGTCTCATGTGGCAAGCCTCGAAGGTTCGACCGTTGCTGGTGGTTGCCCAGAAGTGAAGAAGTCCAAGAAAGGGAAGAGTGGTGAGGCTAGTACTTCTAAGCATGTTTATGATGTTTGAACACTTTATTCGTAGCTTTCTTAGCACTTCTTAAACATTATTATGTACTTTGAACAATTTAGGTTTGGCATGAAAACCCTTAAGGTTATGCTTTATGGTTTTTGTTGGCCTTGTTGGCCGTTTGAATACTTATTTTGGGAATCTCTGTGATTTCCTTTGTTTAGCCTTAATGGCTTATTATGTATGATGTTGGTTATGGCCTTAGAAGGCTTTGCTTATGAATCGTAATGTTTTATGTATTGTGTTTTGGTTGCTTGTCTTGTTAGTTTGATGTGTTTTTAGCTAACTTTCCTTAAGAAGTTTTAGTGCTGCAGTCACTTTAGCTTCAAGGATTCATTAGGTAAAAATCACATGTTGTCTATCCTTTATACCATTAATTAGTATATACTTGTTTCATAAACTTTTTCAAATCTTAAGGAACGAATTGATGTAGGCCGTTCAAACTCGTCTATGAGACAAGTTTTGGTTGAAAAATTTTCTAAGTCTCATGGTGTTGGATTGATATAGGAACTCACCCCTTATATAGGTTCATTTAACTCTTGAACCTATTGAGCGATGTGGCCTGGGAGCTCATCCCCTTACATGGCCCTTGCCATGGAGTTTATTGCTAGGTTCTCAACCTGATTATAGGATAGTTAAGACAAGTGATGATAAAGACTTCATCATTCATTCAAGAGGTATTTGTTTACAAAAAAGGAGAGTTATACATCTCTTGAAATACATTCTAAGTTCTTGACTAGGCATGGAACCTTTTAAGGGTTTTGCCGTTCCAGTGTCTAGGAAGCTTTTTGCCTTCTGCGTCGGCCAGCTTGTAGGATCCACCCTTGTGAGCTTCAAGGATTGTATATGGTCCTTCCCACTTTGGGCCTAGTTTTCCTTGGTTTTCTTTCTTACTGGCCTCGTTGTTTCGGAGTACAAGATCTCCTGGCGTGAAGCGTTCATGTTTCACTCTTGCATTGTAATAAGCTTCCATTTTTTTGTTTGTACTCAGCCTCTTGTATTGCGGCTTGATCACGTATTTCTTCAAGGAGTTGCAAATTCAACATGGTCTCATTGTTGTTTGATTTGAGGTCCATGTTGAGTGTTATTTGAGTCACAACTCTGACTTCGGCTGGAATTACAGCTTCTGATCCGAACACTAGGCTGTAAGGTGTTTGTTTGTGGCTTGTTTTTTTGGTTGTTCTTATTTCCCATAGAACATTTGGGAGTTATTCAAGCCAATTGTTATTATGCCTTCCCAGCCTTGCTTTGATTCCCTCTGCAATGGTTCTGTTTGTTCTTTAAACTTGGCCATTGGATTGTGGATAAGCAACCGAGCTGAACACTTGGGTGATTCTGAATTCCTAGCACCATGTGCTAAAAGGCTTCTTGGCAAATTGCTTCCCATTATCCGTGACCAACACTCATGGCAGCCCATAGCGGCATATAATGCTTTCCCATACAAAGTCGATGACTTGTTTGCCCGTTATTTTTGCAAGTGGTTTGACTTCAGGCCACTTGGTGAAGTAGTCAACGGCTACTAACAAAAATTTTACCCCACCCTTGGCTGGTGGGAATGGATCAACAATATCCATTCCCCACTTGCGGAATGGCCAAGCCGAGGAGATGGGAACTAGATCGTGTTTAGGGCTTTTGGGAACCGGTGCATGAATTTGACATGCTTCACATTTCTTGAGTTGTTCTGTTGCATCACGGTGCATCGTGGGCCAGAAGTATCCAATGTTCATCAACTTTGCAACCACCGTTCTTGGCCCAAAATGAGCTCCACATATTCCCTCATGAACCTCTTTGATCAGATATTGGCTTTGTTCAGGGCCCACACATCTTAGTAGTGGTGCAAGGTAAGCTTTTTTATAAAGTGTTTCTCCTTGCAACTCATACTGTCGGGACTTGATTTGAACCCTTTCAGCCTCTGTCTGGTCCAAAGGTAACTCACCATTTTTTAGGAACTTTTCTATGGGAGTCATCGAATTGGGACCTTCTTAAGTGATTACATCTTGAACCTCCAATTATTGGATTGAAGGAGTTTTCAACACTTCAACCAAAACTTTCTTGGTGAGGTGTGCAAATCTGAGGGATGCTAGCTTGCTCAGGGCATCAGCTCTTTTGTTTTGTGATCTTGGGATTTGTTTGATGATGCATTCTTTAAACCTGTTCATCAACCCTTTTTCCCTATCACGATACTTCTACATGTTGGGCTCTTTTGCTACATAGCTATCATTGATTTGACTTGAAACAAGCAACGAGTCTGTGAAGACTTGTAGCTTTTGGATCTTCATCTCTTTAGCAATTTTCAGACCAACGATCAATGCTTCATATTCAGCTTCGTTGTTGGTGGTCTGAAATTCAAGTCGGAGAGCATATGTGAATTCTAACCCTTCGGGGTTGATTAAAATGAGCCCAGCTCCTGACCCTTCAATGTTTGAAGCTCCATCGGTAAAAAGCTTCCAGGCTTCAAGGTCAGAAGGTTCAGTGGCAGTTGTATGTATTTCAGGAATGACTTGCTTTGGGATTTCTACAATGAAATCCGCCAAGACTTGGGCTCTGATAGCTTTTCTTGGTACATAGGTAATGTTATGTTCAGCTAGCTCCACAGCCCATTTGGCCAATCGGCCTGAATTTTCAGTTTTTTCAAGCACACTCTTGATGGATTGGTCAGTGACCACTTGTATAGGGTATGCTTGAAAGTACCTTCGAAGCATTCTGGCAGTTTGAATTAAGGCTAGGACAAGTTTTTCCAAAGGAGGATATTTGATCTCTGCTAGTTTTAATGTTTTACTAAAGAAACAAACGAGTACCTGAACTTTGTCTCGTTCGATGGTTAGGACCGCGCTTAGTGCTTCTTTAGTGACTGAGAGATAGACAGAGATCAGTTCTCCCGTTTCGGGAGCTGCAATATCTGGAAGTGAAGCCAAGTGTTGCTTCATTTGGTTGAAGGCTTCTTCTGCTTCTTCCGTCAACTTGAAGTCTTTTTTGTTGGTGCAACCCTTTAGTGTCTTGAAGAAGGGTATGGATTTTTCAGCGAGCTTGGAGGTAAAACGCTTCAAGGTTGCAAGTCTTCCGTTCAGACTTTCCACTTATTTTTTTCTTTGTGGAGATTTAGTTTCAAGAACAGCTATGACTTTGTTGGGATTGGCTTTTATGCTTTGTTTCCCTAGAATGTGTCCTAAAAACTTGCCTTCTTCGAACCCATATGAGCATTTTCCAGGGTTGAGTTTCATATTGATCTTCCTCAGGTTTTGGAAGGTTTCTTCTATGTCATCAAGCATTTGATGCTCGGTTTTGCTTTTGATTACCAGATCATCGACATAAGCTTCTAAGTTTCTGCTGATTTGGCTGGCAAATGCTTTGTCAATCAAACGTTGGTAGGTTGCTCCGGCATTTCGTAGGCCAAAGGCATCTTTTGATAACAAAAAAATACCTTGTCCGTGTGGAAAGCAGTTTTTTCTTCATCTTCCACTTTCATGAGAATTTGATGATATCCCTTGTAAGCGTCGAGAAAACACTTAAAGGGATGGCCGGTTAAAGAGTCAACCTTGACGTCCATTTCAGGTAAGGGATAGCAATCTTTCGGGCATGCCTTGTTCAAGTCTTTGAAGTCAATGCATATCCTCCAAGACTTGTTAGGCTTTCGAACATGACTGGATTAGCCACCCAAGATTGATACTTGACCTCCCATAGGATTCCAGCTAGGACAAGCTTTTCAACCTCTTGGCATGCTGCCAGGCTTCGTTCAGGAGCCAAGCTCCATTTCTTTTGGACCACAGGCTTGACATCAGGTGGTATTTTTAGCTCGTGCTCTGCAATGCTTCGAGGGATGCCGGTCATGTCTTCCGGGGACCAGGCAAAGACATCATGGTAGCGTACTAACAGCTTCTCAAGGTGTGAGAGAGCTTCTTTGTAAAGGCTTGTGTTTACCCGTACCTTTTGTTCAGGATACTTTGGTTTATGATCAAGCCTTGTTCGTCATCTTCATTTCGTGAGCTTTCCCCTTCAACCGTGTAAACCTCTTAGGTAGGTTGAAGGGTTGCAATTCCCATGTTGGTGGGAAACTTTATGGCATCTTGACCAACCAAGACAGCCATGTTGAACGCACATTGTCTTGGCCTTCCTATGATTACATCATAGTTGGAAGGTATGCTGATAACCACAAAAGTGAGTGGTTTGGTTTTCCTCATCTTGCCTTCACTAAAACAGAAATCAAGGGTTAGTTGGCCTAAAGGCTTCAAGGGTATATCGGCGATACCTTTTATAGAGGACCCGGAGGGTTGAAGCCTTGAACGTTCTTCCTTGCTTAGTTGATTGAAGAACCTTTCATACATGATCTTTGTGGCCGCCCCTGTGTCAATGTAGGCTTTGCTTATTCAGAGTGTTCCCACATTCGCTTCTACCACCAAAGGGTTTGAGAGCAAGTCACCTTCAGGTGGTGGGAAGTAGACGTATTGAAGCTCCCAAGCCTCCAACCGTTGTCGTTTATTGGGAACACCTTGATCTATATTCACCATATTCACTTATTTGCTTTTTCTTTCCGCCATCTTGTCCTTGACCCTCTTTACCAAATGAGCCAATTCTCCGGACTTTACAGCTTCCTCAATTCTTCTCTTGAGTTGAAAGCAATCGTTGGTGTGGTGACCTTTTTCTTCGTGTAACTCACATAACTAGGTGGAGTTTTCGTTTTTCTTGCTTTTGAGCAAGGGTCGAGGAGGTCGGAAGTTGTGTTTTACCTCTTCGGTGGCAAGGATCTCCTGAGGAGTCTTGGTTAAGGCTGTGAAGTTCACAGTCTTCTCCCTGCTTGGAGGGTTCCGACCTTCAAGCCTTCGTTGATCTGAGTTCCTTGGATATTTGTCATAGGGATTAAAGTTCCCTTTCTTTTGGTTGGGGCTGTTGCCTCGCCAACTAGGAGCTCTTTTTCTTTGTTCTTTGAAATCAACAGCCTCTTCTCCTCGGAAATGAGCCTCAGCTCGCTCGAGAGCTTCTTCAAGGGTTTTGGGGAGGCACTTGTTAAAGTCCCTTGTGAGGTACTTAGAGGTCATGGCGTTCATGAAGCCTGCCACCCTCATTTTTTCATCGGTCTCCACATATGTCAACCCTTCCTTCTTATATCTTTCGATGAAGTCTCGAAGGCTTTCATCATCTTTTTGTTTTATCTGAAAAATAACCGTGGCATCCTTGACGTACCTTCTTTTTTGTGAAAAGTTGGCCAAGAATCCTTTGCTCAGATCATCGAAGCTTCGAACGCTTTAGGCAGGAAGGTCGTTGAACCATATCCTGGCTGATCCGATTAGTGTTTGCATGAACATCAAACAACATTCAGCGTGGGACCATTTTTCAATTATAGCTGCACCAATGAAGACCTGGAGGTGGTTTTTGGGATATTCGGTCACATCATATGTTTTTATATAGGGTGGCATATTGATTTTCGTTTGAGAGTCATAATCGGTAATTTGTTGGGAGAAACAAGATAGGTTACCGGGCTTGTAAGGCTTTGTAAGGTCTTCTTCTACCATTGTAGTGATATTATGACTCGTCCTTCCTTGGTGAGTACCCAGTGCTCGGTTGATGAGCTGTGTCCAAGGGAAGTGTGCCATCATTTGAGCCATCATCTGAGGCATGAGGTTAAAGCCTTAAAGGCTTTCAGGAGTTGCTGCTATTTGGTTTGTTCCCATAGGGGTGCTTATTGCTGCGCTCTGAGCCAAGGGCAAGACAGTCATGGCCTGCTCCCATGTAGTGGCTGTAGGAGGAACACTTGAAGCTGGTGACTGCCATATTTGGTCGAGAGTAGTCTCGTGCCCAAGAGGTTGTGAAGTGAACAAAAGGAAAGCCGTTGGGCTTGGTCTCTCATATGTATAAGGAGATGGGTTAAAAGGTTGGCAAGTTACACTTGGACCAACTTCTAAATGAGAAGCAGCCAGTCGTGAGCTGGTTAGAGGGGAAGGTGGACGTCCGAGTGACAGTGAGGGCTTCGGATCGTCATACTCCAGCCTTATTCTTATCCCCTTTTCTTTTTCTTGGCTCACGTGTTGGTTAAGAAGATGTCTTAGTTGCAAGAAATGCCGTGATACCCCTTCCATCATCAAGTCGACACGCTCCGGGGTGTTCGTGACTCCTGCATGAGGAGAAGGAACTCCAGATCGTGAAGGGGTTGGAGTTCGGAAAGGTGAAAACTCAAGGAACAAAGGTTCCGTCGGAGGTCCTCCCGGGGTGGAAAAAGATGTGGTAGCCGCCGGAGTTTCCTGGCCGGCACTTGGTGTCTGTGTTCTTTACACTTGGTCAACTTCATCGGGAGATTCACCTTCGGACATGGTGATTTTGATGAATATGGAGCTACACTACTGGTCTTTTAGATAAAGTAAGCGGCGTAGCCCCACGGTGGCGCCAACTTGTTGCTACAACAAAGATAAGACCAATGATAGTCAATGTAATGGTTAGGCTAACAGGCTTCAAGGGTTCCGGTTAACCTAACGCATGTCGTGGTGTCCCTCTACGTTTGCAAAACGTAGAGAGAGGTTCACTAGTTTGTTGTTGTTTGTTATAGTTCATCGGAGATCCAAGACCGAGGTGTTTGAGACCGGTTGATGAAGTTCTTGGTGAAGTTATGATACTTTTTGGAGTAAGAAAGAAACAAGCAATGTGCAGGTTTCTCATGGAAGAAGAGAAGATTAGAGAGTATATGTTAATCTCTAATCTGGTCTGTTTTTACTTATGGCAGGATCATCCTTTTATAGAGGGAGAGATGCAAGCCTTTTATCCAGTGTGTAAACTAGTTAACCTCCAGTTTGGTAGAGGGTTGACCTTTTATGGGCGGGAAGCTTTTAACCGTTGGGTAACGATTATAATAATAATAATACTTTTTCTGAGCATGTCACTTGTATAGAGAGAACAGTGATGTGAACAGTGATTTAGCGTTGTACTGTTGCACGTGGTTACTGTTCACGTACTTGTTTCCCTAAATTTTGGCGGGAAACGAATCTTTTAACCTTCTAACCTTTTTAGCGTTAATGTGTGAAAGCCATTTTATTAATTCCTTGGGCTACCCCCGTCATCATGTATATCATACATGGTATCTCTGTGTTTAAAACCGAGATTGAAACCGAACTAAGATTAATAGAAATCCCAGGACCAAAAGAATTCATATTATTGGTTGGGTTTTGGTCTTTTCCGGACTTACCCTACCATGTGTTCACTCAGCCCTGCTTCCACCTGCTGTTTCTGTGTTTTTTTACTAAATATATAGTTTCGTTCATATTATCTTTGTCCTTATGTTTTTGTTATGATTTAGGTTTGATGTATTGTTTTTGGCATTGATAATCGGACTCAAAAAGAAGCTGCATAAAGGTATCTGATCTGCTTTATTTCAAGAATTTCGTCAAGTAAATTGATTTCAAGAATTTTGTAAATTTAATTTTAGGATATGCTTATATACTTAGATATGCTAATTTGGTCCATTTCAACACACATGGTAATCAATCTGTTTGATTTCAAAAGAAAGGTGTAGGATATGAGTCATCATATTATTAAAAAAGAAAAAGTATAATGATACTCTTGTTATATAAGAGAAATACCATAGTACAATACCGTTTACAAAAATGAAAAACACAAACTTTTATATTCAAAATTGATATGATCTAAAGTCTTTAGCGGGTAGTTTAACAAATCTTCATGTAATATCCTTGTCTTTTGTCTTCATCACATTTGGTTTTCGGCTAAGCACCTGGACTACAAAAAAAAAAACATGTTGACGGTTATGGCTGAGGATTTGTGTTTAACACGGATCCCTTAAAACAAATTTCGGGTCTCTACTAATGTCACACCCTGAAAATCTTAATTTAATCAACGTAAGACTTTGACTAAGTCATTCGGGTGGTGACAAACATCGTTTTCAGCCAATCACATTTAAGAATATATTTCAAATGAAAGATGAACTTTATTTAACCATAAGAGTTGTTACACGTGTCATATTACATAATTTTTATTCAAATTACAAGTCCAATATAAAGTCAATGTTTTTCGTTAAAACACACATCATTATTTTCCCGCGCTCTTCACGAAGCTTCAATACTTCATTTATTTCCCTGAAAAGCATATTAAAAACGTTTGTCAACACGAATGTTGGTGAGTTCTCACGTAAATATTTATTTATAAAACCTCACGGTATAATGGTTTAGCGACCATTATACACCAATTTGTTACCATAATCAACGATAGTATTTATTCCTTACCGTTCTTTAACAATGGTAATTAAAAACCTTTAAAATTTACGTATTATTTCTTAAACAAATCGTATTAATTGTAAACTAGCTAAGCTTACAATGCGTGTATGACTATCAAACTGATAACTCGAAACATACCAAACTCAAAATACTCCCACTTTTAATCCAACGCGAATGGTAATGGGGGCGTCACCCAAATAGATCTATCAATATTTTTGTGCCTTTATTTATTTTCGTTTACAGTTATTTAACCAACTTAACTCATTCTACTATAATACAGTTTGTAAAATAACATGCATTTAAAATAATATGTCTTTCCCACAAAACAATATTTAAAATATTTAAAAACAAGGGGCTTTAAGAGAAACTCACATTTGGTAGGTAAACGCCAGATATATCCAAACATTTCGTGTCCTATTATTATAGTACACGTGTTTAATAATATATATATTTTAAGTTGTTTGTTCAACATAGAATATTTCACACAAACGTTTTAGGTTTCTTTTAACGTTTATTTTTATCTTTTTACTAGTTCAAGTTCGAACGATCCATTGGCGACTTTTAGTTTGTTAAAGTCCAAGTTGCGTTTTCACACAAGCACTCAAGACCAAAACTTATCTTAATTAGCAACTAGCAAATATACATGTACACAACTAAACACCAAATATTAACAAATATCATAGTTTATATAATTCTAGCAAACCAATATATTCTTTAATAATATATATAAATTTATATAAATATGTTTTAGTTGCTGGAATATTATGAAACTATAAGTTTTATTCTTATTATGATTATGGTGACGTGTTGTCAGTTTTGGTCGATTTTGTCAGTTTCGCGTTTTAAAAACGAACCGGTTATCTTTTCGTGAAAACTTGGAGTTTTAAATTATTAAAAACATTGTTTATATATTGTTTAGTCAAGTTTTATTAGTTTTTCAATAAAAATGATACGGTTTTTATTTTAGTTACTGTTTTCTTAAAAACGTCAATTTTAACGTTTTTGTGTCGGTTTTCGTGACACGAACCATGTAGGTTAAAGCTTTGCTATCTTGACCCTTTTCTTATACTTTAACTTATGCCAAGTATAAGAATTTTATGACCTTGGGAGCTGTTTTAAAACAGTTCTGAAAACTCATTTCAGTTCGCGTTAAAAGTCGAACTTTCCAACCGTTAATGTTACCGACAAGCTATTTAAGTTAAATATCAAAGCTAAATCATTTTATACAGAAAATACACATCTAATAACAAGTAATTCATGTAACATCCTACTTATGCTAATAATAAATAAAATGGATTGTGTTTATTTAAAAGTGTGTTAGTATTTAATTAAGTTAAATATAATAATAGAGTGTGGCCTTAATTAATGAATGATGGAATAAGGGATGATGATGGGCCTTAGGTCCATGGGTTTAAGGGTATATAAACACCTTAAACCTCCTTAAAACCACAAAATCTCTCATTCTTATCCACTAGCCTCCATACACACTCAAAAACACACACAAACACTCTCAAACCTTATGGCCGAGATCCGCATAAAAATATAGGAAGGTTTGTGTTAGATCTTTGAATATACAAGTAATAATAACGTTCCTAGTCATGTATTGAAGCTAACCGTAACTCAAAGTGAACCAAAAAGGTATGTTGTAAGCTTAAAGATTGTGTTTCTTTAAGAACGGCTTGCCCTAAGACTTGATACTAAGGAAAATCAAGTATTTTTATACCATAAAAATGTAAACTTGATGTTAAAAGTTGACTTAATGAACTCATTAGTATATACGGTCACTTAGAAGCCCTAGATCTAGCTTAAACATGTTTGAAATCAATAAAGGTTTAAAGTTTATTGTTAAATAAGATAGATCTTGGACAAGGATAGAAATGGTAAAGGGTAAAAGGTAAAAGAATGGGAAAAAAATATAATAACGGGTAGCAAAATATGGTGTAATAATAATAATTATAGTGTAATATGCTACAGTAGCGTTCGAATAGAAAGTATTCGAATGGAAGGGTTTGAATGGAATGTATTCGAATGAGAAGTATTCGAATCAAAAGGAATATAATCAGAGGGGTATGATGAGAATGGAAGCATATGAATCAAGTCCCTACGAAACCTATGACTCAGAAAAGTGATCGAATCGAGTGGCCATTCGATTAGAACAGTCTTTCGATTAGAAAGGAACCATTCGAATAGAAAGGTTCATTCAATTAGATCAAGCATTCAAATAGAATGTCCATTCGAATAAAAAGTCCATTCGAATAGAATCTACCATTCGACTAGAAAGTCCATTCGAATAGATACTGCCATTCGAATAAAAAGTCCATTCGAATCGAATCTGCCATTTGAATAGGAAGTCCATTCGATAAGAATAACCCAGACTTAGAAGTTTCTGATGAGACCATAATGATATGGATAGGGTTAGTTAATTGATACATGCAATTGTTATACAGTTAGCTGGGCAGTTAAAGATAGGAATTACTATAAATTCAGAAAGAAACAGGACCTAGGTGAGTTTCTAGCCCCACTTTCTTGTTATGTTTTCGGGGTTGTGTGCATACTCAATGTGAATGTTAATACACTTGCATTAAATGGTAAGTGTATGCTATGATGATTGATGTGATGGTATGGTATGATGTTATGAATGAATGGTTGTCGGGGCATGAACGATCTTCGGATATTGCACGTATCATCAGGGAAAGTAATGTGTAGTATGCCTAGTATGAGATATGTGTGTATGAAAGCACATAATAAAATGAGTATGTACGAAAGTATGTTTATATAAGGAAAGGTATGTATTGTTATATGATGGATGGAATGTATGGTTAGAAAAGGGAACATATCCTAATAATATCTGCGAATGTAGGGAACATACCCTAATAATATCTGCAAATGTACGGAACATACCCTAGTAATATCTGCGAATATAGGGAACATACCCTAATAATATATGTGAATGTAGGGAACATACCCTAATAATATCAGCAAAGGTTATAGGGCGAAATGCTCTTTAAAACGTATATGTATGGATGAAAGTATGTATGTATGTATGTATGAAAGGTAATAGGCTAAGCATGAATATGTATCTTCAGTTACGTATATATGTAAGTATGTGAATGTATTATATGTTGTCTGATTAACTAGAACTCAATCAGCGTAGCTGACTTTTAGTTTGCAATCAGGTGAATAGGTTGAGGCAGCTCGCTTGATACGGACACTTGGCATTGGATCGAAGACACTGGCATCTCAAGGAAAATGTTATGATGTTTTATTTAACTATGTTATTTCAAAGAAAAACTTGGTAAGATGTAAAACAAGATTTTTGGATGATATGTAATATATACGGTTGAAGTTTTAAATTCCGCGCAAGTTTTAATTAACTCTGATATTTAGAACTGTGTCTATGAGTATATCCAACGTCCATTGTGAGGCACCGGGAACGGGGCCATACAAGTTTGTATCAGAGAATAAATTCGAGAGAATTAAGCATCCTACATTTTTAGACTCGAACAGAGGATGGAACTTAAGTATGAAAAGAAAGGAGATGCCAATTCAAGAAAGCCACGTGTCACTCAAGCAAGCTAAGTAAAGGTAAAGTACATGATTAATTTCATGTGCAATGTAAGGATGTGTAAGAAAGTTACCTTAATTGCTAGACATAGGAGTATTTGAGTATGTGAAATGTTTGATTGATTAACTGTTTAAGGTAGAATCCAGCACAAGTAGACTCATAAAGGGAAGTATATAGGACACAAATAGTGACGTGATCAGCTAATCACAGCTGGCCACTATTATTACATGTTAGCCTTACTATCCTTGTACTAAATAGTTCCTTGGGTGATGGCGTTTGTGTTTCCTTTATAGAGTACAAATGGCTGGAGCACGGAAAGCTGTTGGCCGAGGAGGTTGTGCTAGATGTCCCGGTAGGCAGCGCATCAACCCGATACCGTCTGAGGAACCAGTTACTAACACAAGAGAGGAAGGGAGTGCGACTGCACTAGGTCAAAGCAAGAATGAACGGTATCAATTGTATCCTGCCCTTTAAGCCGCCATTACTCAAGCTGTAGCTACAGCAATGAAGAATCTGCAACCCGAAAACTATGCTGGAAGCCATGAGAGGACCGCTGAGAGGGTAGGGGATGTAGGTAAGAAAACTGATGATGGGGAAGGTGATTCGAGTGAGTTTCGATCGGTGAAAGTTGATGAGAGGAAGAGAGGACGGGATGGGTGTAACTATAAGTCGTTCAAAGGTTGCGACCCGCCGAAGCTGACTGGTTTTGTAGAAGTAATCGCTACTCTCCAATGGATAACCGCCATGGAAAAGGTTATCTGAATTGCGAATGCCGTCTTGATAAAGCAGTGGCTTATGCTACCCAATCTTTCGGAGATGAAGCTATGTACTGGTGGGAGTCTGTGGAGAAAAGGAAGACGCGAGAGGAGATTAAGGCGATGAGGTGGGATGACCTGAAGTAGTTAGTGATGAAGAGATTTTGGGCTGATGCTGAGGTCGAGAGGGCTGAGAAAAGGTTTTTGAATCTGAAGGCGGGAAAAATGACACACCGTGAATACACCACTGAGTTCAACCGCATGTCTAGGTTGGTTCCTTACATGGTTAATACTGAAGCTAAATGGATCAAGTGCTACATAAGAGGAATGCCATAGAACGTCCGCACTTTAGTCAGGACTAATAAACTTGCTAAATTCAACTTTGTTGTTGAACTCGCAGAGACAGTTTATGATGATTGACTGTGGAGGATGTGGTGGTGGTGAAAGAGAAGAAATAAAAGAAATGGGTTGTTCCTGCCAAGCGACCCGGTACCCGATCATGGAACCCTAGAGATAAGAGACAGAAAGTGTGGGTAAAGAAGTCGTGTAAGACTTGCAGGAAGATGCACACTGGTGAGTGCAAGTAGAAGTGCGGGAAATACCATGGTGGGGAATGCAGGTTAGGTTCGAATGCTTGTTACAAATGTGGTAAGATGGGATATTTTGCTCAGGATTGCCATGCAAAGCCCACGTGTTATAGGTGCGGGTAGACATGTCACTTAGCAAGGGCTTGTACGGGTGGTGAAGCCGGAGGAAATGAGAGAAAGGATGCTGAGCAAGCTAGGACAAGGACTAGGACCTACATGTTGACTCAGGAGCAAGCCAAGCAGATCCCAGATGTTGTCACAGGTAAGTTTCTAGTAAACGGTATTGCTGCTACAGTATTGTTTGATTCAGGTGCGAATATAAGTTTTTTAGCTACGACATTTAGTAAGTTAGAAAAGATGAAATGTTTCCTTGTGCCTGAAACTTTTAAAGTAGAAAACGCGAGTGAGACCTCGGTTAGAATAATGAGAATGCACCACGTGAATATCGACCTTCGTCCACACATGTGGTCTGGGCGATTTGCCACACTTCGGCTTAAATGTGTGGCTAAAAGGTCTTTGACCATGTTTGAAAACCTTCCAGAATGTTTTGGCCACACATATTATTCTTCATGTAACCATTCTATACCTACTCAGGTACTTTTCGCCACACTTTGAAAATAACTGTGACAAAAACTAGCCACATTATAAAAACGTGTGGCGAAATGTGACCTACAGTCATAGTTTGTTTGATCTTTGATACATGTGACCAAAAACACATGCATTAGCCACAAACTGTGACATTTAACTAGCCACATGTTTTAATAATGTGGCCAAATGTGACAAACGGCTACTTTATTGATAAGAGATGTGTCTAAAAGGTAAAAGATATAGCCACTTATATTACGTTGTGTGACCTAATGTCACATTTTCTAGCCACATTTTTAATAAAGTGGCGAAATATGACGAACAACCATTGTATTTCTTAGTAATGTGGCTAAAACGCTTAAAATATATGGCCACTTATACGAGGTTGTGTGACCAAAGAGTAGTTTACTTTTATTTTCCCTAAGTTTTTTATTGTCACGGATACACTTATTATATGTGGCTATAGGTGATAAATTGTCACACTTAAATATTTTTATGTATGTCCAAATGTAATTAATTGCCACTTATAGGAGGTTGTGTGACCAAAGAGTAGTTTACTTTTATTTTTCCTAAGTTTTTTATTGTCACGGATACACTTACTATGTGTGGCTATAAGTGATAAGTTGTCACACTTAAATATTTTTAAATGTGTCCAAATGTAATTAATGACCACTTATACGAGGTTGTGTGACCAAAGAGTATCTTAGTTTTATTTTTTATAAGTTTTTTATTGTCACAGATACACTTATTATGTGTGGCTATAAGTGAGAAATGGTCACACTTAAATATTTTTAAGTGTGTCCAAATGTAATTAATGGCCACTTATAAGAGGTTGTGCGACCAAAGAGTATGTTAGTTTTATTTTTTCTAAGTTTTTTATTTTCACATATACATTATTATGTGTGGCTATAATTGATAAAATGGTCACACTAAAATATGTTTAAGCGTGTCAAAAACGTAATTAATGGCCACACGTTGATTTGACGAGTGGCGACGTCATCATTGCCTTTACAGTTTTATGTGCCGCCAATTTCAAATTGTCAGGGAGATGTACCACCGGGTTCCGATGGTGTTTAAATACCAGTCAAAATCACAATCACAATCCACAAATCACAATCACAATCCATAATCACAATCCACAATCACAATCCACAATCACAATCCACCTTTCTTCCGATTATAATTTCCGATAATGGCTTCATCATGGGTCGAACGTGCACCGGGTGCTCATGTCCCCATCTACTATGAGCCCACATTTTTCACCATACGATTCCACTTTTCTTCCGGCGCTGTCCGGAGGAATCGAAGGGTGAGGTATGTGGACTATGTCCACCCTCACACCTTCACGTACCAACAACTTAAACGAATGGTTAGGTGGCTTGGGTACATAACTGCTGATTATTTCAGCATTGATATGGTAGTGCCGGGAATCGAGGTGGCCTACATCGAGTTGAACGACTTGGAGCACTTCAAGGTGGTGTCCGTTTATGGGGCATTCCGTAGTCAGGTGAACCTTCGTCTCCAAAGGCTTAGGGACTCCACCTATACCTCGGATGGCATGTACAAGAGGATCATGCCCTCTCATACTCCAGAAGAGAACCCAGATGTAGATTTGGATACAGAATCTACAGGGAGGTCTACGATGGATGTCGATGTAGATTCTGAGACCGAGTCGGATGCTAGGAGCTAGTTAGTTTTATGTAATTTTTGGTTTTTTATATTAATGTAAATCTAATTATTGTAATATGTTATGTGAATTGATTAATCATATAAATTTTTTTTTAATACATAATCACTTATATTATGTGAATGTTATTATTGTAAATGTTATTATTAACTGTAAAGCGTGGAGCATTTCCAAAGCATGATATATATAACTTGTGGCTAAAATTTAATGACTGGTTTTTTTAATACCTAATCACTTATATTATGTGAATGTTATTTTTGTAAATGTTATTATTAACTGTAGAGCGTGGAGCGTTTCCAAAGCGTGATATTATTAACTAGGAGTTATTATTGTAAATGTTATTAATTATTAACTGTAAATGTTATTATTATATTTTGGTTTATGCGTATGTATAGCCTATTGGATGTAGTTTTTTTTAATTAACTTTAAAATAGATGTTAGTGTGATTAAATAACAAAATAGACCTAAAATTTAATTTTTGGTAGTTGAGACAGTAATTTATTGTAGTTCAGTTGATTTGTAGCGTATCTAGTAAGATATACTAGTTTTTTTATTTTAATTAACTTGAATGTAGGCTATTATTACATAAATATATTTCCAAGATTTTTGACAGGTATTAAAAGCGTACAAAGCGTGTGATTTACTAGTTTTTTTATTTTAATTAACTTGAATGTAGGCTATCATTACATAAATATATTTCCAAGATTTTGGAAAGGTAGTAGGTATAAATGTAATTAATTTCCAAAAATAATTAGCTTCTGTGCGTTTCCAAAGCGTGTGGAAACCATTTTGACAGGTAGTATGCAATTATAGTGTGTTATACACTCAACAACCAACTATATAACAACAGAGACTTTAATGACTGCAATAAAACTGATGACTGAAATTTATTACACTTCTATATATGTTATGTGAATTCCAAACTTGGCCAAGCAGAAAAAATCTAAGGATTCCACAGATCTTAAACTTCCCAAAGATCTTAGATTTTGATAAAATCCTTTCCAAAACTCAATGCCATCACCAAATCTTAAATCTAAAGTTACTGGTGATGGCATTGAGTTTGGAAGCGGTTTTTCAAAACTAAATTTTATTTGTTCAAAGGCTTTTTCAAAGTCTGGAGGGTACAATTTTGGTATGCAGGTTAGTGAAAAGAAGGGCATAATGGTCTTTTTTTTATAAAATGAGTTGATAATGTTTTGCAGGAAACCAGCTGTTGAAAAGTATGTTGAAACATAACCAAATAGAGGTTGTGCAAGAAACAAAACCTTCAGACGAGAAATGATGACTGTCACCGAACACCCTAGACAACATGATGCATTTTTGGGCTTTCTTTGTATTAATGTAACTTTGATATAGCACGAGTCAGTTATGAGTGTAATGACTTTATTGATCTTACTATGGTACACTACAAGTCAATTGTGACTTTTATCGATGTAACATGATGTATGTTTGAACTTGACACCAATTGACCAAAATAGCCAGAAGATGAAATGAATTCAACAAACCGGCCTATACGTATAAGTAGTAATAGTATTAAAAATAACCAATATTTCTTTAGTTTGAATTAATAAGTACAAAGTAAAGAATGGTGATATCATGTATCACAACTATATTTAAACATTATTTACATCTAACTAGCCTAACGAACACAACTGCTGGGTCGACAACCCCGACATCGGTGTCAATCTCCATTACGAATAGTTGTAGGCTTTTTCCCGGGCCTCCAGTAATCATCCGGGGACTCATTACGAAGCAGTTGATTTGGTTGTTCAAGTGGCAATGTATTAGCCTCATGAGGGAAAGTTACCGTACTAAATACCTCATTGACCTCGTCATACGAATGCCTATAATTCTTGGGTGGAGTCATGAGGACAACATGCTTTTTTCTATCCAGCTGATCTTGAACATAAAACACCTAGCGTGCTTGCGAGGACAATATGAACGGATCATCCTTGTGGCCAAATTTGTTTAGGTCGACCGACGTGTAACCAAGAATATCATATTTGACGTGTTTACGGTCAACCCATTGGCACATGAAAACCGGAATTCTTTTAGTTTAATAATCTAGGACCCATATCTCTTGCAAAACCCCGAAATAAAAGTTTTTTCCATACGTCACCACGTCTTTTTTGATGTGCATGTCATCCGCCTCTACACCAACCCTGCTGTTCTGGTAAACTCTACCATCATGAGATTTTGTACGAAATTCAAAACCGTTGATATCGTACGAGTTGTATTTGTAAACGTTCCGGTGTGCTCCGTGTGCAATCCACTTTACGGTTTCCGATACAGAACCTGGGGAGCCCGCTAGCTCTCTTTCAACCTGAATTTCATTACAAGGATTAGATTCTTCACCTACATTGCAGAAACTAAAAAAGAATTTTAAAAATTATAGAAGACTTAATAAATTGATCTACCTTGTCGCGTAACCAGTCACCAAACTTTAAAGTATGCTCCTTCTCCAGCAATGCTTGTCGTTTAACATGGATTTGGTTTAGCAAAGAGGTCTTGTGTTGTCTGCAAGTAAGAGTATAATATATTGCGAATTAATATATATATATACACACACACACACACACATATATATATATATATGTATGCATATATTAATTTTGGGTGCGTTTGCTTAGCGTTTTTGGTTTTTAGCTTTGTTTTTTGCCTTTGAACGTCTCGCGTAACTACCGTATGTTAAGGCATTAGCGTACAGTAACTGCACCCTATATATATATATATAATTTAGAGTGTATATGTTAGTAATACTTACTTGATATACGGCGGTATTTCAGGCGTATTCTGCAGCACATAGAAATGTGCTCTCTTGAAAAGATAAGGAGAAACTTCAACTGATTTAACGCCTGTGATAGGAATTGTCTCCCCATTATCATCATGCTTATCATGTGGAATACCAACAGTACTCTTGATGTTTTTTTGGTATTCGCTCAGAAACTCGATTGTTTCTTCCGCAATGTTCTCCTCAGCAATGCACCCTTCTGGATAAGTTTTGTTTCGCACATGCCCATTGATAACCTTCATACACCTTTCAAAGGGATACATCCAACGAAATCATGGTGGCCCACATAATTTTATCTCTCTTACAAGGTGCATGGTTAAGTGAACCATGACATTAAAAAATGATGGCGGAAAGTACTTCTCCAGCAGGCAAAGTGTAACTATTTGCTCTTCCTACATCTTATCAAGCTCTTCTACAATGATTTCTTTGCTACAAATTAACTTGAAAAAAAAAACAAAGCCTGATTATAGCATTTCTCATTGGTTCTGGCATGATGGACCGTATTGCAAGGGGCAGAAACTGTTGCATAAGCATGTGATAATCATGTGATTTAAGGCCTTGTAGCTTCATTTCTTTAAGATTCACCAAACTAGAGAAGTTAGAACAATACCCTAGCGGAGCCTTCAGTTTATATAGTGTTTCAAGAAACATGTCTTTTTCTTGCGCTGATAATGTGAAGCATGCTGCAGGCAGTTCTGTATTGTTGCCTTTTGCTTTCGGTTGCAACTCCTTTTTAATCCCTAAAAACTCCAAATCCTTTCTAGCTGCCAATCCGTCTTTTGTTCTACCGGGAATGTTCAGCAACGTCCCGACAATACTTTCTGCCACATTCTTTTCAACATGCATCAAATCAATACAATGTTGGACAGGTAAATACTTCCAATAGCTGAGCCGTTGGTACCATATGTTGAACTTCTTCCAATATTGGTGCGGCGTTGTGTTATCCATTTTCCTCTTACTCCTACTTAGGGATTCAGATTCCTTTCCCCATTCATTGTTAATGTTTTTGACCTCGTCGTATATCTCTTCCCCTGTCATAGGCTCTTTAGCGGTTCTCATCTCCTCTTTTTCGTTGAACGTCTTTGTTTGTTTTCTAAAAGGGTGGTCATATGATAAATACCTTCTGTGGGCAGCATAACTTTGTTTCTTTGTGTGATAAAGTCGAACACACTGAGTGTCTCCCCGACACACCACACAACCTTTGAATCCACTGTATGGGCAACCACATAGTGTACCAAGAGCAGGGTAATCATTAATCGTCCATAACACAACTGCACGTAGTGTAAACATTTCTTTTTTATATGCATCATATGTTGGCTCCCCGACCTCAAATAAAGATGCTAGATCGTCAATTAAAGGCTGTAAAAACACATCAATATTTTTTCCTGGCACTCCGGATATTTATAAGGAAAGCATGATGAATTTTCTTTTCATACACATCCAAGGTGGAAGGTTGTAAATGACTGCTAAAATAGGCCAGACACTATGGTTTCTGTTGCCTCTATGTACGTCGACCCCATCAGTGCAAATCCCTAGACCAAGATTTCTTGGATCGCTTCCGATGGTATCGGAGTACCTGTCATCTATGGCTTTCCATGCTGGTGAATCTGATGGGTGGCGTAAAACACCGGGTTTATTGGTACTCGTGGCGTGCCATGTTAAATTCTCTGCTGTGGTCTTTGATTGAAAGAGGCACTTGAATCGTGGAATAATGGGAAAGTACCGCAGTACCTTAGCGGGCGTGTTTATGTAAGTTTTGTTAGTCTTCTCATCCACCTTCCACCTCTATTTGTTACAAACTGGACATGCTTCTAAATCCTTGTAATCCTTATAGTAAATAATGCAGTCATCGATACACACATGTATCTTTTCGTATCCTGAGCTCATTGCCTTCATCATCCTTTTTCCCTCATACATATTATTTACCATTTCGTTATTTGCAGGTAGCATCTTTTTCAACAATTTCAGAAGTTCATCAACGAACTTATGAGATACCCCGTGCTTGCTATTCAAGTTGAGTAGTTGTACTAATGCAGACAACTTGGTGAAGTCAAGACATCCTTTATATAGGGGCTTCTCAGCGTCAACAAGTAGTTGTTGAAACTGTTGATACTTCTTGTCGCCTTTGAAATTGTCTTTTGTAGCATTTACCATTTCTACAGTTTCACAGGCATCTGTTGGAATGTTGGTGTCAACAAACCCAGTATTATTATCATAATTAGTTGGAATGCAGGTGTAGGCAAACCCAGTATTATTAACATTAGTTGGAATGTTGGTGTCGGTTTCTCTATGTTTTATCCAAGTAGTATAACTCTTATCAATTCCAAACCTGTACAAGTCATGTTCTACATCGTCTACACTAAGAGATACGTGGTTCACACACTGAACACATGGACATGAAATATAAATTGGTGGTGATGTCTCCTTGCAATTACGAACTGCAAAATGTAGAAATGCCTTAACACCATCTTTATATGCTTTACTGCACCTGTCGCCTACTGACATCCAAGACTTATCCATCTTCCAAGAATTTTTTTTTTATTAACTGTGTCATCAACGATATATATATATATATACACACACACACTAATTAACGCCAATAAATGTAACCGACTAAAAGCAAAAATATTTGGTACTCACCCGAGATTAATGAAGCTGTTTTGTAGGATTGATATTGATGAGAGTTCAATAAATACACTAGCAGATCATTTATTAGGGTTTGGTTCAATAAATACTAATTGATTTGGAAGTCTTCCAGTAGATAACTCAATTAATTGGCGGGTAAAAATGAAAATTTTAAACTTCTAAATGTCGGTGTATAAATATTAGAAGAAGTTCTATTACATTCTCAGGGTGTAGCTCAAACGGTTGAGGGCTTGTGATTAAACATAGATTGCAAATATCGCGGGTTCGAAACTCCGGAGGGAACATATTTTTATTAATTTTTTTAATAACCTCTTTTTAATGAAATATTATAATAACCTCTTTTTAATGCGTGATTTTGAAAACACTCAAACTAAACTACTCATTAAGCCTTTAAATGCGCTTAGAAACATAAAAATACATCATAATATCTGGTCTAAAATCATAACAAAGTTTCTTAGCTTTTAATTACAAAACTAATTGAAAGCCCTAAAAACAACAAGAAGCAAATAAAATAAATCTTAACTTTTTTTTTTCTGATTCAATCCTTGAAGCTACACTCCTTGCAAGTTGATCCTCTAATGACTTATTTGCCCTTATCAAGATAGGAATTGTGTCTGTACATCTTGTGCACACATCAGATCTTGTGGACGAAACACAATCAGACCATGTAAAGAAATCACAGTTTTTGCCCTAAGTTAAAAAATATAGAGTTTAGGGTCAACAATTGTAGATGAATTCTAACTTTATTTGCAATTTCACTAACCTGAGATGAACAATTGTAGAACCTCCGAACTGAATTTTTGGTGGTCCTTGATGTTCTTAGAATGGCTTCTTGACCACAAAAACAATAAAGCGGAGATCGATTGCTTTTATTAATGGATGTGGTGGTCCGCGATGAGATTTCTTCCATGGTGAAAAAGGAGTTTTTATTGAAAGGAGTTGTTGTACAGTAGCGTTTTAGGATATTTATATATGTCTTTGTACGGTAGTGTGTGGCAAGCGTAATTGACTCTTTTGAACAAATATATACCATATTTTAAGCTAATTGATTACACGCATTTTTAACAAAGAAATATGAGAACCATTAATCCATATTTACCATTCATCAAAAGATGTCATACAAAAAGTACCATTAATTATAATACATAATGCATTTTAAGATAATCCATATATTTACCATTCATCAAAAGATGTCTTACAAAAAGTACCATTAATTACAATGCATCACAAAAAAAAACAAAAAGAGAGAAGCTAACATCACCATCACTTCGCCTTGTCCACAATCTCTGCCCCCATCTCCTTAAAACTCATGTTGGTTGACACCGTAGTTATGGTGTCAACCAGGGTCTCACATACTGAGTCGTAGCATTCAGACTGTTGTTGCTGATAATCAGCAACCATTGCTCGAAACTCAATGTCGTCTTCCCACCACATGAGGTTACATGATTGGAAGGTGTTTGTTTTTTCCCAAGCGAGTGTAGCCCTAATCTCTTCGACTTTCTTCAACAAAGAGTCGTCTTTCTCTTTCTGAAAATCCATCGTTTTTTTCACTATGGCCTTCACGGTTTTCTCAGAAGAATTCATTTTTATTATCTTTCTGAAACTTTTAGTGTGATTGAATAACCAAACTTAATGTAGTTAAGTTTGATTTGTAGTAAGATATAGTAAGATCTAGTAAGATATAGCTTAACTTTAATCTAGGCTATCATTACCATAATATTTTTCCCGGCATTTTTGACAGGTGACGTATAATTGTGATCAATTAATTCTGACAGGTGATATAAATGCAAGTAATCTCTAGATTAAACAAAAACAAATGAGACAAGTTGTTGCATTTCCCAAGCGTGGGACACCCTTTTGTTTTTTCAATACAGTTACTATTCGTCCGGTGCGTTTCCCAAGCTTGGGACACCCTTTTGTTTTTTTATTACAGAGTTATTATTCGTCCGTGTGCGTTTCCCATGCGTGGGACACCTTTTCGTTTTGTCTGTGAGCCTTTTGGTTATATATACCTACACCACATTTGTGAAACTCATATACCTACATAATTTTAAATTATTTTTTAGTTAATAATGGATTGCTCGTCATCATCATCATCATCCAGATCCTACAAGGCTGCCCTAAGAAGGCATATCGAGGCTCAAATCGAGATAGATAAAGCTTGTCGGGAAACTCTTACTGAAGAATTTGTAAAGACTAGCAACAGCTTGGATGCCAGGGATGTCATTGCAAAAGTTCTTACTCGAATTCCCGCTAGTACTATCCGAGATCTTGCTGTTTTGTTTATGGTTGATGTAGGACAGAGAGAGCTTGACGAGTTAAAACTTTTGGGCAAGGCAATTCTTGAACTGAATTGCTCAATGGAATTGAAGTTGAAGTTTCTTATGTCACTCAGAGATTAGTATGTGATGGTGTTTCATGAGTGTTTATGATGTAGTGATGGTGTGTTTTTATGTGTGTCACCCAGAGATTAGTAGTAATAAAATTTGTATGTTTGTGATTGTGACAATCGTCAATTTCAGGTTAACTCCGTTAACTCCGTTAACTCCGTTAACTCCGTCAATTTAAACTTAAAGATCACTGAATCTATAACGCACACCTCATTACATTTAAACTTGGGTTTAAATGACGCTTAACACTTACTACATGTGTAGTCTTTCGGGAATTGCACCGAAACGCAAACGAGTTGACGCAAACGAGTTGACGCAAACGAAAAACGTCAAAACAATAATTATGTGATAATTATGTGTTAGACTTATGTGTTATGTGATAACATTCTTATAAACATTAACTTAATGTGCTAGAACTAATTATTTAAGCTAGAGAAGTAACATATGGAAGTTGAGGGACTTGAGTGTAATATATTGTTATTAAATAATATTATTATAAACCCCAACTCTCCTCTTTCTCTCCCTCATACCCGACGGCAGCCTCTAACCCCCCCCCCCCTTGCGATCGGCCTTCATACACACACATACTACCATTGTTTGATCTTGTCTTTCACAATTGAAGCATCCTACATCCGTTTCTAGCCATCCTCTACCTTCCTATTGCTTGTATTGGTGTTTTTGAAGGTATAATTGCAAACCCTAGGTCCGATTTTCATATGTATATGTGTTCATATGTTTTATCTTGATTTGATGATGGATTGATTGTGATATGATAACTAGAATTGGTATTATTACATGTTAATTGATGTGTTCTTGATTTTGAATTCAAATAAAACCCTAACCATGTATGTATGGTGTAATTGATATGCATGGATAGTGATTATAGTGTCTAGAATGTTATATGAATGATTTGTGGTCCATAAATAGTTAATATGTTGAGTTTGGATGCAAACAGTTTCTGGACAGATTGTGTTGTTGATGTTCATTTGACTGTATTGGGGTGTAAATTTGAAAATTGGTTGAGATAATTGATACTACAGTAAACTAGGTTGAGTCTAGTTTCTAAAGAATATAAATTTGCAATTTTTGGACGTGTAAAAGTTAACCTTTATGATTTTACAAAAACGTTATGCAAAGCTGAGTTGTTAGACCTGCTGTTAGGTTGTTTTGTAAATGTTATATCTCATGAACTACGAGACCAATTGGGTTGGTTCCACTTCTGGAAGTTGACTTATTGAGTTAGGAACCTAACCCAAGTGGTCTTGAATTTCTTGGATTTTTCATTTAAGAGGAATTTCAAATAACATTCTGTTGCGCATGAATTTGACTGTTATGAGCTTGCTGTAGTGTTTTGATCATTATGAGAAATATATGTGGAATAAAAATAAAATAAAATATGTTCTGGAAACCTAACACATTCATTCTTTAGTGATGATTTTTGGTAAATTAATTGAGATGCTATGTTCGGTGGAATAGTACAATCTTTCAAGGAGAATTTCTGTCTCGGTGAAACTAGCTGCTGAATTTTGTGAAAATGCATAAAACATGATAATTGCTAGTTAATTGTTATGTTTTGACCAATTTGCCCCTGCGGGGAATACTTGCTAAATAGTTGTCGTGTTTTGACCAAATTGCCCTTGCGGGGAATAATTGCTAGTTAATTGTTATGTGTGACCAAATTGCCCTTACGGGGAGTAATTGTTAGTGATGTACATTATTAATACATGACACGTAAATAATTGCTCACACACGTATCGTATCACAAATGTACTCGTTAAGTCACACACGATTCACAAACAATCACGAAACGTATCTTGTGATTAGGAATTATGTGCCGGGTCTAGAGACTCTATATTAGTTCCGATACTTAGAAAATCTCCTTGTTGTTTTAGAACGCTAGAGAGAGTTTTCTGTGACGCGCATCACTTGGTGATTTATTTTGGGAATTCTTCGCAAACAGTGAGTTCACTTACCCCTTTTAAACTGTTTTCAAACGCTTTTCACTTGGGGAGATAACATACTCCGAAAACGCATTTAAGATTTTGTTAAAATAGATTATATGTCACTTGTAAAGACTAAGTGGCAAACGCAATAACTAAAGTCCTTCATTCACATCGAACCGTTTAATATTGGATAATAGCGAGTCATTGTTGAGTAGTACTACTGGGTTTGACAAACCCCACCCAACGCTAAACTCGACTGGAGGTCGAGTGGGTGTAATCTTGGCTAAACACATACCATGGTCGGTATACACCTGGTGGCAAGGCAAATGATAAACAGTCAGCTTCGGTGTCGAACACTTAGTAATACTTGTTTTATAGGCTAGCTACCTATAGATATATAATTGACATAACACTATCTGGTAACGCAAAACGCTGAACGCAAAACGCAAAACGCTGAACGCAAAACGCTAAACGCAAAACGCTAAACGCAAACGTAACGCTTTATTGATATAAACTTGTGAACTCACCAACCCCGTGTTGACACTTTTAGCATGTTATTCTCAGGTAGCCGAGGCGGGCGCGCGGTATAGGATCATGCATGGTTTTTGAACATTCTGATATGCAAACATGTTTTTAACTATTATTACTTGGGTTTTTAAGTCGTCCTGCGTGACGCAACTTTTGTCTTTTGGTTTTTACGCTTCCGCACTTATTTTCATTTAAATGTTCTTATGGTTTGATTATAACTAATGATTCCGATCCTGTTAGTTCACACCCTCTGACGGTAAAACTCCGTTAGTGGATTTTGAGGGTGTGACAGTGATGGTGTGTTTTGGTAATAATAAAATTTTTATGTTTGTGTTAAAACATTGATTCAACATGTAACTATTATCTTAAAGTGCATTACAAACTGTTAACAGAAGACTAGAGATCTCCATAACATGTATCTTAAAGTACATAGCAATCAGTTTTGAAATCATTCAAATTTCTTGTTGCCTTTTCTTAAGTTCAGCAATCAACTCTTCTCCGGTTAAACGAGTGTCGTCATTTTCATGGAATAGCAGTGCATTCTTGATAAGAGTATTTCTGTGTTGGTTTGTATCCGAGAGGAGGATTTTGCACAAATATTTTAACCTCAACCCTTTTAGCTATCTTTGTTGTTCAGGGCCTTCCTTTTGAAGATTACACTCCTATGGTCTCTTCCCATCATATTTCTCCATGTGTCTCATAGCAAAAATACCACAATCTATTCCATTACTTTTTGTTCTCCATCTCATCTTCAATCTATTGATTGTTGCTACTTGGATTTGCTGAGTAATGGGGTGTTTGAGTGTTTTAAGATACATGCAAAAAACGTTTCTCTACACAAAATAGAAAGCAATTTAAGTATTTTGACAATTTTTATAACAGGTATGTATGTTTTTTGGGTTAAAGGTATATATGTTTACCAGTATATCAGGAGTCTTTCCGTATCAATCTTCAAAATTCTCTCTAATTGCTTTTGATTTGTCTTCTAAGCTTTTAAACTTTGCATCAGCTGGTATGTCTTGATTTGCACTGTTGTCAAGTAATTCTATCACTCCTGTTTGAAGATTGAAGGTAACCACAAAGAAATGATCGCATTGTAGAATTGGCACGAGAACTATAGCAACCTCCTTGAGTGATAGAATTCCAGTCCTTGCCATTTCTCTTTCGATGTTGTCTGAAAACACATCCAGTCTTTCTTTGTCTGTGAAACCCCTTGACTCAGAATAGTGATCACTTGTTTGTATAATAATTAAAATGCAGATGGTTAAAGCGTTTATTATGCATTTTCTAATAGTGCAAACAAAATAGATTAATTTGTACCAGCACATTGCTTGAAGCAAAGAATATGAACGGTGATGCTGCAGATTTTTTCTTTTCTTCATAGTTCATTACATAGCTGAATGCATCCATTGCATTGGCAGCTATATAAATGCCAGGACAAAAGAAATTAATGCATCCATTGCATTGGCAGCTATATCCATTGCATTGGCAGCTATATAAAGAAATTATTTCTTTATCTTCCGTGACACCAGTGGATACGTCAACCTCTCTCAGAAGATATGGAGAGTTCAGTGTATATGGGCTATCACTTGTTGACAATCCGGTGTCAACTGTTAAACATAAAGCATAAGTGTTTAAGAGCGTTTTAATTATACTAATAATTAATTTAGCATAACAGCATAAGTGTTTTAAGAGCGTTTTAATTTTACTAATAATTAATTTAGCCCAAATACATTTCTGAGCAGCCGCTGGACCACCAACACCAACATCTGAATCAACTGCATCACAAAGACGTAATAAGTTTAAAATAACAGCATAAGTGTTTTAAGAGCATTTTAATTATACTAATAATTAATTCAGCCCAAATACCTTTCTGAGCAGCCACTGGACCACCAACACCAACATTTGAATCTTGTGTTTTAGGGACCACATTATTAGTGAATCTGTTTTCCCATTCACAACATCTAGCAAAGATATTCTCATTTGATGGATGTCTATCCTTTCCTTGACGGACCAACTCGTTGATCTCGGAGCAAATTTTATCAAATTTCTTCAACTTGTTGTCCATTGCCTTATTCCAAGACTGTAAAAAGAAAACATAGTTATTGTTAAATCAAAAACATTTTCAATTTATCCCAGCCAGTTGTAATGGAGTTAAATAATAGTCAACAAGCACGATAGGCATTTGCAAACTTAAAGGTGAATAATCGCTTACATAATCATCCAAATCTTGTTCAGCTGTTTGATCGGCATTATCTGTTTCAGATGCACTTTGACCATCTGTTTTTTAATTACATATAATGTTGTATTACATAAAATGCATGTAGAGATAAGAGATATGAGAGTTTTTTAGAAGAAAATAACAAGTTTAATACCATGTTCTTGTTTCTCCTCAGCTGCAGTGTTTTCTTCAACTCCAGGCTTACCGGCAGCACTAACCGTCACAGCAGTGGTAGCAGCAGCAGCCGCAACAGCAGTCTCATCAAGTCTCTTCCCGGCAGCACTAACTGTCACGCAGCAGTATCAGCAACAGCAGCATCAGCAATCTCATCAAGTCCCTTCCCGGCAGCACTAACGGTCACAGCAGCAGCAGCCGCATCAATCCCTTTCCCGTCAACACTAAACGTCACAGCAGCAGCTGCAGCAACCTCAGTAGCATCTTCTTCTAAGGGAGGACCATTATTCTCCAAGTATTTTTCATCTTATTAAGAGTAGTTGTTGTTATGTAGTTGACTGCAGGCGTTGTGACGGGAGTCCCAAATGGACCATATTTTTTTTGGTATTCATGCGTGTAAAGCATCACAAGGAAGGTCATTGGACCGTTGTATTGATCGTTGATACCTCTCCATTCTTCCTTTGTCATTTTCAAGTTTTCAATAACATAGCTGCACCAGTCTATATTTGAATATCCGAGGTTTTATCAATTGTTGAGATGAATCGTTGATTGACTGTTGTTGATTTTGTCACAAATCTTATACAGGAGTTGAACAACACAAGGAAATTAATCTTAAACAGTTCACCAACTCCTTGATCCGCGGCCAATTGTCTTTCACATGCTTTATACTTATTCTTGAATTTGTCGGGAATTGATTTTTGAACAAATCTGTAGTAACATCTTCCCCCAATCTTGGTCTACTCTTGTCTAAAACAGGAATCTTACCCATTGGTATCCCCAACACTTCATGTACTTTTTGTGGTGTTATCTTAATTACACCGCTCCCAATGTTCAATTCATTTAAACAGTTATTATAGTTCATGAGAAACCAATATCCCAAAGTTGTTGGAGTTTGGGTTTCTTGAAGTCTTAACATTGACCCGAAATCCATTTCTTCCACACAAGTTTTTTGGGCAGTGGTCATTGCCTTCACTGCATCAACAATATTACAAGGTGCACACCTATTCTTCAATTTTTTGTCTACAAATTCAACAAAAGGTTTTCCCCTCTCGGCTGGCTTCTTTTCTTTAATGGCTTTCTTTTTCGGAGGCTGAAAGTCCGGGTCAAAGGTGCTGTGTTCCACCTGTTTCCGCTTTGACAACAACCTGTCGATTTTTGTGTCCAGGTCTGAATCAGAGTCTACTTCCACAACATGTTTTGTTTTCCCCATCTGAGCAACTTTTTTAGTCTTCCTTTTATCAGTCTTGTTTTTTTCGACAACTGAATCACATACATACAATAAAACACGGGGGTAGGGGATAACAACACGAATAACAAGGAAACATAAAACTCTTATCAAACATCACAATGATAAATTCTCATACCAAAGCCATAACACGCTAATCATACGCATATAACATGCTTTAATATTATACATAGATTTAAAAAAACAAGGATATGTATTACAATAACAACACGCTTATCAAAAGCATTAATACATAAGAAGATTCAAACAAATGCTTACATTTTAAGATTAAGTAAACCTAAAACGCTAAAAAAATCATAAAGTAACACATGTTCCATCTTCATTTTGAGACCTATCGTGCTTTTGCTTCGTCCTTGGTTCCGTTCCAGAAGTAGATGAGTTAGGGTTTTTCATTTTGGTTCCGTTCCAAAATAATTAAACCACTCGAGCTTGTGCTTGTGCTTGTGCTTCACAGTATCAACCAATCGTCGACGGTTTTTAGGAATTTTGACTTACTTATCCACGTTCCAGAAGTAGATGAGTGACTTACGAGGATAGTTATTTGACCCTTTTAAAAGAAGGCGCGTGATTTTAAATTTTAATCGTACGGTTATTATTTTATAGTAGCAATATATATATATATATATATATATAATATTAGTGGGTGGTGGTGGGTTCAAGTGGTCATGATGGTGGCGGAGGTGCGGTGGTTCGTGGTGTCGGATGTGTGGTGGTGGGTGGTGGTGGTGGGCAGTGGGTGGTGGTGGGAAGGTGGGTGGGTGGTGGTGGTGGTGGGTAGTGGGTGGTGGTGGTGGATGGGTATAAATAAATGTATATATATATTTATATATAATATTAGTGGGTGGTGGTGGTGTGGTGGGTGGTTGTGGTGGGTGGTGGTGGAGTGTGGTTTGTGGTTGGTGCTGGGGGTCGTTGTGGCAAATGTGGTGTGTAGTATGATTGCGGATATGTAATACACGAGACAATGACGGTGCTATCCCGTATGATAACCATGATGATTGGCCCAATTATGACGAGACGATGCTAATATAACTACCTGGGTTGGTGGTGGTTATCATATTGATGCTGCTAACCTATATATACGGTTTGCTTACGCCAACCCATGCGATGGCGACTGTAGCTCGTACGACGAGAATGACGTCTATGATGATGATCACACATATATATGATGAGGACCAATTATATGTACCTATATGACAATACGCCACACAGGCGCGCGCGCGCGCGCGCACACACACACATATATATATGTTGATGATGATGGTGGCACCGATGTTTAATGACATGTAACCTGTATGATCGACGGCGACCATGATAACGTATACGATGGTCATACTGATGGTAGCATGTACGACTGATGATGTTGTTTGATGACGACAACAATTCGTAAGATGGTGCCGACAGTGATCGTTAATATTGGGTGTTTTGTTTATGATAACCCATACGATGCTGACTACATCCCGTACATGGCAATCGAATGATGATGATGCTGATGATGATGATGGAGATGTGTGAAGATGATGACGACACTGATAGCGAGATATATGTTACCCGTATGATCAAAGCCGACTACGATAGCCTATACAATGACCACGTTGATTACCGGCACGTCTAATGATGATGCCATTTCATGGTGATGGTGATCGATGATTATGATAATGATAACCACTATAATACATGATAACGATGATAACTTTATGATGTTGATCATCATCATAACACATATGGTGATGATGATAACCTAGAAGATGATAATGATACAAAACTACATATGATAATGATAACACTAGAATGTTATGAGCCTCTCTATTACGAAGTTGTAAATCTTATCCAGAAAATCTTACTAACGGTTAAGATAATACTTCAATAATGGATAAAATTTCAAATTTATTTAAAAAATACGATTTATTAAACGAACTCAACTTTTAACGAAATTTAATACCGGAATGTTAGTAAAAAAACTAAAAGTAAGACTATGTTTTTATACTATTTTTTTAAAAATTTATAAAACAAAAAACCAAAATATATAAATAATTAAATGTGTAGAAATAAATAAAACCAAAATTCAAAACCCTAAATCGACTTCTACTTCGTTTTACTGTAATTCGTAGACATCGCTTATCCAGGTAAGAACATAAAAATGCCACGTCTCAATAATGGAGTTAAGCTCCTAGTAGATATCGACAGCGATTCCATGAGTAGGATGGTATGTTTAATTTTTCTTTATGAAACATTTTACAGTTTTGCAACATATACATTCTAAGAACATTTTTTTTGTTACTTATAGCTCATTCCTAAAGCTGTTCAACCAATGTTTGCTGACATGAAATCGAATACCGGCTGTTGTTTGATTTATGATCAAAGTGGTATAACGTTTTTTGTTGTTATAATCAAAGTACTTGATGTCTTTTATTTTGGAACCGGTTGGATTGAATTAATCAGAGAATGTTGTATACAAGCTGGAACATATGTTGTTTTTGAGCTTAAATCAAGATCTATGTTGAATATGTTTACTTTCAAAAGAAACGTAAATGATCAATCCGGTACTATGATATGTATTCCAGTCGGAAACCGACATGTCTATTACTTGGTAAGTTTTAATTTCTGTTTTTAATGATTGTTTCCAAATTCAAATGTCTTTTAATTAACATGTTTAATAGGATTTCCCTGAGTGGTATGTGATTCAAGAATTTGGTGACAATTACATGAATTCGCTTTTCGAGCTTATTGCTCCAGATAGATATATGTTTAAAGTTTCATGTATTAGGGATGGAATGGGTTGTAGGCTAGAGGATGGATGGATTGAGGTTTTTAAACAAACCAACTTGAAAGGTGGTTCGTTTGATGTGTTTGAAATCACATCAGATATTACATTTCATATTAATGTCTTTCATGAAGATGGCATAGAATTTATCCTTCTTGGTCCAAATCAGCTGTTTCTCAACTATCAATTAAGCAATCAAGGTAGTTCCTCCCAAAACCCAATTCATCTTGATGAGCAAGATGATGACTCTAAAATTGTCTTCCACATGAACGTCACCAAGAAATTGGTAAATTGAATTTTTAAATTTCCTTTTTATTTACAAGTATATTTGAAATTTGCTTTTCACAGCGTCTTCCGCGTCACATTTTCCACCAAGATTGATGCCTATGATGGAATGCCAATCACTTTGGTCAATCCCGAAAGTCGTAAAAAAATGAGACTTCATGGTGAACTGTCGGACCTGAAATTCAGATATCGGTTACCAAAATGGAAAAAATTCAAGGTGGAAAATGAAATACAGATTGGTGATAAGTGCAGATTTGAATATGACTTCAATGAAGCTACGTTGTTAGTTTCAAAAGTTGATTAGTGATTTGGTGATGTTTGGAATATTTGGGAAATATTTGGTGACATGTTTGGTGAATTTTGGAACGTTTGTGATTTGGTTGGTTATTTGTATATGTATGATTGTATTGATACACTTTTTAGTTTATTGTGTTGAATGTTGGTTGGTTAGCTTTTAAATGCTTTAATTTTATAGTTTCTTGTATCATCTATTTTGTTATTCACTCTTATTTTGTTTCATGGAATGTATTGTAATGGTGTCATTTGTATGAAAACTTTTAATGAATTGTAATTATGGTTAAATCTAAAAATAAAACAAAAAACACTTTGTTAAAAAACACTATTACGCTTGTAACAAGCTAATATACATAAACATATATAATTATCCTAATACACAATACTCGCTTATCCAACCATCTTCTGTCAAAGTGCCTATTTTCAGCCACAGGTTCTCTGCCGTAAAAACTATGCCAACTGGTTCTTAATTAAAAGGGAGGCAAAACGGACATAAACGAAGATAAACGAACATAAACGAACTTCCCGTCGAAAGGTTCACGAACAGTTAAATGAACGTTCGGTATGTATTTATGCATACTATTTTGTTCTATTTAATTACAAAATACGACATTAATTATACATATTTGTTTTTCATATTCTGTTGTTCCAGCTACCACCACTCCCATCCTCAAAAGAACCAGACAGAGCTGGCAAGAAGGCAAAGGAAAAGTACACAACGATAGACCGGGTGACCAAACAGAAGACAAGGAGCAGTGCCAAGAAAACCGACACCTTAGCTAGTATATAGGTAGTCGTTATTTTTGTATTTTGTAAGATATTTTGCATATACATTTGCTTAAGTGAATATAATTGTTAATATAATTTGTTTCTAATTTTGTTTTGTCATGCTTGCTTATAGCTGTTTTATATTACTGCACAAAAAATAAAAATAATTATATATTGCCTAATTACTCCCAATTTGGCCACATAGAACACATTAAATAGGTGTGGCCAAAAGTACCTGAAATTACAAAAATTAGAGTCTATAAATGACCATTAGCCACAACATAAACATTTTTGTGTGACGAAAAGTATGATAATAGCCACACTTTATATTACAAAAGCATTATGTGTGACAAACGGTAAAGGCAATGGCCACACCACAAAAAACAAAAGAGTGTTTGAGTGGCAACTTCACATTTTTAGCCACATTGACAACAACCACCAGTGTCTATATGATATTATTAGCCACACGGTACCTCACTATGTGTGACGAAAAGTTTGACAATAGCCACACTTTAAATTAGGAAAAGCATTATGTGTGACAAACGGTAAAGACAATGGCCACACCACAAAAGAGTGTTTGAGTGGCAACTTCACATTTTTAGCCACATTGACAACAACCTCCAGTGTCTATATGATATTATTAGCCACACAGTACCTCACTATGTGTGACGAAAAGTTTGATAATAGCCATACTTTAAATTAGGAAAAGCATTATGTGTGACAAACGGTAAGACAATGGCCACACCACAAAAGAGTGTTTGAGTTGCAACTTCACATTTTTAGCCACATTGACAACAACCTTTAGTGTCTATATGATATTATTAGCCACACAGTACCTCACTATGTGTGACGAAAAGTTTGAAAATAGCCACACTTTAAATTAGGAAAAGCATTATGTGTGACAAACAATAAGACAATAGCCACACCACAAACTACAAAAGAGTTTTTGACTAACAAGTTCATATTTTTAGCCACATTTACAATAACCTCCAGTGTCTATAGGTTATGATTAGCCACACAGTACTTCACTATGTGTGACGAAAAGTTTTACAATAGCCACACTTTATATTAGGAAAAACATTTTGTGTGACAAACGGTAAGACAATGGCCACACTATAATCTACAAAGGAGTTTTTGAGTGGCAAGTAAATATATTTAGCCACTTTTAATGTAATATCCAGTGTCTATATAATATAATTAGCCACACTATTATTAAATTTAAGTGGCCATTGCTTTGCTATATCCACACGGTATAGGTCACAATGCACGCTTAACACAACCCTATTGGCCACATTATTATAAAATTCATGTGGCTGAAACATTAATTCATGTGGCTATATACGTGCAATGGTCACTCATAGTAAATACTCATGTGGCCATTTTCTACCATTTAGCCACACTTATTGGAGAGCCTTCTTGATGGCCAGCAACTAATGTCTGTACCCTTTAGCCACACTAATTACAACATATGGCCACCAAAAACTGTGTGAACCAAATGTGTGTGGTTAAAGGCCTACGGCCACACTTTTTTCGTGAGGCTGAAGGTCAATATTCTCGTAGTGATGGTTAAGGATTGTAAGATAGAGTTAGAGTGACTTGAGTTCCCTGTTACCCCGTATATTATGACCTTTGGAGGGTTCGATGTGGTTTCAGGAATGGATTAGCTATATGATTTTGAGGATCAGATAGTGTGTAAGAGTAGGTTGATAAGGTTAAAGTCCTTGGATGGTTGTATGGTGACGGTTTATGGTTATAAAGAAAGTTCAGGGCTTAATGTTATTTCGATGATAGAAGCCGAAGGATTGATAAGGCGAGGATGCGGTGCCTACCTGGCATATGTTGTCAAAGCTACGGACGAGACGAATGAAGTGAAATATGTTCCTGTTGTGTGCGACTATCCCGAAGGGTTCCCTGAGGACCTTCCGGGGTTGCCATCGGAGCGTGAGATAGAGTTCGAGATAGACTTAATACCAGGAGCACAATCCGTCGCGAAAGCACCTTATCACCTAGCACCGTCCGAGATGAAGGAATTGATGCCCCAACTGCAAGAATTCCTTAACAAAGGTTTTATAAGACCAAATATTTCTCCATGGGGCGCACCGGTGTTGTTTGTTAAGATGAAGGAAGGGAGTATGAGAATATGTATAGACTACCGTGAGTTAAACAAGCTTACGTTGAAGAACAGATATCCGTTGTCACGGATTGATGATTTTTTTGATCAACTACAAGTTTCGAGTTGGTTCTCGCGAATAGACCTTAGATCAGGTTATCATCAGCTGAAGGTGAAAGAGGCAGTCATCCCTAAGACAACATTTCAAACGTGGTATGGACACTACGAGTTCCTCGTGACGTCATTCGGTCTAACGAATGCTCCCGCAACATTTATGGATATGATGAATAGGGTATGTCGGCTGATGTTGGACAAATCAGTTATCGTCTTCATTGACGATATATTGATTAATTCCAAGAGCGAGTATGACCAGGCTGAGAATCTAAGAAAAGTATTGGAGGTTTTGAAGGAAGAGAAGTTGTATGCTAAGTTTTTGAAATGCGCATTTTGGTTGCGAGAAGTGCAGTTTGTTGGTCACGTGATCAATTCTGAAGGGATTACTGTGGACCCAGCTAAGATTGAGGCGATAACAAATTGGAAGACTTCGCAAATTCCGACTGATATACGAAGCTTCTTAGGGTTGACTGGCTATTATAGGAGATTTATTTAGGGCTTCTCCAAGATAGCCTCACCATTGACCGGAATGACCCGAAAGACAGTAGTATTCAATTGGGGTAAGTTTAAGGAGGAGGGTTTTGAAGAATTGAAGAAAAGACTCACGCAAGCTCCAATCCTTGCTCTGCCCAATGGTGATGAGGATTTGGTTGTTTGTACTGATGCCTCGCATCGTGGGTTAGGTTGTGTGTTGATGCAACGAGGAAAAGTGATAGCTTATGCATCCAGACAGTTGAAAGTTCGCGAGAGTACTTCTCTGACACATGATTTAGAGATAGCGGTAGAAGTACACGCTTTCAAGATATGGATACATTATTTGTATGGTACAAAGTGTACTATCTGCACGTACCATAAGAGTTTAAAGTAATTTTTCGAGCAGAATGAATTGAACATGAGACAGAGAAGATGGTTATAGTTGATAAAGGATTACGACTGTAATATCAAATACTATCCTGGTAAGGCTAATGTGGTCGCCGACACGCTAAGTCGTAAGAATGAAGAAGTCATTTCAAGACGAGCTGATGGATAACACTCATGATGTGAAGACTAGGTTTGACCTCATGTGGATTCCACGCAATGGAGATCTTAGAAGTCGAACATTAGATGAAGCTCCCAAGTCGAGATACTATATTCATCCGGGATCCACCAAGATGTACCAGGATCTAAAAGAGATTACCGGTGGCCGAGTATGAAGAATGATGTAGTAGATTATCTTAGTAAGCGTTTAACTTGTTTGCAAGTCAAAGCTAAACACCAGAAGCCTTATGAGAAGATGCACCCTTTGGAGATACCTGAATAGAAATGGGAACCCATCACCATGGATTTCATAACTAAGCTACCCCGTACAACTAAACATCATGATACCATTTGGGTGATTGTGGACCGTTTGACGAAAAGTGCTCACTTTCTGCCTATAAGAGAGGCCATCTCGTCAGAAACCTTAGAGATTGTGTTCATAAAGGAAGTTGTGGATAAGCATGGAGTGCTGTTGCCGATTTTGTCTGATAGAGATACTTGCTTTACTTCTAGATTTTGGAAGAAGTTCCATGAAGCTATGGGAACAAGATTGAAAATCAGTATGGCGTATCAACCTCAAACAGATGAGCAGTCTAAAAGGACTATCCAAACCCTTGAAGATATGCTACGTGTCACACCCCAACCTACGGTGGAAATGCCGGGGCGAACAGATTGCTCACATCTTTTCAAAGGTTACTATATGCAATATTAAAAGTGTCAATATCTATTAAATTTTTTAATAGTCAAGTACATCAAACTCATAAGTAAATAAGTAAAATAAACATTCAAATCTAATTCTTGTATCTTCTTCTCTAACATGCATCCTAAGTTGCTTCAAACAATCTTGATAATCACGTCACACGATAACCTGCATATGCGTTGAAAATAGAATGGTTTTATCAACACAAGGTTGAGTGAGCAACACACCAGTTTAGATGTACATATAGTATATATATATATATATATAAATAATTAGTTGCCACAAGTCATATGAGAATAACAAATCAACTAAATGAGCAAGTATAACTGAGAAGTCGAGAAGCACAAAGGCTAACGACTGGCGTATGATCATACTAGACTGAGATTATGTTGGACCTCTCCGTATGCGGAAGCATATAAAGCAAGTAAACAAATAAACAAGTAAGGTATAAGTTGTTAACACATAAGACAAAGTTGCAGTTTTGAGTATAAGTATATATGAGAAATATATTTACGCATATGTCCCCAAAACGTGGAAAACAAGTAAAAAGAGCGGAATGTGGCTCACCTGGTCGAGAATGAAAATGGGATAAACAAAGATACGAAACGTCACTTCTTTCGAGATTGTCCAACGGAAAAATCCTAAGTATTAGTTATGACGATAAGTAATTATGAACTTAAAATATGAATGCTAATCAAAGACGTTCGAGATTCGATGAGGTTCGAGATTTAAGATCTAATGGATTATCGCGAAAGTTACTTATTTCTTTATTAAATTTTATTCACAAAGCTTTATTTATCAAGGGTTTATTAAAAATAGCATATTTTAATTACATAACATTTAATTATAAGAAGAATACTTGAATAAATAACGTTTATAATCTTTGATAAATTATATAAAGAGATTTTTGTTAAATTATTTATTTTAAACTAAAATACCTTTAATGTATTTATTTATATCTTCACTATTGTAACGATACCTTTATAGTAAATATCGTAACTAAATTATAAACATTAATATTTATAAAAGATATGGTCTTTTATAAAAAAATCCTTAAACTATATAAATTAACAAGATTATATTTAAATATATTTTAAATTAAAGCTCTTTAACAAATTTTAACAACTAAAATATATACGCATCTATAAGGGTTTTAATAAATATGTGGGAAAACAACATCTAACCTTGTCGGTTTTTCATAATACAAATCATTTATCATTTATTATGGTTAATATTCATAAAAAAATGAGTAATAGTACCAAATTACCAAAAATATGACAAAAGGGGATGGCCGGGTTTGAACCCGCGACCATCCGTTACAAGAGGTTTAACCATAGATGTGTTGGCCAGCTGAGCCAGTGGTTAACGCTTTTAAACAACAGAAACAATAATAGATAAACTAAAATGAGAAAAACTCCAATTTGGTTATGAACCCCTAAATCCAAATTGGTTAAATCCGTTGATGTTAAACGAATTTATGTTAGGGTAATTATTAATCTAACAGTGGCGATCGAAACCATACATTTAAATACTTGCAATGATGATCCGAAGGTGGTTAAATTGATCCATGAGAAGCCGACCATAACTCGATTAAGAACAGCCACAAAACCGTAACGAATATATAATTGGTTTTAGGGTTTCGATAGGCGGTGACTGAGGGAACGTGCAGACGGAAATAATTAGATTATAATGGTCATTCTGATGTATAACGATTTGCAAGTTAGGTCTAATTTGTATTATAAGCAATTCATATCAAATAATATCGACTTTACATAATTACAATTGTCGGTTGGGAGATTAAGGTAAGATTAACAAACTGCAAGAATCAATTTACTAGTTTATGGCGAAAATTAAGCAACAAGAAATCCTAATTGGGTATCCAGTTTCTATATGGGTCGGGTTTGAACATAGGTTAACGGGTTATAGTATGCAGATTTTGCAAAACAGTCCTTGTACTATAGAAGTGGAAACAAATTGAGATTAAAGTTTAGGTTAGGGTTTAAAATGTATATAAACCATAGTTATTTATTATATATTAATAAATATAATAAACGAATAAAATGATAGATACTCGATAGACGTGATAATTTTACCAATAAAAGTTCCCGAAAATAAAATGGGTCGGGTTTGTGTTAACAAAATAATAGATGGAAAGTCCGAGTTGTTACACTGCGTGCTTATGTGTTAGATTTTGGAGGAAGCTGGGATGATCATCTGCATCTGGCAGAATTCTCTTATAACAATAGCTACCACTCGAGTATTGGTATGTTGTCGTTTGAAATGCTATACGGTAGACGTTGTAGAACTCCGATATGTTGGGGAGAGATTGGTCAGAAGGAGATTGGAAGTTTAAAAGTCGTGCAAGAAACCTCTTCAGGGTTTGATCAGATCAAGGCAAGGATGAAAGCTGCTCAAGATCTCCAGAAGTCCTATGCTGATAAGCGAAAACGACCGATCGAGTTTAGCATTGGTGACAATGCGATGCTCAAGGTCTCGCCTTGGAAAGGGATTATTCAGTTCAAGAAGAGAGGAAATTTGAGCCCTAGGTACATTGGACCGTTTAAGATTGTGGATCGTGTAGGTGAAGTGGCTTACAAGCTAGGCCTACCCGAAGATTTAAAAGGAATTCATTCTATCTACCATGTTTCTCATTTGAGAAAATGTCTAGCTGATTACACGTCCTATGTGCCATTAGCAGACATCGAGGTTGATGAACAGTTAAACTACATTGAACAGCCTGCTGAGATCATTGTCCGAAAGGAAAAACAACTTCGTCATAAAGTTATCCCTATAGTGAAAGTGATATGGAAGCATCGTAAAGGGTCGGATGCCACTTGGGAAGTTAAAGAAGAGATGCGCAAGTTTTACCCGAATTTGTTTAAGTGATGGTTAGGTTTCGAGGACGAAACCTTTTTAAGGAGGGAAGACTTGTAACATCCTACTTATGATAATAATAAATAAAAAGGATTGTGTTAATTTAAAAGTGTGTTAGTATTTAATTATGTTAAATACAATAATAGAGTGTGGGCTTGATTAATAAAAGATGGAATAAGGGATGGTGATGGGCCTTACTTCCATGGGTTTTAGGGTATATAAACCCCTTAAACCTTCCTAAAACCATAAAATCCCTCACTCTTATCCACTAGCCTCCCTACACACTCAAAAACACACACAAACACTCTCAAACCTTACAGACGAGATCCGCAGCAAATATATAGGAAGGTTTGTGTTAGATCTTCGATTATACAAGCAAGAATAACATTCCTAGTCGCATATTGAAGCTAACCGTATCTCAAAGTGAACCAAAAAGGTATGTTTTAAGTTAAAAGATTTTGTTTTAAGAAAGGTTTTCCCTAAGACTTGATACTAAGGCAAACCGAGTATATTTATACCATAAAAATGTAAACTTGAAGTTAAAAGTGGACTTAATGAACTAATTAGTATGTACGGCTCACTTAGAATCCATATATCAAGCTTAAATGGGTTTGAAATCAATAAAGGTTTAAACTTTATTGTTAAATAAGCTAGATCTTGGACAAGGATAGAAATGGTAAATGTTAAAAGGCAAAAGAATGGTAAAAAAATATAATAACGGTAACAAAATATGAAGTAATAATAATAATGATAGCGTAATATGGTACAATAGCGTTCGAATAAAAATTCCATTCGAATAGAAAGTCCATTCGAATCGCATCAGCCATTCGAATAGGAAGTCCATTCGATTAGTATAGCCCAGACTTAGAAGTTTATGATGAGACCTTAATGATATGGATAGGGTTAGTTAATTGATACATGCAATTTTTATATAGTTAGTCGGGCCAGTTATAGAAATCAATTACTTAAAATTCAGAAAGAAACAGGACCTAGGTGAGTTTCTAGCCTCACTTCCTTGTTATGTTTTCGTCGCTGTGTGCATACTCAATATGAATGTTAATACACTTACCTTAAATGGTAAGTGTATGCTATGATGATTGATGTGATGGTATGGTATGAATGTTATGAATGAATGCTTTTCGGTGCGTGAACGGTCTTCGGATATTGCACGTATGAATGTGTAGTGATGTGTGTCAAATGAACGCTCTTTCTATGGAACTCACAACTAAGCTTTAAATTTAGAATACGGAAACTCCTAATGACACCACACACAAACGGCAAGTGTACCGGTCGAAAGTAGTATAGACCTAAGAAGTCCGAGTATCGAACACAAAGACACGTGATAACGCCTAATGATCACTAAACCCTAGACAAGACCTTCCTAAGAATAATATTTTTTATTGGTTTTTAATATATTAAACTACTTGACCTAAATTACCTCAACTAATTTAATTAACTTAACTTAGCCTGACGAAACACTTAATGAAACTTACAGACTTAACTGCAAATGGAGAAAACGCCTGCCTAGGTAAGAATCATATTGAAGGTCTAACAAACCAATGGATTGAATGATCTCACGACACCGGTATCTAAAGATGACACAACTAAGGCTTGCTCAAGAAAGCTAGATCACCTATCGGTCTCACTAACAAACCCTAGCTTACACTTAATTGATTGTAAGAACAAACCAGGAAACGAATGCTAAGGTGTTCTAATGTCGACTCTTCTCTCGGTCTCATCGGCACATGACCCTAGTGGAAACGAATACTACGCAACCAAGGATAGAGGAACAATTTGGTTTAACTTAAACTAGACCAACTAATCGCTCACAAACCCAAACCCGACAAGAACCGAACCCGCTCTCGCGCAATCCTAATCCTAACAAGTAAAAGTTATGATACGAATTTACTTCATATCACCTCTCGGTATCTAAGGAGGTGCTCACTCTCTTAATTATGCTAATACACACTCAACAAAACCCTACGGTGATATCTACCGCAAATAATTTCTCAACACCAAGTAATGAATCAAACAAGCTAAAATCAATCAAAACTAATTCAACCAATCAAAGCAAGAGGTTTATGAATCATAGCTACTAAACACAACCTAATTCAATATTAAACCAAACTCTCAATAGAAATTCATGTCATAATGATCAAACAATCCATAAAACTCACTAAAACCTAACAATAATCATCTATCCTAGGTAGAACAAAGAAGATCAGCTACTCACGATTTTTGGACAGCAACATATACTCAATGTAAAAACCATATTAATCATCACAAACATCATTAAAATCATTCAACAGTCAATGATAATCAATAACAAACTTAACTCAATTGCAAAAGAATTCATGTTTAAAGTTCAAAATCAAAGAGTTATGAACACTAACAAGAACACAAAGTTTATGAATGTCATACTCAAGATTAGGGCTGAGTTTTGTGATGAGGAATGACCCTAGCTGCTGTCCCAAGTCGTCATTAGCTTACTTCTTCTTCCCTTGGCTCAACAAGATGCAAAAACGACTTTCTTTGGAACCCTAGAAACTGCCGATAAAAAGTTTTTTTGGCTGGTTGCTGCTGATTTTGGGATGGTTAGGGTTTGTTTTTTTGTTGTTTATTATATTATAACACATATGGGCTTCACAAAATGGATATGGTTCGGGCCTTTAACTTGATTCTTCAATAATAGTGCATAAAAAGCCTCTAAATCTCTTTCAAAGCTCGGTTTCTTTCTCTTTAAACCCGTAACCTACAAAATACATATTAATGTAATATCATACTAAAACAAGTTAAAAACATTAAATATTAGATAAATAAACGATTAAAAAAATGATAAATAGCGCGGAAAACTAGTGTGTTTTACAAAACATCATGTAGTATGCCTAGTATGAGATATCTGTGTATGAAAGTACGTAATGAAATGAGTATGTACGAAAGTATGTTTATATAAGGAAAGGTATGTATGGTTATATGATGGATGGAATGTATGGTTAAAAAGGGGAACAAACCCTAATAATATCTGCGAATGTAAGGAATATACCCTAATAATATCTGCGAATGTAGGGAACATACCCTAATAATATTTGCGAATATAGGCAACAAACCCTAATAATATCTGCGAATGTAGGGAACAAACTCTAATAATATATATGCCGAATGTTGGGAACAGACCCCAATAATATCTGCGAAGGTTATAGGGCGAAATGCTCTTTAAAACGTATATGTATGGATGAAAGTATGTATGTATGTATGTATGAAAGGTAATAGGCTAAGCATGAATATGTATCTTCAGATACGTATATATGTAAGTATGTGAATGTATTGTATGTTGCCTGATTAACTAGAACTCAATCAGTGTAGTTGACTTTTAGTTTGCACGCAGGTGAATAGGTTGTGGCAGCTCGCTTGATACGAACACTTGGCATTGGATCGAAGACCCTGGCATATCAAGGAAAATGTTATGATGTTTTATTTAACTATGTTATTTGAAAGACAAATTTGGTAAGATGTTAAACAAGATTTTTGAATAATATGTAATATATATGGTTGAAGTTTTAAATTCCGCGCAAGTTTTAATTAACTCTGATATTTAGGACTGTGTCTATGAGTAAATCCAACGTCCAATGTGATGCACCGGGAACGGGGCCTTACAAGTTTGTATCAGAGAATAAATTCGAGAGAATTAAGCATCCTACATTCTTAGACTCGAACAGAGGATGGAACTTAAGTAAGAAAAGAAAGGAGATGCCAATTCAAGAAAGCCATGTGTCGCTCAAGCAAGCTAAGTAAAGGTAAAGTACATGATTAAACCGATTTCACCATCACATTCATGTTTGATTGTATAGCACATGATTACAATTCACCATCACATTCATGTTTGATCGTATAGCACCAAATATGCATACTAAACCGATATCTCAATTAAACCTGCTCAAGCCTTAACTTCAAGTTTTTAGCAACACATGAGCATGTTATTTCTAAGATGTCAATATGGTGGTTATGCATCAAACTTTCCAGATCATAAAAACTTATAACATGGTCTTATTTCATCCTATCATCATCATTTAATAATAGCGTCCTTAACACTTCAAACAACAAAGTTTCAATAATTAGCAACTTGGTTATATTCACAACTTTCATTCAATACAAGCTTTCAAATATAGTCTTATATTATTCATGTTTATCTCATTTAACTAGCTTGAAAAAGATTTCACACAATTCATCATTCAACTTGGTCTTAGATTCTCCATTTATTAACTAACAAATGTTTCTATTCTTAGCAATTAACAACTTAATGATTCTCTTATCAACTCAACAATTTTCACAATAATGTTTACTAATATGATTCTAATCATAATTCATTAATATATTTATATATCCATGTGTTCAATAATTAAATCAAACTATTAAACAATATGCACCAATTCAAAAATTTCCTTTATTAGTAATCAACAATCTACAACATTTTAACCTTGAACATTGTTTTAGAACTGGTAAGTTGTGAACTTTCTAGCATGCAACCTATCATCAATATGAATTTCAAGTTCCATTATCTATTTTAACAATCATCAATTTATCCATTTTAACATCAAAACCCACTTAAACATCTATAATCTTATCTTAAGAACCCATTTTTAAACCAACAATTTTATTAGTTACATTTTCATGTTCTACCATTTTATCCAAAAAAAAAATTAAACATACAAATATTATGGGGTTTAAACTAACATCAAAAATAAAATTAAAAGTATCCAACGTGACCTATTTTCAACCAAAACACTCATATTTTCCATTCGGTCTTTCCAAAATCTAAACCCACTTTACTTATTTGTTTACAACTTAAGAACACCAAATAGTTTAAGTATTCAATCTTACATGTTTGTTTATCATCAAGAATCAAACATTAAACAACCTATGATCAAAATGGGTTTTAAATCCAAGTATGTATATATTTGTGTGGGTGTTCGGCTCTCTCTCTCTCTCTCTCTCTCTCTCTCTCTCTCTCTGACACACACACACACACATTCATGGCTCAATCACACACACACAAGCATTCACTAATTTTTGTTTCTAAGGTTGATTCTAACCCATTTGTGTGAAACATTACTTAATCAATCTTGATTAACCAAAAATCAACTATATATCTTACCTTGGATTTTGGGTGATCTTAGAAAATAGATGAGATTTTGATCTTGTGTGTGCTTGCTAGATCTTCTAACTCTTCTTGGTTTCTCCTACAAGCTCCTAAAATCTCACTTAGCATTCATGGTTGATTATTAATATGAGTGTGAAATATGGAAATGGTTGTGGAGGGGTTGTGGTCGTCGTGGGTTTTAAAGAAGAAGAGAGAAAGAGTAGGCTTGTGAGGTGTAAGGAGGTTTGAAAGGTGGAATGGGTTTAGTGTATACAACACACACTCTAGGCTTTGGTAACGATGATGATATAGTTTTGCAAGTAATCAAGATGTGGTGGCCATTGGTTTTGAGAGAAACAATGGGAGGGCACATGGGTTTGGGTTGGGATATTGTAGGTAAATTAATCAAAGTCTGAAACTTCCTAGTTTACGTGTTATGAATTTTAGCTAATCAGTTGAACCACGTTTCAAATGATATTTAGCAAGTTTGATCCGATATTGAATTCCTAATATAACCAGCTAAAGAAACTTAATGTTGGTGGTGGTTGGTTTCGAGTTCATACGGTGTCCTACACTGGCTTTTGTTTGCTTATTTTCTAAATTTCACGATTCGAATCTTCTAAAAATAACTTTATATATTATTATAAATGTTTTCATAAAAAATTTAATTTTTCTAGTTGTTCCTGACACTTTTGGACTTCTATCAGTTTTTAAGTTGTCGCCAACGGTCATTTCACGTGGTGTTCGTTACGCGGCAAATTTAAACTTTTCCGAACATTTAGTAATATATTTCTCATAACTTTGCAATTTGGACATTAAACGTAGATACTTTTATTTATATAATTATTTTATTACGTAATCACGGTTACATTAGTTGCTAATTTTTGCCGAGTGTCACAACTAAAGAGTCCGTCTGTCTCTCAGGGTACAACAGCCGAGGCAGTATGTACTGCCGAGAAAGGCTACGCGCCTGAGGTTACATCGGGTATACAAGTGTTCTTGAAAAGAAATAGAAAAGAATAAGATGGTGAAGGAATCGAGTAGAGAGTACTCCTCTCTAATCATATGGATTTTTGAGTGAACACTATTCAAGTACTTTCAAATGAGGCACAAAGTCTTCTAATATATACAAGAGTTGAAAGAAAATCAAATGTCTCACTTAATTAGTGACTTAATGCTATAACAAAAACTTATTAAGTGTTATCAAGCTACTCTACTCAAGAGTTTCACCAAACCAAGAGTTTCATATTATTATTACAATTAATTAATTTTCATTCACCATTTCTAATTTTCCAAAAACCCCTCACATGAATGGAGACTGATCAAAACATACATAAGATATCCAATGGAACCTCGACAATTGAGTATTGCAGGATATGTAGGTGTTAGAATTGAACCTTCCTTTGTGAAGTATACTTAGCCTCCTAGCGGTTAGCAGACGCGATTTAGTTAATCAAACCCCATTTGTGTAGACAATAATACACTTCACACAATACTCTCCCTCACATCCCCTTATTGTCTTGTCCATTATGGTCCTGGAACACTAGCGTGGTTCTGTGAAAGCTCAATAAATTGTGCATCCCACAATTTCATTCGAGCGACCTCACTTTTCTTTCACATAGGAGATTATCCATAAATCATCAAAGGCATTAAGGTTATAAACCATTAACTATACAATATGCTTAGCCTCATAACATGTCACTGTTGTTATAGGAATGGACTAGGAAGTAATGAAACTCCCTTTATAATTTAGGAGGATATATATATATATATATATATATATATATATATATATATATATATATATATATATATAGGTATTGGATCATTTCAGAAGTTTTTTTACAGCGAGAAGTGCGAGAAGTGAAGGAGTAACTCCATTAATCCCTAATTTCACTCCATTTTTTTAATGTGTAGGTGCATTTTGTAGGTGCATATGTATGTGTGTAGGTACGTATGTTTATATATGTGTACATATGTTTGTATATGTGTATGTATGTTTTTTTGTGTAGGTACATAGGATTAAATGTGGCTCGGTACATTTATATGTTTGTAGGTATGTTTGAATGTGTAATTAAGACATAAATACAACCAACCTACATATATGTATGGAACATCATATGAAATGGAGTGAAATTAAGGATTAATGGAGTTATACTTTCACTTCTCGCACTTCTCACTGTAATATGACTTCTCGCAAGATCCATCCCCATATATATATATATATGTATATATATATTAGCTTTTATCTCAACTTATATATCGGATATGCCTCCACAGTGACCACCCTTAAATATACAATTAGGTTGTCCTATTGAACTTAAATATTGGGATCTCCAGTCAACTAATTTAGGTTTTCCTTCATATATATATCCTTTTTCATGGGCTTTAATCTTATTACACAAATTCATCTTTCATCAACCCTCGGGTTGTTGGATACAAAAACATTATCTATGACTTTGTCAAGTCAATACTAGATAATTTCAATTAAGATGAGTTGTTATGACGTGTTCTGAACTTGAGAATTAATATTTCCTATTTTTATCTTTTAAGACTATAACCTCGACACTCGCCCGAATCTTGTTATAATGATTGTCTTTTGAAAAACACAATTCTCATTTCAAGGAAAATACGTCTCTATTATGCCTCTTGTATGCCATATCATACATCTCGCAAGATTCCGATTTTAACCATTTGGCATTCGAATCTCATCACTAGATTAGATCGTTATGACCATTGTGTACTCCACTAGGTCACATGTTTGCAATGTTAGATAATAATCTTTATTGGTAAAACTTACAAGTTCAAATGCAAGACACCCTCACATTTAAGTGTTATTGGATAACAACATCCAACTTCCGGATAGGGTAAAGAAAGGTTCTTCCTTTCTACACAAGTTTGAGAAATCATCTCAATTACCATTTCTATATACCCTTCTTAAATGGCTTCTCCCACATTTCTTGCATTTTGATATTGTTTGATTAAATTTTGTTATGACCACAAATCGACACTCGTGATTTGAACAAGACCGTTTCTTTGTATCGGTGAGTAAATCGATGCTTACTCGTAGAGCTACACATGCCTTGGTATAATCTTTCACCACTTGTTAGCTTTTAAGCTAAACTTGTCATAAGGTTGTTATCAAACCATCGCAAATCTAGAATGATTAAAATCACCATCTAGAACATGCCTAGAAAGTTGAGGTGTTCTTACGATCATCACAAGTTATATCATTTCCTTAGATTGAACGAAAATTTCTCTTTAAATTTTTCTATACACAAATTCATTCTTATGTTGTGTATGTTTTGAATGTTTTGCGTTAATTAGTCTTCGCAAAGCACCATAATTAGCAAATACTATTCTAGCATGCTTTAGACTACAATACTTTAGCACGTGAACAGAAGATGCATCATTCTAATTCTTCACAGCCATCACAATATCACTTTGAAACACTCAACCCTTAGTTTAGACAAATTATGAAACTTTTTCACAATCCCCAAACCTTAATATTAAGGAGAGTCTCACAAGCTATTGTATATAGAACATTCATAAATTTTTCATTCATTTAAGAAACATAACTCTTTTACCTTTGATATTCAAGGATTCACCATTGACTTATATGGAATTTGAACATAAGTCTTAATCCAAATCATTTTGATGAATACATTCATTACCAACAATATGAAAGTTAATCGTCTACAGTCACTATAATGTTGAGATAAAGTCAACTAGATTGACACTCAGTCTCTTGGAATTCACATTTGCATAAAATGATTTATACACTTCATTGTTGTCTCTTGAAACTATTCATTGAGATACTCTCCCAAAATGAAAGAAAAACTTCCACGTAGTTCAAACAAAATGGATTGGAATAGAAATGTAAGACCCTTGAAAATTAACCTTAAATAGACAGAAGTATACTACTTTTTTTTATTTATACTAGCCATCATAAGTGGCATCAATTTAACAATGTTTAACATCCATAAACAAAGTATTAAATTTAACAAAATGCGAAAGCATTGAAGACGATTCTTGTGTTCGGTTCGCATCACGACTTGATCTTCTTCCGTTTCCTTATGCTTTTAGTTATCTGATAGTTACCACCATAAAACATTTAGTAACTTATTATATAATCGAGTCATTGACTCCGAAGTGCGAAATAGTAAAATCATAAAATTAGTCTGTCGCTTAGCGCGAAGGATTTTGGAACCAACCCGTTGCGTAGCATAACGACTAATGAGTTGACTCAGGTCGGTTGACCATCTCTATCGCACTAGAGGTGCTTATGTTTTCACCCTGCTAGATTTAGTAGGTGTCTAGATTTGCAGTCCCCAAATATTACTAGGCGTCTAAATTTGCACACGTTTTATATAAGCAAATGTCTATGATACACTCCACTTAAGTTAATAGGTGTCTAGTTTTACACTTTTCTTATATTAGTAGGTGTCCATTTTCACACCCCTCTTATATTATCACATGTCTATATTTACACTCTTCTTATATTAGCAGGTGTCCAGTATTACACTCTTCTTATATTAGCAGGTGTCCAGTTTTACACCTCTTTTATATTAGCATGTGTCCATATTTACACTCTTATTATATTAGTAGGTATCCAATTTTACACCTCTCTTATATTATCAAGTTCTTGTTTTCTTTCCTTTCAAAATTCTGGTTTCTAACCCGAATTACTTGGCACGTTAAGGGTATTTCTGTCATTAACATATTTTATATATTTCAAGTAAACACTCCTCTAATATTAGTAAGTTCTTTTTTTCTTTTCATTTTTAAATCTGGTTTCTAACCCGACTTATTTGGCCCATTAAGGGTATTTCTGTCGTTAATATATATTTTATTTACTTCAAGTAAAAAACTCTTTTTTTCATCCAAGCATAAACTACTTTATGGTTGGTATATAATCACACATTGACCTCTACGATGCAATGATCGTTTATACCTTGGTTTCATTGTCAATGTCAGTTTAGGGCCATATAGACCATAGACGACTCGTTCAATTCATTATTGTGATATCCATCACTTGTGAATAAATTCAACGTCATAATTTAATTCCTCCATAGTATTAGCCATGTTTTATATAATTAGGATGTCACCTTCATCTCTATGATTTCATAAGTCATTTACACGTCGGATTTGACAAGTCCTTTATTTAAATCTCTAAAAACTTATTTTTATTATTATTCAAACCAAAAATCACACTTCTTCCAATCGTTATGTCAAGATACCTAAATCGATATAATTTTGTAACATAAAAAAATGCAACATCTAGTTACGTACCTTAAAGCTTCCCTTTTGGTTCACGTCTTGTCCGGTTCGATCTTCCAGATTGTCACTCGAGTTGCCTATAAATCACAACCAGGTTACTTATGAGGATACCTTTCTTTTTATATCCTAATTATTAACATATGCCAACGTTATCCAAAGAGTTCATATCAACCTCATTATGGCACGTTAGACATCATATTTTAAATTCAATCATTTCATCAAACACCTTGTAGCTAAGTTGTACATTTAGTTAAATTTCATAACTTTCTACCATTCCATGTAATCCTAGTTTCGTTCAAATCACACAAACAATCAATTAATATGTAAAAGCCAAACAAATAAAAGCTAATACACTACTTATTGTTCACAAAATGGGGTTTCTTCACCATATGGTTGAAAACCACTTCATTGTAGACATGAACACTAACAAACAAGTTATTTGTGCCAAGTACTTCACAATTTCAGCATTTATGATGAATTTAAGCATACATGTACTATCAATTTCATCATATGATCACAATCCATTTACTGATTCCATGTAATCTACTTGTCATATTTCACTACTCTTATCAAATATGATTTCAAGACATACCTTAATTACGATCACCAAGTTGAGATGATCACAATTTTACCCACATGAACGGGTTTTATTGCTAATTGGCCTTTCAATTTTGGGAAATAAGATGAATAAGAGGCTTCCCCTCTTTCTTTTTCCTGATATAGAACACATGTGTGTGTTTTTCTCAAACTTTATATTTTATAAAGTCTATTTTGCTTTTGCACATAGTAAGCCCCTGTACTTTGGCTAGTTATTTAAAAGGTCACATTTAACCCCTTTTAAAAGCCTTACACTTTCTAGTTAACTAGGTTAAATTTCATATTTATCATTATTCTTTTTGCCATATCACACATAACACGAGTAAACGCTTATGTTTGATAGCGTATAATATTTTGGGGCGTTACAAGAAACATCTATATATCCATCGCTATTGTAAGCATATTATAATAAATCTCATATGATTCAACTCGGTGAATTTTCGATGATGAATATCCAAGGATGTAAATATCTTATTAGCATATGTTACGGTTCACACTTTTAGTAAATCTTCAAGGATTTAAATACGTCCTTCACATATATTAATTCACAATTACTGATTTCCAATGAGTTAAATATCACGTTCTTGTGTATTTCATCTAAATACACTCACCTCATTATTTCATGACCCTATCGTGATGTGGTTATACATTTGATGTCTCGTTTTATACTTTAGTCGTTGTAACAACTCACAAGTTGTTTCTTATGAGAAATTATTTTTACACAATCCATTGAAAATTATACTCATTTTTTAACATATTTTTCCATGAAAAAAATGATCTATAATAATTTTGTACGTCACAATAAACATTGTTGTATTTAATTGTAAAACTTCATGTGTTATCCGAATATATTGAACACAAAATAATAATACAAACAAAACTACACATAAAGTGTAAAGCACTTTTTACTAATAATTCAAACGGATAATCAGATGACATCTAGACATCAAATCTCAAAGTGTTAATGTTTTCAACACTTCACCATCTGACAAATATCATCTCAATGATATCATTTTATATTATGTATTGAGGTACTCCATCAAATTGAAATCCATGCCCACATATCCTCATATCATCGTTTCAGTTTTGAAATTACACTCTTGAACAAATATGTTTAAAACAACCTCAATTTGTTACAATTACTAATGTTAAGTAGCGAAGCTTGAACAATTTATCTTGCTCACACAACAGAAGTTGTTTTCCACCATAATGTATCATCGAGAACGTTATCTTAGTTTAACATATACCACTTTTAGCAAGATTAGTGAATCATTTTCTAAAATTTAAAATATGCAAAAACTTTGTTTAAAATCATTCTAAATCATTTCCATAGTTTTGCAATATATTATATTATTATAATATCATTAAGGGTTTCAAAAACCTAAAACATCAAACAGGTTTAGATTTAATATCCATGTACTAAAACAGTTTCCACCAGACATGAAACATGTTATAATGCGCACATTATAATATAAACCATTTCTAAATGTTTCTAACGCACATGCTAGAAAATTAAATGTTCACATAAAACATTTCCAGTCAGTATAGTTTATAAAATTAACAGTTTCTAACAACCATGTTAGAACTTAAATGATTCTAACACACACGTTAGAGGAAATACAACGCATACATGAAACATTAAACGTTCAGGCAAAACCTTTTAAATTCTTGGTTTTTCTAGTGTATAGCCTAAAAGTCGCTTCATTAACATCGAGTTAATGCTTAAATTATTAGTAACTTAATGGAATGAATATAAACAAACGCACGTGGAATATTTTGTGAACTATTTCACCACAATAACATGTACGTCTCACTACAGTATTTTCTAACACGACCAATAGAAAATTTACGTTTACACATAACGTTTTAAATAAATCGTATCTTACACGCATGTTAGGAAACAAAACGTTTACAAAAACCAATAAACCCGATCTAACGTGCACGTTAGATTATTAACATTTACTAGAAACAAATTGTTTTGCTACTTTACTTAATACCATTTCTAACACAATTGTTAGAAATAAATGATTGCAAAAAATAGTTAATAAAACCATTAAAATCCCAACAGTTTTCAATACAAGTTCTAACACTGTAGTTAGAATGCAAACGATTACAAAAACCGTTTTCTGAAACCAAACAGTTGAATCAAATATTACGTTTTGTAATACGGTATAAGATTTAAGATTACACCATGATCTCTAAAATCCAAACATAAAAAGTTGTACTACGCACGTAATTTCCTAAAAGAAAATATATATAAGATTATACTCTTTAATTTTTTTTTATTTTAAACATTTTGTGAACCCAAAATCCTTATAAATAAGATTTAAGATTGTAGCAAAAATCTCACAAAATCTGTTTCAAGATCGTAGAATATGGGTCATCATATTATTAAAAATTTTAAAAATAAATATAACAACGTTATACAAGAGAAATATCGTAGTATAATACCGTTTACAAAAATGAATAACACAAAATTTTATATTCAAATTGATATGATCCAAATTCTTTGGCGGGTAGTTTAACAAATCTTTATGTAGTATCCTTGTCTTGTGTCTTCATTACATTTGGTCTTCGACTAAGCACTTGAATACAAAAAAAATAACAACAACATGTTGATGGTTATGTCTAAGGATTCTTGTTAAACACGAATCCCTTAAAACAGATTATGGATCTCTACTAAAGAGTCTTTCTGTCTCCTAGGGTACAATAGCGGAAGCAAAATGTATTGTCGGGAAAGGCTACGCGCCAAAGGTTATATCAGGCATATAGGTGTTCTTGAAAAGAAATAGAAAAGAATAAGATGATGAAGGAATCGAGTAGAGGGTTCTCCTCTCTAACCATGTGGATTTTTGAGTGAAGACTATTTAAGTACTTTCAAATGAGACACAAAGTCTACTAATATATACAAGAATTGAAAGAAAACTAATTGTCTCATTTAATTAGTGACTTAATCACTTAATTAGTGACTTAATGCAATAATAAAAACTTATTATGTGTCATCAAGTTACTCTACTCAAGAGTTTCACCAAAGCAAGGGTTTCATATTAATATTACAACAAATTAATTTCCATTCACCATTTCTAATTTTCCAACAAAAGGTTCTACAAATGGTGATACCATTTTTTAGTGTATGTTGATCTTAGATGTTGAAAGTAAGATTTACTCATTTACAGTCTTTAGCCCCTAATTTTCGCAGTTATAATGTGGATGTTAACTCTTTACAAACTTAAGGTATTACATAAATGGCAAACAAAGTAATTGCCAAACTCCCTCCCAGCCACAATTAATTTTTAACTAATTATAATATAATATAGTTGATATAATTCTTGAGTTTTAATAGTCATATAAAAAGCAACCTCATTTATAATATTACAATTTTGAGAGGGGTTGTGCATGAACTGTTGTAAACTTTGCTTCTTGGTTTGTACTGGCTTTTTCGTGGAGGTGTTTGGGTGAAACAACCACGCGTCCTGTTCAACCCACGCGTCATCTTCATGTCTCTTATCCACCACTTTCAAAATCTTATTAGGATCTTTCTTTATCATATTCGCATATAGAAATTCAGTGTAACATCCTACTTATGATAATAATAAATAAAAAGGAATGCGTTTATAAAAGTGTGTTAATGTTTAATTAAGTTAAATAGAATAATAGAGTGTGGGCTTGGTTAATAAAAAATGGAATAATGGATGGTGATGGGCCTTAGGTCCACGGGCTTAAAGGTATATAAACCCCCTTAAACCTCCTTAAAACCCTAAAATCTCTCATTCTTATTCACTAGCCTCTTTACACACTCAAAAACACACACAAACACTCTCTAACCATTTGGCCGAGTTCCAATATCCAAACCAAGCCTAGATTCTATTAGATCTTTAACTATACAAGCAAGAAACAAGTCCATAGCTATACATGAAGCTAACCCGTATCCTAAAATGTCAAAAATGTACGTGTTATATGTACAAAGATTGTGTTTTCAAAAACGGTTTGCCCTAAGACTTGGTACTAAGGCAAATCGGGTGTTTTTATGCCATAAAAATGTAAACTTGATGTTAAATATGGACTTATGGAACTCATTAGTATGTACGGCTCACTTAGAAGCCCCAGATCTAGCTTAAACGGGTTTGAAATCAATAAAGGTTTAAACTTTATTGCTAAATAAGCTAGATCTTGGTCAATGATAGAAATGGTAAAGGTTAAAAGGTAAAAGAATGGTAAAATATAATAACGGGTAACAAAATATGAAGTAATAATAATAATAATGATAGTGTTAATATGCTACAGTAGCGTTCGAATAGAAAAGTATTCGAATGGAAGGTTTTAGAATGAAAAGTATTCGAATGGAAGTATTCGAATAGAAAGTGGAAAGAATGGAAACACAAGAATTAGGTCCCTATAGAAACCTTTGATTCAGCAAGTAATCTAATCGAATAAGGATGTATATGAATAGAATTTGCCTGAAAGTCCATTCGAATAGAATCTGCCATTCGAATAGAAAGCTCATTCGAATAGAAAGCATGGTCGAATGGAATTTGCCATTCGAATAGAATATGTCATTCGAATAGAAAGTCCATTCAAATAGGATCTGCCATTCGAATAGAAAGTCTATTCGAATAGAATTTGTTATTCGAATGGAAAGTCCATTCGAATAGAACGCCCATTCGAATAGAATGTGAGAATTCGATTAGACTAGTTCAGACTTAAACTTTCTAATGAAATGTAAAAATATGAAATGGATAGAATTAGTTAATTGATACTTACAATTAATATACAGTTAGCCGTGCACAACTGAAGAAAGGGATTACCATTAACTCTGAACGTAACTAGATTCAGGTGAGTTTCTAGCCCCACTTCCTTGTTATGTTTTCGAGGTTGTGTGCATACTCAATGTGAATGTTAATACACTTACCTTAAGTGGTAATTAAGGTAAGTGTATGCCATAATGATAGATGTGATAGTTATATTTATTGATGTTATGATGAATGCTTGTCGGTACGTGAACGATATTCGGATATTGCACGTATTGTTAAGGAAGGTAATGTGTAGTATGTATGGAATGAGTATGAAAAGGAAAGTATGTATGAAATGTGTATGTATAGAAAAGTATGTAAGAATGCTTAGACAAGAAGGGATCAGACCCTAATAATATCTAAGACAGAAGGGACCAGATCCTAATAATATCTGAGATAGAAGGGACCCGACCCTAATAATATTTGAGACATAATTGATAGTATGAAATTAGTATGAAAGTATGAAAGTGTGAAGATATGAAAGAATGCATGTATGAACGTATGAATGTAAGGAAGAAAGGTAACAGGTAAAGTATTTGATATGTATCTTCATATGCGTATATGAAAGTATGTGTATGAATGTATGTTGCCTGATTAACTAGAACTTACTCAGCGTAGCTGACTTTTAGTATGCACGCAGGTGAATATATTGAAACAGATGGCTTGATGGAGACACATGGCAGGATATGAAGGGGCTAGCATCCAAGGAAGATTGTCATGATGTTTTAGCGAACTACATTTTTATTTTGAAAGACATATTTGGAAAGATGTTAAGACAAGATTTTGAATATTATGTAATATATGCTTGAAGTTTTATATTCCGCGAAAAGTTTTTAATTAACTCTGATATTTAAAACTGAGTTTATGAGTAAACCAAACACCAAAGTAGGGCACCGGGACCGGGACCTTACATTCAGAGAGAGAAAGAGGCCAGTGTTACTAAGTATATCCACAGTGCAACGTCGAGTGAATTGGAGGATGAGCGGTCGTATCCACTGTTGTATATGACACTCTACGATTTGAATCTAGCAGCGCCGACGAAAAAATTTCACAGGTAGGTAACGACCTGTTATTGGGTGCATTTGGTCATAGGATTTCGTTTAGGTAACCCTTGTTATTGGGCTTAATTGATTCTAGGGTTTCAAACACGACGCAATTTTGAAGGTACGATTTCTTATCAGGTTTAGTTGATTTTGGGGTTTCTTATTTGGTTCAATTGTATCTTGTGTTCGTTTAATTGCATTTGTATGTGCATGACGAAGTTTTAGAACTGAAGAAGAGAGTTGACATAAGCATAATGAAGTTGAAATTGACAGCAAACAGGTGAAGTTCAATTTCAATAGAGGTTTCGATCCTCATTGTATACACTCTTGATTATATTTTTTTTGATGAGTTATGTTGTTTTCTGATCTTCCGGTTGTAATGTTGTGGTGTTTCGATGTGCGTTTACAAAATGACATGAAGTATAAAATTTTGTGACAAATTGAACAGAAAAATTAAGGATTGTTAGCTAATTTTTATATTAGTCTCAATCATGAATTTTCTTACGTCTACTTACCACATACCTCTTGAAATGGGACTACTTCTAGTCTAAATTAAAACATCATAATCATGATAACTTTTTACAAAGTTCTAGATTGAAAATTGCTATTTGAAGTTGAAGGTATCACTATAAACACACATTCAAACACTCTAATTTACAAAAGAATGCCAAATCCCCACACTTATAAAGGAAATCTAAGGAATCTGTAATTATATAAGACAATTGGGTGAAAAGGATTTAAAAAAAACCTGTACAGTCATCCCTTTATAGAAATGAACAGAAAATTTATGAAACGAGACATTTTGGTAATTGCTATTAAAAGTCCTTCTAATGTTAAAATAGTAAATTTATGGCATTTTGTGTAGTTGATTTGGTATTGTTTAACCCTTATTTGGTTGATTACAGATCCAAGGTTGGCAGTTTATGACACATTACTTGAGCCATAAGGGTAATATATAACACTTTTGTGCTAAAAACAGTAAGTATTTAACACAAACAAGGTTTTCTAACCGTGCGTTGCCACGGTGGGCATGTTTGTGTGCTATATTTTTATGTTACAGACGTTGTGCAGACTCTTTGTGTTGCAAATATTAAATCTCTTAGTTAATAAAAAGAACAAACTGCAACAACATTGGCTGATACATTTCCATCATACATTTCTTGACCAGTTGTTAACAAAAGGAATTTCTAATAAGCTGCAATATCAGTCCCTTTTTTAAAAATGGTATCTTTTTTAGCATCTGTATAGTATTCACAAATAAATAGAAATTTAATAAAAAGGACATATAGTAAGAGATAAATTATTGCATTATACTAATCCTAAATACCCAAAGAGCTGAATTATGCAAAATTACATACAAACACAATGCTCCAAATTAAATGTTAGAAACAAATGTTGGTTATATCAAATTCAAAATTTGTGAAATTACAACTCAAAACTATATATAAACTTATTCAGCAAAGTTCTAAGTTCTACTTTGTTTAGTTAGCTAAATATTAAACAATAAAACCAGTCTATGATTATCTTTAAACTGGCAAAATTGATGTTGCTGGTGTACCTTGTAATTTCATCTGCCAACCCATTTAAAACTTCCTATTTGTTGCCTGTGTGTTTAGCCGTATCAAGCCAAGCTGTTTCAATCAACGATAACAATATCGAATATCTTTTCACAGTTTGATTAAAGAAGACCATAATGCAAACTTACAGCAACTGTTTATGTAAAGGCAATACCATAATACAAATTTGTTATATGCTTTTCATCTTGAAAAAGAAATTTAAATACTTGCGGTCTAAGACTTCAAGCAAAGAAAGATATCAGGTGGTAATTGTTGATGTAATAACCGGTGCCAAAAGCCATGACTACTGTAGAATTGGAAAGGAGTTGAGTGAATTATGAGGCTCATCATGGTTTGTAATTGGCATAAAGTGGTTTTAAAATTCCACAACTTGTTGGTTTATGGAGTAACTATCTCCCTACAATCAAACAACTGCTAAAAGTAATTAAAAAAAAGTAACCAACTTATGCAAACTAATGATTATTGCTCAAGCAGGCAACTTTGACTTTTTGAGTCAAAGTGTTGCTTCTAATATTAAAACTTTCGAACATAGAATCAACATGATTGCTATACCGCGCATATTGAGCATATCTGCTCCACCGTTTATTCATGTATATGTGTTGTAAACAAAATTAATTAGTTGAAAAATTGTAGCTTCAACAACTAACATGGCATGTTTGATTACACAAAAGTGAAAAAAAAACACGCGATGGCTCTTTAGATCAATGGCATGACATGAACCAAACCCTGTTTTTGACCCTCACCAAATGTTCAATATTTCTCCAATAACTAATGAAAGATGTAGAAAAATAAGAACCGCTTAGAAAACATACACAAGTTATACAACCAAAAGTCTCGTAGGTAGTCCATTCGCCTATATAAGTCATCAAGGTTACTTCAATGAAAAAAATTAGCATTTTATTATTGTTTACTATCTCTATTAACAGACTAAAAATGACGCAATCAATCAAGATATACTCCTCAATGTCATATAGTAGCATCTACCTGATTTCTCATCAATCCATCAAAAGTCTAAAGGCCCAATGCAAAGTAAAAATGTGTAACAATTAATTACCTAAAGAGAAATCAGAAGTGACAGTCTTTTAACTGTGAATAATCCCCCAACAACTCCATGCTTTCCATCCTGAAAAATACACTAAATTGATAGGCTTGAGTTTCAGAAGCATAAAAGGGGTTGTGCAGGCCGTGAAGAGAAAGGAGTATAAAGAAGGAGTTCATTAAAAAAAAAAGATGACACGGCATATACACGTACCGATTATGGGTCAAATCATGCAAGAGAGGATATTTACTTTATACGGATAGGGTTCGGTAGAAATCTAGGCAAGGATGGTAAGCGAAACCCTAACACGAACTGCTGGTGATTCGACCAATGATGACTTTGGAGCGAGACAATCATGGTTGTTGAAGAAGAAATCGTGTAAAAGCTGAGAAGTGAAAACATGTCTTGGGCAAAGGCCAAATTCAGAAACACGTGGCTGGTTTAAAACCTCCAGTTTGATGAATAATAATTTAGTGAGGTAAAACTTGCTAAACCTCACGCGTAAAAGAGCAGTATATTGTGTTTGTAAGATTGTACAATTCGCTACAGTGATTTATGTGAGTAGATGAGAAGTTGGTTTATATATATATATATATATATATATATATATATATAATTAGGTTGAATTTGATTGATTGAAATATGTTCTAGGCTCAAAATTTATTTATTTTTTATCAAATAAGTGCCAGATTATAAAAATTATATCATAAGAGATTTTATGTATTTATAAAGTTCATTTGCCGAGTTTAACCTCTTTAACCTACTTGACCCGTTTCCCTACTTGACCCGTTTCCGTTTCAAACTATTTTCAGTTTGACACAATTGAGATCATCTACATTTTATTGTAGACAAGTTTACATATCTTTTTTAACACAAACTCCCATTAACCGCAAATATATTTCCAATACTTACTGGTTTAGTTCCAATAAACATGTATGCGTGTTTTGTTAACCGGAGTGGATATTTTCAGATTATTTATCTAATAATAAGATTCACCGTTCATCGATCCAATAGTAATCCTCCATCATGATCATCTCAATTGTGGCATCCGCACCACTCAGTTGGAACAATACATGTTGTTTTGGAGCAAAGCTCAAAGTTCGATAACGGTGAATGTAACATCTCTAAAATTTCAATTCAAATTTGACAACTTAGAAAAGTTGAAGGATCAAAAATAATATATAGACAACTCATGAGAAAATATTAAATAAGGAAATATAAGAAAAATAAGGAAATAAAAATATTTATTAAGTTAAGTTTTCTCACATAAAGAAAATAATAAAAAGAAACTCCATCCCACATGGAAGGATGCAAGAAAGTGGAAGCATTTCACATGGGTATAAATAAGGAATATGGAATCCATCCCACATGAAAAGTGGTAAAGAAATGGAAGCTCTTTATAAAAGATATAATTTCCATAGTTATATTCTTTTATGCTTAGCATGCACCAAGAGGTCCTAGCGAAGGGTGCGAAGCACCCGACGCGCTCGGACTTGGGCGAGGACGAGGACGAGGAAGATGGCGAAGGCGACGGCGAAGGGCGTTGGGCGCAATCTGGCGCTTTGATGACGCACTTTGCACTTCGCACGCTCGCATCACCGCGAACCGCCTTAGTATTTTTGGACAACGAGAATTAGACCCAGACATGACAAGCTACTAAAGTAAAGGGATTAAAAATGAAAAATGGTATTCAGGGACCCATCGCGATACGCGATGAGTCCAAGAACACGGCCATCGCGTATCGCGATGATCCGTGATGACCAAGAGACACGTGTTACACTCGGGTGACATGTAGCAGCAGGGCAGGACACGTGGCAGACGTGTCAGACCACGTGGGAGACGTGTCAGGCCATGTGGCGACATGTGGCGTTCATGCAGAAGTGGCGGTGTCGCTATACGCGACAGCCACATGAAGAACTCCATCGTTTATCGCGATGGAGTGTAAAATTGGCTATAAAAGGGAAGGCTACGGCTCATTCTAACACACACATTCCCATTCTCTCTCTAGAATTACATTATCTCTCTACCTCGTTTTACGTGACAAGCACCGTTTTGCGTACCACCGATGTATAATATCCCAAAGATCTAAACGCGTCGATACATCGATTACACACAAAATTAAATACACCATCTATAATACGATACATCAATACGAAATCGATACATTAAATATAGACTTTACTTATAAATGCTAAATGTATATTACATCTTCTCATTACTTATATCTGTTTATATTTATTTAGTGAAATGGTCGATCAAATGGATCAAGATCCACCTGTTGTTCCTCAAGAACAAGAACAACCACAAGATCAAGACCAACCTCAGGAACAAGAAGAAGTCCAATTGTTATCCTTTGACAAGAAGCACAACATCTGTGCTTATGTTGATTCAGACGTTGCTGATGAAGCTCTGTTTGGGGCTATGTTAGCATTTCTACGTCATTCAGTGATACATTATGCTATAACTGCCAAACCTAAGGATTATCTGAGTATTATTAGGCGGTTCTGGAATACTGCTGAGTTCGTTGACACCGAGAATCATATTCGAGCAACAATCAATCAAACTCCTATAACTGTGGATGTTGATGTGATTAGGAGGGTGCTTCGGTTTGGGGATAATGATGATAACCCAAGTGAGTTTGATAAGAGGTTAATCAAGGGCCTATTTACAAGGGTATTTTATGGTAGAAATATTGACGATTCTATGTTTAACAAGAATGGACTGTGCCCACCTTACAAGTATCTTTTACACGTACTGATTCATTGCATGGGTGGTCGTAAAGGTGGTTTTGATGAATGCCGTATAAGTTTTCAATTGGCATTTGTGGCTCTTATTCTCAACAACCCATTCAACTAATCAGAAATGGTTTTCGATCATCTGAAAGAACAAGTTCAGCAGACGGCTCATAAGAAGAAGTTCTTGATGTATCCCCGATTTCTACAGTTGATAATTCAAGACCTTATTCCAGACTTGGTGATTGATCGAACGTTAGTGAACGATGTCCTTGATCTAGAACACATGAAGGCTGACACGGTGCGTAGAATGACGATTTATCGTAAGGAGAGGCCACGGGACAAACGGATGATTGGTCATATCATTAACCCTGATTATGTATGTCCTACCGAGGATCGCTGGATCCATGATGACTCGGATTCCGAGCAGGAGGGAGTGGAAGGTGGGAACGATGGTGGTAATGATGGAGGTGATGGTGGTAATGGAGGAGATGGAGATGGTGGAAATAGTGGAAATGGTGATGCAGCTCTCCGAGAACAACAAGCTGCTGTTGAAGCTGCGTTGGCTGCTACCATTGCAGCTCAACGTTAACGTAAGCGTAAGGGTAAAGGACCAGCTTCTGAAGTTCCAACAAAGAGACGTGTATCCACTGGAGCTGGTGTAATCATTGGTGTTCCACCGTCTCGTCCTGTAATTCCTCAACGCCCGGTAGTGCCAATTACTACTCGCACTCCGGAGATGACTTTGACGACGACGATGGTACCTCACGAGCAGTTGGGTATGATTCCACAATCGGCCTTAACTGAAATACCATTGCCGTCTGCTACACTTTCTACTGTTCCTCCAACACCGTCAATGAGGCCTCCTCCACGTAGTGATCTCTCATTATGAGAATTACAAGGCCTTAGGGACCAATCCAGCCTGTTCATCCGTCTTTGTATGCTATGCCACCAAACCTTCAGACAGACATGCTTTTGAATCTTCTTCATTTGTATGAAAACCAAATGTCTTCCCACCGTATGAATCAAGAACGCTTGATGGAGAACCAGAAGAAGCTGCCCAGCTATGTTTCTTTCTGTCAAAAAGAAACAAAAGCCCTACGTGAGATTGTTGAGTCTCAGGGGGTGAAACTTAAAGAACAAGAGGATCTGATCTTGCAATTGACTTGCAAAGATGATGTTTTAAAGAAGATCAAGAAATATGAGGAAGATCATGATGAGTCTGATGATGGAGGTGAGCCTAAACAAACTCAAGACCCAGCTTCTGGTGCGAGTACGAGTTCTGTTGATGATTCAGGCAAACAAATCATTGTTTATCATGACTATTCAGCTGCCAAACCAATTGAGATGATTGAGGCCGATACGGTTATATTTATGGATGATAAGGGGGTGATTAGGAGCATGGTGAATGCTGATGAGATAGCAGTGGGGCAGTTTGTTGATAAGTCGCTGACACAAGAGCAGATTGCGATCCTACTTGGTCTAAATGAAGATGAGATGACCGTGTTAGAGACTGAGCATGACGCTGAGATAATCAATGATGATGAGATCTTGAATGATCCTACTATGGAGATGAGGACGGATTTTATTTATGAGAATGAGGAAGTTGAGATGGAGGATGTGACTGCTGAGGATTACCCTGATCTGTTTCAACACACCAATGTTGATCAGGGTGCTCCAGTGTTTAATGAAGAAACGGTTAAAGAAGCAGAAGACCATCTTGAGAAGAATTCCAAAGGCAAGAATGTCTATTCTGATTCGCCTCTCGACCCATATCTTGAGGAGATTAATAGTTGGTTCAGTCATAAGAAAGTTGGCAAGATTATCAAGGCGTATCGGTATGTTGATCAAGAACGGAAAGATGAAGCTGCAGTTTGGGTCAAAGCAAACCAGAAGACCTCATTTAAGGCCGTGTCAAAGGTGCAAGGTAATATTATTTCTTGGATGTTTGAGTCTGATCTTAAGGTATGTATTGTCAAATGGGAGAAAGGCGTCCAGTACTACGAAAGGATGTCTGATGTTCTTTCATTACCGAGATGGGACGTACGTACTCGGGCGTACCGTCCATTCATTAATAGAGGTGGGAATAAACATGCAAGTTGGTTTCACCAACATCTGCTGTTTGAAGTGAACCACGGGTTCAAATTTTTTAAACCACAGATTCCCATCCGTAAGCGTCTCAATGAGATTGACCCAAGGACTGGTTGGAAGAAGTTGGTTCTTAAAGTAAAGCTGCCGAAAACGATGAAGCGGGTGCCAGTGAAGACAATGAACCAACACATGCATCTATCCTTCAACCGCTGGTACTACGATAATCGTACTGGCGAGGCCGTCATTGTTCTTGGTACAGGGTTGAAGACTGAGCTGATAAAGATCATTAACCCGATGTGGTTGGTGAATTTAACCGAGACTGACATTGATGTGCTACACAAGAACAGGATTTTGTTTGAGCTCAATGAAGACTATGACCTGGCTATGAAATTCCAACGCGTTGTGCGTGTTTGTTATGAAAACGGAATCATAGTTGCAGAGACTGGCAGTCCAAGCGCTTCAAGTAATTTAAAGACAAAGAGCTCAAGACGAGGGGGTGTCTGTTAGTGCACGGTTTTGCGTCTCGAGTCTTTGTATTTATCTTTAACGTATTTTTCGTTTTGATTAATGTAATAAAATATTATTGTTTTAAGTTAGTTCGTTAATTGTAAGGTCTAGTTCGCTAAGGATGTTTAGCGAACTAAGACTTAAGTTAGTTTCCTCCTGATTCGTTAAGGATGTTTAACGAATCAGGAGATGATTCGTTATGTTATATATCTATTTATGTATGTAACGAAGCAGTGTCTAGTTCGCTAGGGAATGTTAGCGAACTAGACCTATCTTCTATTTATATCTGAACCATGTTCACAATTAAGTTAAGTTTTGAGAGTTAATTAACGAAGTTCTATCAAAATCTCTCTCGATCTTCATCTTAATATTATACACACATACACATACTAATACTGATAATATATATACTATAACATATAATCAAACGTATCTATGAGCTAGATTCGTATTTAGGATTAACCGTAGTCACACAGATCTAAGATCTGGTTATTGATTAAGGATTGATCTAGGATCAAACAACCGACCCGACAATCATAACCTCGTAATCCATGCCAAATACCCGGTGTTTTCCTCGAAGTGCGTGCCAACCAGAAGTATCCCGACATTCCGTCTCGTAGTACTTGCACAACCCGACAACACCTACACATCACCTCGATTTGCTTGCCAAGAAAGTTGGATCAAGAACGCCTCGATAAACGTGCATATAGAGTAGAAGTGCTGCCCATATAAACTTAGGACTATCTAACTTAGAATACCGTTCGAGGTAGGGGTTCTGCCTAAGTTATTATTTTATTATAAATGGCTTAGACCATAGTCGGAGATATAGCCGAACCTTGATTACAATTTAGTATTATATAACTTTTCTTAAGCAAAGGTTGTAGTCAAAATATTGTTTCTTCTTGATTAAGAAACGTAAGCAAGTATATACAAAGGATATAATTAAAATAGTATTTCTTTATTATTAAGAAATATAAATATTCAAAGAATATAAATAAATTAATGTTTCTTCTTGAAGAAGAAACTCGGTATAAACGTTTCTTCCTGAAGAAGAAACATAGTATATGATTGGTAAATAAACAAGATGACTAAAGGTCCAAATGTTTTATACCAACAAATGTTTTTATCAAGGTTAAAGCTATACAAAATGGACTAAAGGTCTGAAGCTAGATCGACGAACTAGTTATTTATACAAAAGGTTATTGTCGTACTATAGGTCTGAGGTAACAAGTCAAGAAGCAGAAAACAGAAAACAGGAATCAGTATCAGAAACTGATTATAAACAAAAAAGGTAAATACGCCCTAAACATTTTACAAACTCTTTTAGAGTCAGAAGTTTGCATAGGATTTACGAATCCTTAAAACCTTGTGTTACAATAATAAGAAACGGACACTATGATTAAGAGTATACATGTGTCTGGATCCATTCATACATGGTGACTCGGCATTTTCTCGAGGCCATGCAAATCATCAACATGTCTCCGGAAGCTTGATGAGAAATGATTTGTATATATAACTGATTGTACAAGGTACTTAGGGTAATTTGATCCCAATGTAGTTGGGTGCCTAATGAGTAGTCACAAAGGTATTATTGTTGGTTTCTCAAATGTATTGAAAAGATTTTTACAAAGAGTCAGCGCCATTCACCAGCTGTGTGCTGACGTATTTTCTAACTATTTTACAGGAAAACAAGAAAGGTTAGAACAGACAAGCAAGAAGGAATAGAAGATTGGAGTTATAGTCATTAGATGCTATCTGGTGGCTCAGATATTTTATTTCAAAATATTATAAAGAGTTATGTTCTCTAAAAGAAATGAATTTGAAAATATCAAATGGGTATGTAGGTTCCCAGCCGGATCTACACGAGATATCACGTACTACGCAGGTGCGGAATCCCTACGTAAGACGTTACGAGTATAGAAAACAATATGATTAACACACGATAATCAAACACGTTGTATACCAACCTTAAACACGTGATACGAAGATCACTTGATTACAGACTCTCTCTGACTCGAATACACGAAAACTGTAAAACTGAATTAATTATTAATAAGCCGTAACAGATGGCTTATATAATCACGACAACTTCGCCTGGCATGTTCAGGCGAAGTTGTTACTAACTTCGCTTGTCTAACAAGTTCGCCCATATCAGCGAACTTGTTAGCAACTTCGCTTATACAAAACATAAAATATTACAAACGCAATTACAGACACTAGACACTGAACTACTGACATTATGCACCAACAGACTCCCCCTTGGCAGTAGCTTCATCTCTTTAGCTTCAATCACGTGTCTTGTAATCTTCAACCTTGTATCTTCACGCATGCACTCCTTCTCTAACACAAACCGACACAACTCTTTGATATTTCCTCGCTTCATCTTTCCAAGCAGGAATATAAAAGATTTTCTTCTCGTTGAGCACCTGCAGATCAGCTTGCGATAAGTTTACCAAATGCATTGGATCGTAAACTCTTAGTACCTCTTGCTCATCCTCGTCTTCCATCACCGCCTCAGCTGTCTCACAATCTACAAACCACCACTTTAGGTCTTTAAGCACATCCTTGGGCATAAGCTTCATCGGTACTTCTTTCAAACACCGGATCGGTTTATACTTCATAATCATCCAAGGCTTTCCATCAGCTCTCAAACCTCTATCCTTGTCTTCAACAAGTTTTCCCTTTTGTGGCTTCAACAGCTCAAACTTCTTCTCTTTTATACTTTCTTTCCATACAATTTTCCCAATAACTCTAGCCATATTATCGTCATTTCGATTGATTAACCCCAATCTGGCTAAGTCTTTCACTTCACATTCCGGCAGTGTATTAAACGATCTTAACAGTCTTTTAAAATACTGAACACCGTCATACCTTTTAATCACGAAGAGCCTCAACTGCTCATCATAGATCCAGCAAATAATCCCTTTCTTCGCTTCAGCATAGCCTTTAATGTTGTAACTCTTCTTAAACATTGTAGGGACCGCCGGTTTCTTCGTTTTGACGAACCACTGAGCATAGCCTTCCTTCCATCTAGGCTGCTCTTCCCATTCAGACTCATCGCTTCCAATCTGTTCACTCATATCGGCTTTCTCAACATCTGGAATGTCATGCTCCACATTCTCTTCTACTATCTCTCCCTCTTCAATCTCTGTATCCATCACAATCTCTACACCAATTTTCTCTATCACATCACTCGGTAGAATATCATCATCACCAACCAAGTCATCAACCATCTCCTCTTCGTCCACTACCACCACATCATCACCAGCTGCAGTTGTCGACTCCCCCTGAGTTGTGGAAGTTCCAAGAGCTTGATCAGTTCTTGGTAGCTCACCACCTGCATCTTTTGACGCATTGGGATCATCGTCTCTATCATTCCTTCTCTTGGTCCTCAACTCGTCGCCTTTACAGCTCGTCTCCCCCTGAGATGCCAAGAACTCCTTCAGAGCATCTATGATCTTTCCATGTTCTACCAGCAGGGACGACTGCATCTGATTCTCTGCAACTAGGCGTTGAATAGCCTGGGTCTGGATAAGATTCACCCTTGATTGTTCTGCCACGACCCGTTCAAGTGCTGCTATTCGTTCTGAGTCTGAGAGGGTTGCATCGAAATCGAACCTCATATGTGAAATGTCTTGAGTGTACTGAGGAGGGATTTCCGATGTCACCGGGACCTCAGAAGTAGAAATAGACGTAACCGCAGGTGGTATCGTCACCGATAGCCCTGCAGTGGCCACAACAGTCGACTCAATAAAGCGTGCCACGACCTCCGATGGAGTAACAGTCGGAGGCGGCAACGAAACGATCACGGGAGCCGAAAGTTGGAAAGTAGTGGGTGGAAGGCCGAATGTAGATGAGGTAGCCACCACGGGAACACCCGTAGCGCTTGGCCTTGTAACCTGTAGGGATGAGGGAACCATTGTCATACCGGATAGTGCTGGTGGAGTGAAACGTACCACCCTAGAGCTTTCACCGGCTCCTGATCCTGCACCTATCCGTTCCCTTCTTAACCTTCTTATCAACTGTTGTACCTCTTCCTCAAAGTCTGACTCGTCATCATCATCTGTTCTCTTTCTTTTCCCATGTAGTCTTTCTCGAGTCACCATAATCCTTCTCGCCTCTGCCACTTCATCATCAGAATCTGAGCCAGCCACCGTTGTAGCTGCCCTAGTAACATGCACAGTCGAAGCACGTTCAACCTGGACCTGAACGTTCTCCTCTGGATCCACCCGATCCATATCAAAGAAGCCTTGACCGCCAAATTCTGCATCAAGGTCCATGTTCTCCTCCGGTGACACAACAGGAGCAGCAGGTATAGCTTGAGGTGCTCCTGCCTGTTGTGGTGCCGGGTCCCTAAATTCATCCCCACGAGCAGGCACATACCCCGGGTTGATTAAGTACCCAAAGAGTGGAGTATGGCGAGGACGAAGCTCAGGTTTGCTCCTCGCACTGGAGGATCGACACTGGGCGAAGATCCGTTTGTTCACACTCTCTACATATCGGATCGGACGACGCTGAGGAAGTGTTGGAGCAACATGATTCAAGATCATTTGTAGGAATCTTGGATACATGATGAATCGCTCACAGCGCCATCGCTCTTCGTTGACGATCAATCTCATAAAAGACCATCTGACTAAAGCTGAATCGCTTGTTGTATGTCAGAGCAGTCATCGCTGACTGCATGGTCGTGCCCATGCCATCAGTGCCCGCCTTTCTCCCTGACATGCATACTATCATAACATGCATGAGAAAGCGCCACTGGTCAAGTAGGAATCCCTTCCTTCTCTGCGAATCCCCCAAGGGACCTGAATAACCCATCCTCAAAAATGCTCCATCGCGGAAAGGAGCTACAAACTCTGTCGGGTCATCCCTTGTCTCGTTTCCAAACCGCAGAGCCGCCCGGATATGTTCAGAAGAGAACTGAACCATCTGACCGTTGACTGTTGCGCGCATCACCGGGGGTTCGACTCTACAGTCGTATTCCACGGTCTGCCAGAAATCCTCAATGTTGGGTAAGGATATCGGCAGAGTTGTTGTAATGGCGTGGAATATCCTCGAGCGTAAAAGGAATGTGATGATTTCGCGGAAATCATCAACTCCGCTCGCTTCCGGGTCTAAGGTGATATACATGTTGTGACCCGGGAAGAACTGTCTTTGTTGATCACCTCCGTCATCACCGCCTGCACCACCTGCTCCAGCAATAGCAGCCATATCTGCAACAAACAGGTTAAGTTAGATAAACGTCAAAGCGAATCACAAGTTCGCCTGTTACCATGAGCGAAGTTGTGATCAATTCTGTATAGGCGAAATTAAAGGTGAGGCGAAGTTGGAAAACAACTTCGCTTCAACTTGAACTTCGTCTGAAAATAGTTAAGTAAAATGGTCCAGGCGAAGTTACGGATAACTTCGCCTAATCACAACATCGCCTCATAAACTGTTTCAAAATCAATAATCAGGCGAAGTTAAACCTCAGGCGAAGTTACGGATAACTTCGCCTAAACTGTAACTTCGCCGAATTTGAATCGGCAACAGTTAGGATTTTGAACGACGTGTAGATGATGATTTCGGATATCAAGGACTCCGAAATACATGATTTTATGAAGTTTTATACGTTCAAGTGGTTTACTATCACGTAAAAATAAGTTTGAAAATCGGGATTTTAGGTTTCAAATAATCGAGGTCACGAAACGGGTCGTATCGACCTGTGATAATCATTAACGACAATGATTATACGAATATGGAACCCTACACACCTTTAATCGACAATGAAATCGAGAAAGAAACACAGAATGATTGATGATAATAGAATCGATAAGTTCGCCGAGGTTTCTGTGAGTATAAGTTCGCTGGGTTTTGAAATAAATGAACAGTTTGACCTTTAAAGTCCTTTATATAGGGTCACAGATGTATCGGCGAAGTTGTGGATAACTTCGCCTATCAGGCGAAGTTATGCAGAACTTCGCTGAAATTAAAAATTTTTCAAAACAAACCCCATAATTTGAACAATTTGCAACCCCATAGTTAGAAAACATCCTTTAAAGCGTTAAATGAAACGATCAAGACCAAGTAACCAGGTATAAAATCATACAACTCCAAAAATAAAAAAACTTTTAAAATAAAGGTACACGGGATCAAATTTCAGTCTCGACAGGGACTACCATGTTTTAGAAAAGATCTGAACAGGAATCATACTAATTTCGTGACTGTCACACAGATCCGTGTTCAGCTGTATTATGACATAAAGAAACAGGTTGTAAGCAGGTAATCTACTTAGAATGGTTTTCATCGTTTCTGTGATACGAGTTAGGTTCAATTAAGCTCAAAACTTAAGTGGGCAACAACTCAGAGATTATGATGCCTCCTATCTATTCTCAAAGCGTATTTGGCTTTCCCCAAGTCACCCCGAATTGACCTTGACCCGTAGTGTCTGATTAAGTAGTGATTACACTTCGATCTTAGACTCTGTTTCCCGTTCACCTTCTTGCATCTTGATTGAGAATCATTAACCTTATGAACTCTAGAATACACACATTTTTTTTTATTTAATCTAACATATATATACACAACTTCAAGTAGAAAATAACTGCAAGTCCCGAATCTGGATCACTGCAGTGTCTTGACACGCTATCTTCACGGGACTCAGAACACTCACGGGCTCGTGTATGACTGGGTAATCGCTTTTCTGCCTATCATTTGGAAAGATATGTATGAAGACATGCACAACTCTTAAGGAGTTTCCACATAAAATCGAGTAGATTTAGTTAGTATCACTTCTACTTTTACGCACAATAAAAGCTACCATGACATACAATGACTGTTCTAAAGACTTTTAAGCCTAATAACTTCACTAGTTAAGCACACAGAATCAGTATATCTATCAATTTCCAAGGTTAGACCAATTTTCTGTTAAACATAGTAAAGTAACTTCTTACGAAGTAGTAGACTTGAAAAATAATTTCATCTCCCGAAAAGAAAAATTTAACTTCTATCGCCCCGACCAAATCAAAGTCTTCAGGTTAACGGCTATCCCGAAGATCCAATGGATCAGCTGGACCGACCACATACTAGTATGTGTCCTTCTAACTAAGTATGATCGACTAATTTTCAGCGAAAGAATGAAAACTCATCATAAACTGCCCCGGTCACTTTCAGTCATCTGGTTAATGGCTATCCTCATATTCTACAAGTAGAAATGAGGACCAAACATATCCTAAGACATGTCCTTCAAACTGAGGCAACCGACATAAATCTAAGCGATAGTGACGTATTTTTTTTTTCTTTTTTTTTTTTTAAACAAACATAAGAAAGCACGGTTACTCGGGATTGATCATCCCATTCAGCTCAACAAGGTTTTGAAATCTAGATTTGTCAAACGCTTTCGTGAATAAGTCAGCGAAATTATCTAACGTGTCAACCTTTTCGAGCTCAATCAGCTTCTTCTCAGCACAATCCCGTATAAAATGATGACGTATGTCAATATGTTTAGTTTTACTTTGCTTCACGGGATTGTTAGTTACTGAGATAGCAGCAGTGTTATCAATGCAAATAGGAGTAAGTGAAAAATTCAGACCATAGTCGCGCAACTGTTGTTGAATCCAAAGAACCTGGGAGCAGCAGTTGGATGCTGCCATGTATTCTGCTTCACAGGTTGAAATTGCGACTGAAGTCTGCTTCTTGCATTGCCACGACACCAATCTGCCACCAAGAAACTGACATCCACCAGTTGTAGATTTCCGACTCTGATTGCACCCTCCATAATCAGAATCTGTGTAAGCGACTAGCTCCAAGTCTCCTCCTCTCGGGTACCACAACCCCAGCTTCGGCTTGCCCTTGAGATACCGCAGTATCCTCTTCGCACCCTTCAAATGAGATTCTTTTGGGTTTGCCTGAAAGCGTGCACAAAGACAAACAACAAACATTATATCAGGCCTAGAAGCAGTTAAGTACATTAAAGAGCCTATAATAGCCCGATATTGGGTTGGGTCCACGTCTGCATCGTTATCTGAATCAGCACCCAATTTGTGATTGACGCAGACTGGAGTTTCATATGGAGTGCTGTCCTCCATCTTGAAGCGTTTGAGAACATCATGGACATACTTCGTCTGATGAATGAACATCCCGTCTTTCTTCTGATCAACATGCAATCCTAAAAAGAAAGTTAGTTCACCCATAGCACTCATTTCAAATCTCTTCTTCATGACGGCCTCAAACTCCTGACACATGGCGACCTTTGATGCAGCAAAGATAATGTCGTCTACGTAGACTTGCACCAGTAGGAAGTCGCTTCCTTTTCTCTTGAAGAACAACGTGCTATCAATCTTACCTCTTTCAAACTCATTCTCAAGCAAGTAATCGGATAACGTTGAGTATCAGGCACGAGGTGCCTGATGTAGTCCATACAGCGCTTTACTTAGCTTGTACGCGTGATCGGGAAAGTCAGGGTCAGGAAAACCCGGAGGTTACTCAACATACACAACCTCATCGACTTTACCGTTTAGGAACGCACTCTTCACATCCAACTGAAAAACTTTCATCTCTTTATGAGCAGCAAATGCCAAAAATAGCCGAATGGCTTCCAATCTTGCCACAGGAGCAAATACTTCATTGTAATCAATCCCCTCTTGTTGATTAAAGCCTTTAACAACCAGCCTCGCCTTATTCCTAATAACAACCCCTTTCTCATCTCTCTTACATTTGAAGACCCACTTCGTGCCTATCGCATGCACATTTCTTGGTTTTTCAACCAAATTCCATACTTCCATTTTCTTAAACTGAGCTAACTCTTCTTGCATGGCTTCGACCCACGAGCTGTCCTTCAGAGCCATTTGATAGTTCTTTGGTTCAATCTGGCTGATGAAGCAGGTGTACAAGCATTCGTTGATAATGCCCGTGTCTTTAATGCTTGTGTAAACACAGGTGTGCTCATTCACGCTTTTTCTTGTTTGTACACCGGCGGACAGATCACCTATCACATTCTCCAACGGGTGATTTTTGTGAATTCTCGTAGTCGGAACCGAACTGACATTTAGATTATCTTCCAAGTTCGAAGATAGCTCATCCATGGTTGATTGATGTTGAGAGTGAAACGGATTGATGAATTCCTCTTCAGTAGAGGCAGCAGGGGTATTGACAGCATTTGACGAGGAAGGCTGACATTCATCATACTGTGGTCTTTGCACCAAAGTGTCTTCCTCATCGCATATCATCTTCGTAGCAATTCGTTCCTCATCTTCTGCAAAATACAAATAAGGCATGTTAAAAGATTTAAAAAGTCTATCATAGTCAAAAACCCCAGCGGGTCCCGTGCTTGGTTTTGGTGATTTGTAACCGAGATATCACGTACTACGCAGCCGGATCTACACGAGATATCACGTACTACGCAGGTGCGAAATCCCTACGTAAGACGTTACGAGTATAGAAAACAATACGATTAACACACGATAATCAAACACGTTGTATACCAACCTTAAACACGTGATACGAAGATCACTTGATTACAGACTCTCTGTGACTCGAATACACGAAAACTGTAAAACTGAATTAATTATTAATAAGCCGTAACAGATGGCTTATATAATCATGACAACTTCGCCTGGCATGTTCAGGCGAAGTTGTTACTAACTTCGCTTGTCTAACAAGTTCGCCCATATCAGCGAACTTGTTAGCAACTTCGCTTATACAAAACATAAAATATTACAAACGCAATTACAGACACTAGACACTGAACTACTGACATTATGCACCAACAGGGTATTTAAACCCGAGTTTTCATTATAATAATATTTAAAGACTTCCGCTGAAAAAAACTTGTTTTCTCAAACATGCTTTGTAAACATTGAAAGGATATTTTAATCCAACATTTTATGAATAAATATATTATATTAAAAGACTTCCGCTAAACAAACCGGCAACTCTGATGTATTTACAAAACAGGTACCAACTATTGGTCATACTCCTAGGCCCTAAGTCGGGGTGTGATAGGTTGGTATCAGAGCCATCAATCTTAGCGAATTTGGTATTTAATTATACCTAGGCTTTGATTAAGGATAAGTTTTGGAAAACTTATATTACAAATACCGATTCAAACAAACTAGATACTTAGTTGAAAATTATCAAGAAATTATTCAAAATTAATACGGATAAGATATAAAAAATATAAATAAGATAGGAGCATCTCCCTATCCTTAAATCTATCGTCGCGCAGATGTCCGATTGTCAATCTAGCCAAGGATCATGTCAGCCTCTATCTGGTAAACGTAAAGGATTTATGGGAACGTATTTTCTCCCAATTCCTATATCAAGCGATGAAAGTACATGCCAAACAAAAATTGAGGAAGATTCAGATTCATTCGATTCTAACATTCCGCTAGCTCAGATTATTCCAAATCGGAATACGTATGGAAACGTATCAAGTAGATCGAAGAAACCAATGATGTCAGGGGAAAAAGAAGTAATGACTTATCTGGAAGAATATCCTCACGGACAGGAATATTTTAATTTTCCGGCAACTCAAGATCGTTACTTTGCTCACACTCAATTTTGAAGAAACAATGATGGAAATAGAAGTGGAAGAAAAAGAAATGGAGGCTAGCAAAAACATCAAGAAAGATAGCAAGATTAAGAAATTTGTCATTCGTTGGAAGAAATAAAACCTTAGTAATTGTAGAGAGTATAATTGTAACAAATAATATACAATTTTATAACTATAATAAGATGAAGAAAAGATATGTTTTGAATTCTTCGAATATTAGACTTATCTTTTACAAATTTTATTGCAGTATGTCAAGAGAGGAAAGTGAAACTCTCACAAAAGTCCTCCTAAGAAAACTGTGAATGAAGAAAATGTTGAAAATAAAGATAATGAAATTCCCGCCCAATATATGGAAGGAATTCAAAAGATGATTAAGAAAGCTATCAAAGACAATTCTATAAATCAAAGTCAACCAAAATTCAACAAGCGAAGTAAAAGTAAATCTGTACATTCAATAAAGGAAGAGGCTCATTGATGTGTTGTAAAACACCGTTATTTTCTGTACCTTTTATCATCATTTTTATTGCTTAATTATCTAATAAGTAAATGTTTTGGTTTGTTTTGACATGATCTTACAAAGTTATATATCGTTCGTAGGTTGCGGGTTTTAAAGAGAAAAAGAACCAAGTTAAGGCCCGACCCAAGCCCACAAGATCCAAGCCTTACATGTTATTATATTAAGATAACTAAAAAATAAATAAAAAAACCCTAAGCTAAGACTTACCTGTTGCGATCGGAATTGGAGAAAACAAAAGAATTAAAGTTGTTTGTGTGTGGCGGCTAGGTTGGTGGGTTTTAAGGAGACACACATAATTTTGGTTTTTTGTTCAAAGTTCACGTGGCCAGGAGGTTGGTTGCAATTCAAAGAAAGAAAATTAAACAAACATTTTTGTAGCGGAAGGTGGGCGCCTGTTTTCATTAAGTGGGGGTAGCTTACTTGGGAGGTGATAGCCATTGTGAACATGACGGGGTGAAGGCAATGATAATTTTGAAGAAGAAACGGAACATTGTTTGGTTTGTCTCTTATTCGGTTATATTTGTTACAACTTTATTTACTTCATTCAATAATTGTTAGACATGAGTTTGGCTACTATTTATCTTAATTCTTTTATTATTATGAGTAGCTAAACTATTTGAACTATCTAGGTTGAGATGATTATTGACATTGCTTGATGGTTTATTTGGTTTTGACTAATTACACGACGTATTATTATTGAAAGCTTTATATAATTTAATCTTTGATGTGTTAAATATTGCTTCTATATAATTATTGCTTATTGATTCCGCGTATGACTTTGATTGAGTGATTGCGTGTCGTTCGGTTAGGGTTCTACGTTTAGGTCTTAGACTTGGTGTTTTTGATCTGTTTGTGGTTAGCGCTACCATAGGAATCTTGAGTGTGATTAATTATTAAAATTCAATAGTTTCACCTTCCTTGCGACCGAGAGGTAATAGGGAGTCGGTTTGTCTCGCATCTTTATTCGGTTAGGTTAGAATTGCGCGAGAGCGAGTTTTGGTCTTGTCCGGTTTAGTTTTGCGTGCAAATAAGTGTCTTAGATCAAATTAAATACTGTTACCCCTTTATCCCTATAATTGCTAGTACCAATTTTAAGAGGGTTTTGTGTCGTTGAGTCCGAGAGGAGATGCGTCATTAGGGTACCTTAGTAATATTTTTCCCGGTGCATTTATTCAATCTTCTTAGATTTGTGAGGGTTAGTTGGTGAGACCGAGAGGTAATCTAGCGAACTTTAATGAGCCTTAGTTGATTATTTTAAGATCCTGGTGTCGTGTGATTAGTTAATTCCGTTAGCCGTTGAACCGTCAATAGGATTCTTGCCTAGGAAGTCGTTTCTCCACATTTGTTAAAACCACGTTTAGTGCAGTTAAGTTTTCTTGTTAGTTTCGTTAAGTTAAGTAAGTTAGTTTTAAATTAATTAAAATAAAATAAAAAAAATAATAAAATCAATTACAAATATTATTAGGGTAGGACTTGGATTATGGTATATTATTTGAGCCGTTCTCACGTGTCGTCGAGTTCGATATCCGGACTTTCCTCATCTTTGCTATACGCGATCGGTACACTTGCCGTTTGTGTGAACTAGGATAGATTGTTTGGTTTTTAAAGCTTAGTTGCGATTCGTGTTTTATTTATATATATATTTTCGCACATCACTCATGATAGCTCTACATCTGATAATAACCCAAGGAACAAGAAACGAAAGAAACGTAAGATCCAAAAAGGATGCAACTTTAAGAACTTTAAAGTTTACAATCCTAAAGAATTTCATGGAGACTCAAATGGTATAGCCGCTATGAGATGGCTAGAAGAACAAGAATCAATCGTCACCATAAGCAAATGCACCAGTGAGGAAGCTATCCAGTATTCTTCACAAATGTTCAAAGGAGAAGCTCTTGAATGATGGAACACCCTGATTCAAAACAAGGGTCGAGAAACAATGTATAACTTAAGTTGGGAAACATTCAAAGGTCTTATATTAAAGAAATTTTGCCCAACTCATGAAATGGATCGAATTCAAACCGAGTTATGGAATCCCAAGGTTATTGGAACAAATCTTAGGGAATATAACACTAAATTCCTAGAATATTGACGATTAGTTCCACATTTGGTAACGCCAGAATATAATAAAGTAACTCACTATATATATGGATTACCAAGAGAAATAAGAGATATGGTACGATCCAATATGCCAGAAACAGTTAATTCGGCTATTGAATTAGCCGGATACTTAATCAACAGTATGATAAGAAATCAAGAGGAGGAAAAGAAGAAAGATAAAGAAATCAAGAAAGCTAAAGATTTTGAGAAGTTAGTAAAAGAAGAAAGTACTCCCAAGTCAACATGCAAAACTTGTGGAGGAAAACATACTGGAAAATGTCGACTAGAAAATACAAATAATTGTGCATACTGCAAGAGGGCAGGTCACACAATAGAAGAATGTCGTAAAAAGTTAGGAGTATGTTTTACATGTGGAGAAACAGGCCACTTTAAGATCGAATGCCCGAAAAGAAAAGCTAATCAAGATTAATGAATGATAAGATCATATCAAAGATAGATCAGCTAACTTTTGTATATTAATTGTAACTAGTTTCCAAACGAGAAGTTTTTTAATCAAAGAAGGGTATTTAAATCCCTAAGTTATAAATGAAATATTAGCATATAGATCATGTTAATACACAAGAATGCTTATATTCATTTCCTCTAAAAGACAATCAAGAGGTTTAGATGTTAAAAAGATTTATCCGGAACTTAGAATGAATAACACATTGAGATAAATAATCATCTAGAAAGATGACTATAAAGGAATGGATACGACCAACATCAGAAATTAGCATACATACAAGGATAGTATATTATCAAAAAGTAATTCTGATCAACCACAAGATATTCAAGAAATACAACTAATATTATATACCGAATAAGGTTGATCAAAAAGTCAAAGAAATAGAATTCAGGAATATTCAAGAAATACAATTGCTAAGTATAGCAAAAGTGATTAAGCCAAATTACAAAGGAATTGTCAGAATGAGCAAGACTAAAGACGGAAAGATTCGACAGACTGAATCTAAACAACAACTTAGTGGAATAGATTCGACATACTAAATCCAAATAGCAATGTAGTTAACATCAGTAAATATTTAAAATACAAAATGGTAAGGTAAATAGTTAAACACAACTGATCACTGTGTTTATCAATTTATAATTACTAAAGATATTCAGAGTTATTAACTGGTTACATCATTTAAAGATGTAAGTTAACAACAAAATAAAAACCTTAGTTATTCTACATAGAGATTGTAACAACAACGACCGGATTAGATAGAATCTAATCAACAATCGAAGGTAAGAGTCATTTACACTTAAGACAATGAATCTCGAGGACGAGATTCATTTCAAGGTGGGGAGGATGTAACATCCCCAAAATTTTGATCCAAATTTGACAACTTAGGAAAGTTGAAGGATCAAAAATAATATATAGACAAGTCATGAGAAAATTTTAAATAAGGAAATATAAGAAAAATAAGGAAATAAAAATATTTCCGAAGTTAAGTTTACTCACATAAAGAAAATAATAAAAGAAAACTCCATCCCACATGGAAGGATGCAATAAAGTGGAAGCATTTCACATGGATATAAATAAGGAATATGAAATCCATCCCACATGGAAACTGGTAAAGAAATGAAAGCTCTTTATAAGAGATAGAATTTCCATAGTTATATTCTTTTATGCTTAGCATGCACCAAGTAGTCCTAGTGGAGGGTGCGAAGCACCCGACGCGCTTGGACTCGGGCGAGGATGAGGACGATGGCAAAGGTGACGGCGCAATGTGGCGCTTTGATGGCGCACTTCGCACGCTCGCATCGTCGCAAGCCGCAAGGCGCTTTGAGAGCCGCCTTTGGACAACGAGAGTTAGACCCATACATGACAAGCTACTAAGGTTAAGGGACTAAAAATGAAAAATGGTATTCAGGGACCCATCGAGATACGCGATGAGTCCAAGAACACGGCCATCACGTATCGCGGTGATCCGTGATGACTCAGAGACACGTGTCACCCTCTGGTGACACGTGGCAGCAGGGCAGGACACGTGTCAGACCACGTCGCAGACATGTTAGTCCACGTGTCGTTCATGCAGAAGTGGCGGCGTCGCGATAAGCGACGGCCACATGAACTCTAACGCGTATCGCGATAGAGTGTAAAATTGGCTATAAAAGGGGAGGCTACGGCTAATTCTCACACACACATTCCCACTCTCTCTATAGAATTACACTCTCTCGTTACCTCGTTTTACGTGACAAACACCGTTTTGCGTACCACCGACCAGACAATCATCACCTCGTAATCCGTGCCGATGTTTACTTGAAGTGCGTGCCAACTAGAAGTAGCCCGACATTCCGTCTCGTAGTACGTGTACAACCCGGCGACACCTACACATCACCTCGATTTGCATGCCAAGAAAGATGGATCAAGAACGCCTCGATAAACCTGCATATAGAGTAGAAGTGCTGCCCATATAAACTTAGGACTATCTAACTTCGAATACCGTGAGAGGTAGGGGTTTTGTCTAAGTTATTATTTTATTATAAATGGCTTAGACCATAGTCGGAGATATAGCCGAACCTTGATTACAATTTAGTATTATATAACTTTTCTTAAGCAAAGGTTGTAGTCAAAATATTGTTTCTTTTTTATTAAGAAACGTAAGCAAGTATATACAAAGGGTATAATTAAAATAGTATTTCTTTATTATTAAGAAATATAAATATTCAAAGAATATAATTAAATTAATGTTTCTTCTTGAAGAAGAAACTCGGTATAAACGTTTCTTCCTGAAGAAGAAACATAGTATATGATTGGTAAATAAACAAGAGGACTAAAGGTCCAAATGTTTTATACCAACAAATGTTTTTATCAAGGTTAAAGCTATACAAAATGGACTAAAGGTCTGAAACTAGATTGATGATCTAGTTATTTATACGAAAGGTTATTCTCGTACTATAGGTCCGAGGTAACAAGTCAAGAAGCAGAAAACAGAAAACAGTAATCAGTATCGGAAACTGATTATAAACAGAAAAGGTGAATACGCCCCAAACCTTTTACAAACTCTTTTAGAGTCAGAATGTTTGCATAGGATTTACGAATTCTTAAAACCTTGTGTTACAATAATAAGAAACGGACACTCTGATTAAGAGTATACATGTGTCTGGATCCATTCATACATGGTGACTCGGCATTTTCCCGAGGCCATGCAAATCATCAACATGTCTCAGGAAGCTTGATGAGAAATGATTTGTTTATATTATTGATTGTACAAGGTACTTAGGGTAATTTGATCCCAATGTAGTTGGGTGCCTAATGAGTAGTCACAAAGGTATTATTGTTGGTATCACAAAGGTATTGAAAAGATTTTTACAAAGAGTCAGCGTCATTCACCAGCTGTGTGCTGACGTATTTTCTAACTATTTTACAGGAAAACAAGAAAGGTTAGAACAGACAAGCAAGAAGGAATAGAAGATTTGAGTTATAGCCATTAGATGCTATCTGGTGGCTCAGATATTTTATTTCAAAATATTATAAAGAATTATGTTCTCTAAAAGAAATGTATTTGAAAATATTAAACGGGTATTTAAACCCGAGTTTTCATTATAATAATATTTAAAGACTTCCGCTGAAAAGAACTTATTTACTCAAACATGCTTTTTAACATTGAAAGGATATTTTAATCCAACATTTTATAAATGAATATTTTATATTAAAAGATTTTCGCTAAACAAACCCGCAACTCTGATGTATTTACAAAACAGGTACAAACTATTGTTCACACGCCTATGCCCTAAGTCGGGGTGTGACATTGAAAACCCGAATTCATAATTTGTATGGCAGGAAATAATGATGCCACTACACGGCTACTTTTGAGGTCAACATGTTTCAACCCGAATTACTGAGCTGTTGGGTTAGTGACCTTTATTTCATTTCTTTAATGCGTATTTTCATATTGTCCCTAATGTACTTGATAATAATTTGATTGAAATGTAGTCAAGTCACCAAAGTTCATAGCACGCAAACAGTGGATCGTTGCTGGTGCAGATGACATGTATGCTTTTGAGACACTTGCAGATTATATCCAATGTGTAGCAATCTACAGTCCCACCTTAGCCTCCCATATTATTGTCATCATCCGATGACATTCTTATAAAGCTTTGGAATTGAAAGAAGAGTTCCATTCCCATAATATGATGCAAGTAATGTATGCATATTAGGGTCATGTAACATGACAATGAAACTAATGTATGGCTAATGTAGCTTGATAATGTAGTGTGTTAATGTAAGAATAATGCGGCCATATGGCATGGCAATAAAAATCTAATGTATTGCATTACAACCGCCACCAATATACGGAGTAATTACTTTACACTTTAAACGTATAGTTTCGTATGTGCCCCTCGTAACACGAGGGGGACTAACATCTAGTTCTATATAATTGCATTATTAAATACAATAATTATATTATATTGTATTAAACGTCTTTTTTTTTGTATATATGATATTAATCCTTTAATTATTTGAAATATAAGGTATTTTTTTTACAAATGGGGTATATTTGGGATTACTAATCACTTGGGAGGCTGGCTTTGTTTTTTAATTACAAATGGGATGTTAGTTTTTAATTGTAGTGAATAAGAGTGTTGGTATAGGTTTGTAAGAGAATTTAAGAGGGTTGTCAGGTGAGATAATCATATTTGTATTTGATAGTGGCAAATAAGGTAAATTGCGTTTGATAGTGGCGAATAAGGTAAACTACGTTTGATAGTGGCGAGTAAGAATGTGGTCACGTAACCAAGTACAATTAGCACTTAGTATTGGCGAATAACCTTAATATAACCCTAATTTTAATTTCTCAACAAATACTAAAACAATCAAATTACCCGAGGTTATAAACAAGATGACATACAAAGTTAACGTTATATCTAAAAGATTCTTCTTCACAAACTCAAAACTGAAAGAGTTAAAAGAGAAGGTTATAACCATGGGGGTCAACATCATCAAACCCTACTCGAGTCAAACTATTGATATGTTTATTATTCAAATGTGTAACGCATGCAGTTGAAACAAATTCAGGTGATATTAAACCATCAAACTTGGCTCACTATGTGAATATGAGGAAGAAGATAATCAAAACATTTCCAGAGAATGAAGTAGGAAAAGTTGAGACACTTAATCACCGATATCAAGTTATATTAATGTTATTCGCCAATACTAAGTGCTAATTGTACTTGGTCACGTGACCTCATTCTTACTCTCCACTATCAAACGCAGTTTATCTTATTTGCCACTATCAAACACAATTTACCTTATTCGCCACTATCAAATACAAATAAGATTCTCTCACCTGACAACCTTCTTGCATTATCTTACACACCTATACCAACTTTTTTATTCGCCACTATTAAAAACTAACACCCCATTTGTGATTAAAAAACAAAGCCAGCCCCCAAGTGATTAGTAACCCAAACATACCCAATTTGTAAAAAAAATTCAAATATAAGTTATGAACTGATTAAAATAATTTCTCCTATAGCTAGCACCTTTTAAAATTTCAGAAACTAAAGTCCTTTATTGTTTCAACCGGTGCACATCAACACCAACCGTAAGCGACAATAGACCCGAGATATCGACAATAACCAAGCCATCACTAGTAAACATTAATATATAGCAATATTGGACCACAGCTACTTGACTCTTATCGCTGACAACAACGACATATGATCGCCCATCATAAATTTTATATAGTATCAGTAATAATATATAATAGTTATTATATTATAATATAATGTAGGTGACCCAACAAAATAAAAGAAATCGATTTCTGATAAATCCATGCCACCAAATTTTGCTAGCCGCTACAAGCCTACAATGCTTGTTGGTTTGTGCAAAATAAAAAATATGTTTTGTACATCTTTAAGTTTTATATTTTACAATATTAATTAATCTCTCTTTTTTCGTCTTCTCTACAAGGTTTTGAGTTCTTCTTAATGAATCTCCAGGTACTCCTCCAAAGGAAAATTGGTCTTCGCAAACTTACCTCTACACTGGAGGTTCGCGATGTCGTAAGCTCTAGCCGCCTCTTTCTCCGTCTTGAACGTCCCCAGCCACTTCCGCTTTTTCCCGGGAACCATTATCTCTGCCGCCCATTTTCCTGACGGCCGTGAATTCACTCCTCTATACTTCCTTCGTTTTCTCCTCTCTTCTGCAGAGAAGAATTCACACCCTAAGCAGTCTGGAGTTCGCATTCCACAGTAGCTACATACTTCTTGCTCCGGAAAACCATCTCCCATCACAGAACCGTGAGCGTCAATGTCGTTGCGGCCGTCGCTTATGACGTGGAGTAATGCAGCTACAATGATGGAGTTGACGTCGTCGGGGTTATTGAAGGTATATTCATTTTCAGTTCTTTGCATTGAGAAAACAAAGAGGTTACATATCTATTATATAGCTTACGATCTGTCAACTATGAAGTCAGAGGTGACGCACTTCTTAAGTCATACACTGAGTTTACACGTGGATAACATATCAAAAAATTGTTTGTCATTGGTTGTCCTTAGACCCACACGCACTTTTATATCTAAAAGGTGTTTGCTATTGGCAGTTCTATAGACCCAACTTTCCTTTAGTTTATTTGTTTCTAAGTGACAGGTCAAATAAAAAATAAAAAATAAAGAACTTTTGAAGCGGTTATTGTGATTTTCTAAAACGGTTCTTGAACCACTTTAAATGTATTGCGGTAAAAAATAAAGCATTCTTTTAAAACGATTAAAAAATCGTTGTTAAAACTTGTCGGGAACTATTTAAAGCGGTACTAATATAAAGTGTGGTAATAATTCATAAGATATATATCAAATATAACGGTGAAAGTACTAAATAAAAATGCCGGTTAAAAATGGAGAATTGATGTTGAATTGGGGATACCATATGTCCACGGGAGTATGTTATGCCGCCCGTGAGAAACTTGTACTCTTGATTCAACTTGTTACACCCAAATTGAAATGCTGGGCTAGGTGTATCTTAAGCCTGTTTAAGATGATTTTAGCATTTTATGCTAAGTGGTTCGTTTAGCGATATCTCATGGTGTGACATGTTATGATATCTTTATACCAATCTTTTGTGTTGTATGTCTGAGGTAAGCCAAGACTAAGTGTTGGTGCATTTTGTGACCGTCGCTATGCAATTCCGACCAGCTAGGGAGAAGTTGTGGACGTAGCCAACTTCGTCATAGGTGAAGTTAGGACAACTTCACCTATTGGTGAAGTTAGAACAACTTCAACATAGGCCCAACCCCAAGCCCGCGAAGATGTTTATCTATATATATATATGTTTGTCATGTTAGGGTTTGGTGTTCAGAAAAGAGAGAGTATTTGTGAAGCCGGTAAATTGTTTAGAAAGAAACAGAGAGGGGTAGTCGTGTGAACGGACCCGAGGTACAGCTCACCTCGGGTCTTTCGGTATGTAACATGTTTTGATTAATATATAAAGCGATCTGCATATCTGTTTATTGAATTCGTGTGTTTGTTTGTGTGTAATCGTGTTCTAGGAGGATTCCGCACTCCTAGACCTCGTGCGGACCTCGTATCGATCACAATCGTACCAGGGACTTACAAGTGGTATCAGAGCCTTAGGCTCTTAAGCTATGGTTCGAGATCTACGTTTTGGTGTTTTTGGTACGTTTCAAATATGGTTTTAGTTGGAAAAGACGGCAGAGGCGAAGTTATAGGGTTTTGGCGAAGTTATCTAGGTGAAGTTATCAGGTGAAGTTAACGGGTGAAGTTACCAGGTGAAGTTAACGATATGTTTTCCTTTTCCTCCGACTTTCAAGATATGGCATTAAAAAAAATCGTGAAATTTTCTTGAACGAAAATTTTCATATGTCATATGAAAAGAGGATCATTGAGGAAAAATTTGGTGATAATATTTTTTGGAGTTTCCGTCCGAATGACCGGGTTTACACGATTATTATGAGCCCGAAAACGTTGTTCCGACAAAGAGTGTCAATTGGTATCTCTAGGTCCTACATGTGAACAACTACGGGTCAGCTATTTAAATAAAGATGCTCGGGTAATAAATATCATGGAGGCTTGGTTAAGCTGTTGATGATTATTACAAGACATGTGTGTTAGATTTTGTCAATGTGGTTTTGTGATAAAACTGATCATTTGTTGTTGAGTAGTTGAAGATTGAACCTTATCTTACAAACAGATTACAGTTGAGATGATTAATTAGGAATCGGGATGCAGATCAAAGATCTCGATATAATTTGGATGGGCTTACATTGAAGAGGAGATCTGATATGGAAGACGTCGGGTGATTGGTTGATTTATGAAGCTACAAGACAGATTCAGATACTGCTGGTAGAAGACAGGATCGATGTTGCATATATATGTGAAGTTCAACCTTGAAGATCACAGTGCAATGTCTGAAGATCGAGTCTGACCAGAAGAAGAACACAAAAATCATCAGTTATGGGGGTATCTGTTGGTGCATGTTTTGTAACAGATGATCTTTAGTGTTTGTTTGAATTGAGAGCAATGGTCAAGGGGAGTCTGTTGGTGCATTTTGTGACCGTCCCTATGCAATTCCGACCAGCTAGGGAGCAGTTGTGGACATAGCCAACTTCGTCATAGGTGAAGTTAGGACAACTTCACCTATTGGTGAAGTTAGAACAACTTTACCTATTAGGCCCAAGCCCATGCCCGAGAAGATGTTTGTATATATATATGTGTGTCATGTTTAGGGTTTGGTGTTCAGAAAAGAGAGAGTATTTGTGAAGCCGTTAAATTGTTTAGAAAGAAACAGAGATGGGTAGTCGTGTGGGCAGACCCGAGATAGAGCTCATCTCAGGTTGGCCGTAATATGTTTTCTCTTTCGGTATGTAACGTGTTTTGATTAATATATAAAGCGATCTACAGATCTGTTTATTGAATTCGTGTGTTTATTTGTGTGTAATCGTGTTCTTCGTCTCTAACACCATAAACGAGTCTTGGAGGATTCCGCACTCCTAGACCTTGTGTGAATCTCGTATCAATCACCATCGTACCGGGGACTTACACTAAGACGGTGGATGAGAGTGTTTGAGGCAAATCAATGAGCACACGTCTTGAAGCTGAAATTGCATTTTCTAATTGTGTCAAGGAACGCCCGGTAAATTAATGAGTTTAAAACTAAACTCCAATGTTTGTAAAGAAGTTATATTAACACTTAAATAAAAGTAAGTTTTGTGGTGTTAAAATACAAAAGTAATGTTCATACATGAGTAAACATTTTGGGACCTAAATCCTACGTTCAAAAGGAGGATGTTAACTCTCTTCAAACAGTGGGGAAGCTTGGACGAGTACATCGGGAAAGGGGGGTTTTTAAATCTTCAGTCGAAAACGGGTAAATTACGAAACAGTTTTCCTCAATACAGTACAGTTAGAAGTTAGAACAATAGTTATACGGTTAAATACGTCCAACTAGGCGACTAGCCTGAAGTTAAACGAGTTTTTGAAAATTCCTATAGCTGTAGTTGATGTGTTTCTTTGGTTTCCATGGTCATGTATTTTGTATTTTCTTTTTTTTTTAATCTTATAAAATTTGGGTCATTCAAAGGTCTCTGCATTCCTTGATCTCTCGTTTTAGTGTTGATTAGCTGTTGAAAACCTGCACTTCAATGTTGCAGGTATTTTTCATCAAGATAGTATATTTTTCTTGTAAATCGTTTTGGAACTGCGAGTTGTTTGTTTAGAAACGATCTAGGGTTCTTGTGAATTTTTACTTTTATTTTGATTCGAACATATATATACTTGTAACTGTTTTGTGATTGTGGAATAAAATTTCTTTTGTTTATCATTTATATATAATTAATTTTAATGTACTTGAATCTACAAAAATAAAAGAAATCATTTCTGATGAATCCACCGAGTATGGCTACAACGCATTTGCAATGTGGTCTTTAAGCTAGCAAAGTAAAAAAAGAAAAAAAAAAAGAAAGAAGATGTTGTGTACAACTCACATATTTTAATTTTACATTTGAGATTTTTTTTTTCTCAATGAAGGCAGCATCTTTAATCCTTGTCATATGTAGAACTAGCTTAATATCTTTTAAAACTCTAGTGGTTTAATATCTTTTATCAATATCAATGAACTACCAACCCTATTGATTACATTTTAGGATTTTGATATTTCCGTTTCCTTCTTTTTGAGGCTTCGGGATGTTCTTAATCGATGTGACCGATTTCTTCTTGTTGAATCTCCGGGTACTCCTCCACAGGAAAATTGGTCTTACCTAACTTTCCTCTGTACTTGAGGCTCGCAATGTCGTAAGCTCTAGCCGCCTCTTTATCCGTCTCGAACGTTCCCAGCCACTTCCGCTTTTTCCCGGGAACCATTATCTCCGCAGCATATTTTCCCGACGGCCGTAAATTCACTCCTGTATACTTCTTCTTCTTCTTCTTCTTCTGCCTCCTCTCTTCTGCAGTGAAGTATTCACATCCTAAACAGTCCGGAGTTCGCATTCCACAGTAGCGGCATACTTCTTGCTCTGGTAGGTTGTCTTCGATCACAGAACCATGAGGCACACTGTCGTTTCCGCCGCTTATGACGTGGCGGAATACAGCAACCATGACGGAGTTCACGTCTGCGGTGTTTGGGATTACTGAGGGCTTATTCATATTCATCTTTCATTGAGAGAAAATAACACGTTGAAGTGTCTTGTTATATATAGCTTATAGTTTGTGGAGAGATGACGCACACCATACACTGATTGTACACAAGTGGATAAAAATATCTACAAAACTGTATGCTGCTATATACAACCCATGTTTTATAAGTTTTTTAATTATCAGTTAGTGGGGTTTGAAATATTATAAAACAATGTAAGATTAGTCAAAATGTTGTTCTGCGAATTAAATTATCTTTTAAGAGAAAAGTAAAAGAAATATGAGTAAATTACATCTTGTTATATAGGTTTACCTCAAATTAGATCGAGAAGTTAAAATTGCAATTAGTTATTTGTCTAACGACTGTTCTATGTAATTAGCAGGATTAAATTAACAACACAATATGCAATTTGAGGTAAACCTAAAAATAAAAAAATGTAATTTACTTAAGAAATAACTAGATGTATATGTTGAGTTTATTAGATTAATCAATTGGTAGACATGATTATGAGTCGTTTCTAAAACTGTATGTACGTGTATGCAATTATATATATATATATATATTTTTTTGCGTAAAGTGTATACAGATATCTTTAACATCATTATCTTTTTATTTATAAAGTTTTTATTTTAATTTAAAGCTATAGAAAAACTTACTTTTAACAATAAAAACTTGTTACTGAAAATCCACTTGGCCTATAAATACATTCTTAAGAAATTAAGTAAATTTTAGCTAAGATTCTTTGTCAAATGAATCTTATGGCTTATATTTACCTTATTTTGATCACACATCATATAGTATTATTATTATTTTATTATTACTGTTATTGTTTTTATTAATATTATTATTACTTTGTATTATTATTATTATTATTATTATCATCACTATTTTATTTACTTTATATTGCCTCATACATATGTATTTCAGAGCTGAGAGTATCTCTGGAAGCCACCTCTTTAGCCTGTTGGATAGAAGTACGGTGTGCCTACATCTCACCCTCCCCAGACCCTACTTAGACCATGTGTACTGGTCACGTTGTGGCCAGCGTTGTGGGTGTAAACGCGGGGGTACACCCCCCCCTTGCGTTATGCTTTTTTTTCAAACGTTATATCTAAAACGTTGGACATGGCACGCAGATCCAAAAAAAGAGCCGTTAGGCTTTTTTTTAAAAAAAAAATATATTAATTATATTTATACTATATAAACAAACCAAACTCATATTTCTTAACACATTCCTTCCAATCTATACCAATTTACACAAATATTTATATCTTTTACACAAATACTTATACCATCATGTTTCCAAACAACAACCAAAATATTCTCGGTTTCGGCCAATATGCCCGTCAAGCCAACCAAAATCCACAACCGAACCAATCTACCGCCCCGACGCCAACCGTACCCGTCCCGCAAATGTTTGACCCGCAAATGGCCGCCTACTTTGCACTTCTACAAAACTCTATGCCAAACGCGGTGCCCGGTTTTCAAAAACAAATAAAATTAATAATGACTGGGCGCCACGTGGCACATAATGCCTGGGGGTGGAGAGTTATAACTACAGCCTGTTTTTGTAAAAAACCATAACTCTGAATAGACGTGACGCATAATGCCTGGTAGTGGAGCTTTATGACCACACATGGTCTTATATCTTTGCTGTTGGTGGGACTTAACTGAGTATGATTGGTTGATTGATTAATGATTGATATTCTTTGTCAAATGAATATTATTTTTGAACGACAAATTTCTTTTAATCTTTGTTGTTTTTAGGGCTAGAGTTAAGTGTCATTTTAGTACCTGTGGTTTGATTAACTAAGCAACTTTAGTACTTTTTTGAATTTTTCGCAACTGGCTACTCCATGTTTCAAAAACTGGCCATTTTAGTACTTTTTCGTAACCCTGTTTAATTTTTCTAGTTAAGTCAAGGGCACAATGGTAACTTTAGTTATTTTATCTATTTTCTTTTGCTTTTAAGCCCTAAAAATAGTGGCGGGAAAACTGAAGAGAAAAAACCGGAGAGTTCCGGCGGGTGGAGCTGTTCAACGGAGGACGCGCCATGTTGTAGCTCGCTGTGTACACTGGTGTCAGCATGTGATGATGGTATGGTGTCGGATATCCATACCCGTGATGATTGCTCCACCCGCCGGAACTCTCCGGTTTTTTCTCTTCAGTTTTCCCGCCACTATTATTAGGGCTTAAAAGCTAAAGAAAATAGATAAAATAACTAATGTTACCATTATGCCCTTGACTTAACGGAAAAATTAAACGGGGTTACGAAAAAGTAATAAAATGACCAGTTTTTGAAACATGGAGTAGCCAGTTGCGAAAAATTTAAAAAAAAAGTACTAAAGTTGCGTAGTTGATCAAACCATAGGTACTAAAATGACATTTAACTCTTAGGACTAAAAGAATTGTTTTTGAATTGTTAACAATAGAACTTGGTTAAAACTTGAGTAAAATTTATCACATAGATAAATTTTTTTATTTAGTCAAGTACTTAATTATTTTAAATCATGTTTCATAATACTTTTTGCTCAACTTCTAGTCCTCAAATTAACATGATCCATGATAAACATCTTTGTGTGTTGACATATCAATAAAAGTAAAGGTGGTAAAATGCAAGAAGCTAAAAGAGTGGGGGTGGTTAACTAAACATTTGTCGACTAAGCATGCGGTTCCAGTCAACACGACACGTCGACGCCTTCCGGCAAATTATATGTTCTATACTTTCTGTATGAACATCGGAGAATCTTATGGTGTCATGTTGTTCTTTTGTCTATCTACAAAAAGTAAGAAAAAGACATGTCAATATAGTGATACAATTAGGAAAATAAAATAACAGAGAAAAATGATAAATGTGATCATGCTTTATTAATTAGCAGAATACTGCTCGCCTGAGACGGCGGGTTGTTTTTTTCATTTGAAATTGAAGCGTTAATGAGTAAAATCACTTCGTAACAATTTTTTTGGCAAACAAGAAAAAATTGATGTTGTCATCGAAACCGATAGGTGTGTTTTATTTTATTAATATAAACTAGTTATAGAACACTTATAACATACGAGATTATCTAAATAATTAAATTACAAATAAATCAATACATAATGTATATAGAAAAGGAAAATTAGTTTTAAATAATCCTAACTATGCCCTATTGATAAATATCAGTCTCAACTTTACAATTGTCTGCTGACAGTCGCAACTATTGATCTAATTGTTTTTAACGGGCCGCGACTAACGGTTGGTTAACTCCGTTAGTCTGAAGCTTACGTGGCATGCTTTGTTGTCAAAACCTTGATTATGTGGCATTATACGTGGAAACTATGCATAATAATAATAATAATAATAAAAATAATAATAATAATAATATAACACAAATATTTAAGTTCAGATCCAAATCATCCAGCTTTCATCATCTTCTCCGTCTCCACGTTCACCGTCTTCTCCGGTGACACTTTCGCCGCCACCCTCACCATCGTCCAGCGAGTCTTTGACCTCTATGTATCCGAAATCCTGTTCACTTTAATTTCTTCCAATTGAACGTCACTGATGTCGCTGGCCATTGACCTCAACGCAATGGTGGTGGTGCTTCCATCTGGCTGGAATTACAGTGGCAGCGTTAAACCTCCATTTTCTCTACGGCCATGGTGGTGGTGATTCGTTCATTAAATCCTTTGCTCCGGATCTGGTGCTGAACCTTCGATTAGACTGAAAGCCCAAATTCTAACCTAGGGTTTGTGTCGACAGCCGTGAATAAATGGATTCTGCCATTGAACAAGAGAATTGAACAAGATTAGGTGAGTGGTAGTGAAATTAGGGTTTGGATTTTGGTGAATTGAAAAGGAGGAAAATATTAGGGGTTATCAGAGATGTAGGTGTGGGATGGGAGGTGGTGGTGGGTGACGGTGATTTTGTGTTTTACGGGTGTGGGGAGAGAGAGAGAGAGAGAGAGAGAGAGAGAGAGTAATAAAGTTAAGAAATTGTGCCACGTATAATGCCACATAATCAAGGTTTTGACAACAAAGCATGCCACGTAAGCTTCAGACTAACGGAGTTAACCAACAGTTTGTCGCGGCCCATTAAAAACAATTAGACCAATAGTTGGGACTGATATTTACCAATAGGGCATAGTTGGGATTATTTAAAACTAATTTTCCTATAGAAGATGTATTACATCTATGTTTGTATCATTATATATAAATTGATTTTATTTATATCACAAGATGATGTTTTCCAAAAAAAAAAGATGAACTTAATAAAAAAATAATACACGTACAAAAATATACCCAAAATCACTCTATCTATTGAAAATTTATTCACAGTATCATATATTTATAATTGAAAGAAATATGGTTATTAACCAACTTCGGTGAATATTTTTCATATAATAATAGTTTTAAGCTACACCATGAAAATTTTTTTAATACGTTTGAGGGACTTCTCGACTTTGCCAATTGACAAAAAAAAATAGCAGGTTAACTCGTTCAATTTTGCGACTGTTTTGCTTCACTTGAGCATAATTTATACGACATGCTTCACATACATGTAAGGCCCCGATCCCGGTGCCCTACTTTGGCGTTGGATTTACTCATAAACACAGTCCTTAATATCCTAGTCAATTAAAACTTTCGCGGAATAATATAAAAAGTCAACCATTCATTACAAACATCCATAACTTGTCTGTTAAAACATAACATAAATAATAGCATTCAAAACATTATGACAAATCTTAAGATGCCAACCTCTTCAATCTTGCCATGTGTCCCACTCAAACCAGTTGTCTCAGTCTGTTAACCTGCGTGCATACTAAAAGTCAGCTACGCTGAGTGAGTTCTAGTTAATCAGGCATCCTACATTACATTCACATACTTTCATAAATACGTATCGGAAGATACATACCTTCATCTTTCCTTACATACTTACATACATACATACATTCATTCTTTCTTACATACTCACATACATACGTACATTCATTCTTTCTTTCATACTTACATACATTCATTCTTTCATTCATACATATATGTTTTAAAGAGCATTCCGCCCTATAAACTTCGCATATATTATCAGGGTTTGTTCTTTACATTCGCGGATAGTATTAGGGTCCGTTCCCTACATTCGCATATATTATTAGGGTCTGTTCCCTACATTCGCAGATACTATTAGGGTATGTTCCCTACATTCGCAGGTATTATTAGGGTTCGTTCCCTATTAACCATACCTTTCCTCCGTGCTATAACCATACATACCTTTCTTTACATAATCATACTTTCGTACATACTCTTTTCACTACGTACTTTCATACATACATAATTCATACAAGGCATACTAAGTATTACTTTCCCCGTCGATACATGCAATATCCGAAGATCGTTCACGCATCGACGAGCTTTCATTCATACATTCATACATACTATCACATAGATCATTATAGCATATACTTACCATATAGGGTAAGTGTATTAACATTCACATTGAGTATGCACACACACCCGGAAACATAACAAGGAAGTGGGGCTAGAAACTCACCTGAGTCCTGTTACGTTCACCGTTAATGGTTATTCATTTCTTTAGATGAGCGCGACTAACTGTATAACAATTACACCTATAAATTAACTATCACTACCCATATCGTGTTTCTAGTTTAATCATAACCCTCAACGAACAGGGGTACGGGGGCAGCGCCCCTGGCAGCAGGGTTCTAGGGGCGGCAACCCCTAGCAGGGTCCAAGAGGCAGAGCCCCTGGCTGGGGTCTAGCTGCCGAGTCAGCTTGGAAAAATTTTATTTCCATTAACTCTCTTAACACATTTTTCATTAGAATTCCAATTTATTATTTTATTTGCAAATTCATAAAGTTCGAGGGCTTCTTTGTAATTAATCCATTCGTTTCTAAGTCCGAGGACCTATCTGTCATTCTTTCAAAGTCTAATTGGTTATCCTGCCCCCTTAACGAATGAGGTTCATTCGTTACTTCTTAACGAATTGGTCTTTATAACGAACTGCTCTTTATAACTAACTGGCCTTTATAACGAACTGGCCTCTATAACGAACTGGCCTTTATAACGAACTGGCCTTAACGAATGATCATAACGAATTGATGTTAATTCGTTATTCTTCCTTAATGAATGAGCATAACGAATTGCTGTTAATTCGTTATTTTTCCGTTAACGAATTAGGTTTAGGTCAGAGAATGTCAGAATATTCTCTGACATTCCCTTTAACCTCGTACGCTGTTTTCCGGCGCCGTCAACGCCGGAAAACGGGATCTCATCGGAAAAACGAAACCTCACTCGTTTTCCACTGTTTTTCACCGTTTTTCGTCCCGTTCGTTCCAGATCTAAGCTAGGGTGACCACTAAGATCATATTTTGATCGGTTTACACCCGATTACATCCGGACCTCATGACTTTAACTGTTTAGGGTGTTGGCTCGTCATTTCGTGACTAGATCTAGCGGGTTCGGATCCATATGATATCATAGTGTTATTATCTCTTATCGATGCTCGGTTTTCCCTCTTGGTTACGTTTAGAGAAAGAGAAAGATGAGAGTGAGCTTAGGTGTGTGTTTTTAATGGTGTATGGGTCATGGGCTTAAGCCCATGGTCTTTCTCCCTTCCTTATTAACCCAAGTCCATTACCCATATTACTTAACCCAACACAAGCCTGACTCATAATAACTCATATTTTATTTTATTAACCGAAACGAGAAATCGGGATGTTACAAGTCTTCCCTCCTTAAAGAGGTTTCGTCCCCGAAACCTAACTATTACTGAAACAAATCTGGATAAAACTTGTGCATCTCTTCTTCAACTTCCCAAGTGTCATCCGATCCTTTACGATGCTTCCATATCACATTTACCAAGGGAATGACCTTGTGACGAAGTTGCTTTTCCTTGCGGTCAATGATCTCTACAGGTTGTTCAATATAGTTCAACTATTCATCAACCTCAATGTCTACCAACGGCACATGTGATGGTGTCATCAGCTAGACATTTCCTTAGATGAGAAACATGAAAGGTAGGATGAATTCCTTTTAGCTCATCGGGTAAATCAAGCTTGTAAGCTACTTCACCCACACACTCAACAATCTTAAACGGTCCAATGTACCTAGGACTTAGCTTTCCTCTCTTTCTGAAACGAATAATTCATTTCCAGGGCGAGACCTTGAGCATCACATTGTCACCAACGTTGAACTCAATCGGTCATCGCCGCTTATCAGCGTATGACTTCTGTCGGTCTTGAGCAGCTTTCATTCTGGCCTTGGCCTAATCGAACCTTGACGAGGTTTCTTGCACAACTTCCAAACTTCCAATCTCCTTCTGACCAATCTCTCCCCAACACACAGGGGTTCTACAACGTCTACCGTATAGCATCTCAAACGGTGGCATGCCAATACTCGAATGGTAGCTGTTTTTCTAGAGAATTCTGCAAGATGCAGATGATCATCCCAACTTCCTCCAAAGTTTAAGACACATGCACGTAGCATATCCTCAAGGGTTTGGATAGTCCTTTCAGACTGCCCATCTGTTTGAGGATGATACGTCGTACTGATGTTCAGTCTTGTTCCCATAGCTTCATGGAACTTCTTCCAAAATCTTGAAGTAAAACGAGTATCTCCATCAGATACTATTGACAATGGAACTCCATGCTTAGCCACAACTTTCTTTATGAACACATTTGCTAACGTTCTGACGAGATGGCTTCTCGTATAGGCAAAAAGTGAGCACTTTTCGTCAAACGGTCCACAATCACCCAAATAGTGTCATGATGTTTAGCTGTATGGGGTAGCTTAGTTATTAAATCCATGGTGATGTGTTCCCACTTCCATTCAGGTATTTATAGTGGCTGCACCTTCCCATGAGGCTTCTGGTGTTCAGGTTTGACTTGTAAACAAGTTAAGCACTTACTAACATAGTCTATTACATCATTCTTCATACCAGGCCACCAGTAATCTCTCTTTAGATCTTGACACATCTTGGTGGATCCCGGATGAATCAAATATCTTGACTTGTAATCTTCATCCAAGATTCAACCTCTGAGATTCCCATGGCGTGGAATCCACATACGGTCAAACCTAATCTTAACACCATGAGTGTTTTCCATCAGCTCATCTTGCTGTCCGATAATTCTTTCCTTCTTCATTAGCCCTTCATCTGCAAGCACCTCAGACTGAGCATTGGCGATTTCTCTAAAGAGGTCCGAGTTAATAGTTAACTTATACGACTTCACTATCGCAATGACTTCCTCATTCTTACGGCTTAGCGCGTCAGCGACCACATTAGCCTTACCAGGATAGTATTTGATATCACAGTCGTAGTCCTTTATCAACTCTAAGCATCTCCTCTGTCTCATATTCAACTCCTTCTGCTCAAAGAAATACTTCAAACTCTTATGATCGGTGTAGATATTACACCTTGTACCATATAAATAATGTATCCATATCCTGATAGCATGCACCACTACTGCTAGCTCTAAATCATGCGTCGAATAAGTACTTTCGTGAACTTTCAAATGTCTGGACGCATAAGCTATCACTTTTCCTCGTTGCATTAACAAACAACCTAACCCACGATGCGAGGCATTAGTACAAACAACCAAATCCTCATCACATTCAGGTAGAGCAAGGATTGGGGCTTGTGTGAGTCTTTTCTTCAATTCCTCGAAAGCTTCTTCCTGAAACTTACCCCAACTAAATACTACAGACTTCCGGGTCATACCGGTCAACGGTGCAGCTATCTTAGAGAAGCCTTCGATGAATCTCCTATAATAGCCAGCCAACCCTAAGAAAATTTGTATGTCAGTCGGGTTTTGCGGAGTCTTCAATTTGTTATAGCCTCAATCTTAGCTGGGTCCATAGTTATCCCTTCAGGATTGATCACGTGACCTAAAAATTGCACTTCATGCAACCAGAATGCGCATTTTGAAAACTTAGCATACAGCTTCTCTCCTTTCAAGACCTCCAACACTTCTCTTAGATGCTCAGCATGGTCAGATTCTCTCTTGGAATAAATCAAATTATCGTCAATGAAAACGATAACCGACTTGTCTACTATTGGCCGACTCATAATAACTCATATTTTATTTTATTAACCTAAACGAGAAATCGGGATGTTACAATACAACATTCTGATAACTATTAAAAAAAAACTATATGCTGGCAAAAATGTTTTTAATTTGATAGAAAATAGAAGCATTGATAGCCTTGAAAGTGGCATGTCGGAAGTGTTTATCATTTTTTCTTAAATTTTAATAGTCACGGGAAAAATACTCAATGTGCAAAATCACGAATCTTTTAACTATTTCCTAAAATGTCCTTAAAAATAAATTTGAAAGCCAATTACATTTGAAATACTAGCTTTCATTTGCTTTACATTTCCAAGTCAAAACTTCGAACTCGTAACAGGTTTGACGATAAATCTATTTGCATTATCAATATGTTAAAAACATTCAGATTACCCTTTTTTTACCCGTGATAAATTTAAGCCAAATGTAGTTAATTTGTATCAAACGGTGTAATGCCCCGATCCCGGTGCCTTACTTGGACGTTGGATTTACTCATAAACACAATTTTAAATATCAGAGTTAATTAAAACTTTTGCGGAATAATAATAAATACTTCAAACATTCATTACATAACATTCATAACTTGTCTTTTAAAACATAACATAAAAGATAATATCAAAAAATTGTGACAAATATTTAGATGCCAGTCTCTTCAGGTCTTGCCATGTGTCATCCTCAGGCCAGCTGTCCCAGTCTATTCACCTGTGTGTATACTAAAAGTCACCTACGCTGAGTGAGTTCTAGTTAATCAGGCAACATACATTACATTCACATGCTTACATAAATACGTATCCGAAGATATATATATTCTCATCTTTCCTTACATACCTACATACATACGTACCTTCATTCTTTCTTTCATACTTACATATATATATACACACATACATACTTTCAATCGTACATATATGTTTTAAAGAGCATTCCACCCTATAACCTTCGCATATACTATTAGGGTCTGTTCCCTACATTTGCAGATAGTATTAGGGTCGGTTCCCTAAATTCGCCGATATTATTAGGGTCGGTTTCCTACATTCACCGATATTATTAGGGCCGGTTCCCTACATTCACCGATGTTGTTAGGATCGGTTCCCTATTTAACCATACCTTCCATTAGTCAATTTGACCATACATACCTTTCTTTATATTTTCGTACATGGATACCATTCTTAGGTGTCTTAGGAGTCTTAGGTGTTCCCCAGTTTTTGATGGCCTCTACCTTACCGGGATTAAACATGGATACCATTCTCGTTGATCACATGTCTTAAAAAGTGAACCTCGCGAAGCCAAAATTCGCATTTCGAGAGTTTAGCGTACAGTTGCTCCTTCTTCAACAATTCCAGAATTAATCTCAAGTGTTCTTCGTGGTCAGCCTTGTCCTTGGAGCAGACGAGAATATCATCAATAAACACAATCACAACTTGTCGAGGTACGCCTTGCATACTCGATTCATGAGATCCATGAATACGGCTGGTGCGTTGGTTAAGCCAAAAGGCATAACCGAAAACTCGTAGTGACAATACCGTGTTCTGGAAGCCGTCTTTGAGATATCTTCTTCGCGCACTTTTAATTGATGGTAACCAGACCGCAGATCGATCTTCGAGTAGTAACTCGATCCTTGGAGCTGGTCAAACAGATCATCAATTCGGGGTAAAGGATAACGGTTCTTGATCGTCACCTTGTTCAGTTCTCTGTAGTCGATGCACATGCGGAAAGTCCCGTCCTTCTTTCGGACAAATAAGACAGGGGCTCGCCATGGCGATGAGCTAGGTCGGATAAAACCCTTATCCAACAAATCTTGCAACTAGGTGGACAACTCCTGAAGCTCCGCCGGTGCGAGCCGGTACGGGGCTCGAGCTATGGGTGCTGCACCGGGTGTCAACTCGATTTGGAATTCGACTTGTCGTATGGGAGGGAGTCCAGGCAAATCCTCTGGGAAAACTTCCGGAAAATCTCGCACAATCGGTATATCTTCAATTCGCTTCTCCTCCACGGGTTCTCAACAATCTGCGCTAAAATTGCCGGATGACCCTTTCGTAGATACTTCTGCGCCTTCGTGAGGGTAATGACGCTGGTGGTCATGCCGCTTCTCTCTCCCCGGATCGAAATGATCTCGCTGGAAGGGGTAGTAATGTGGACTATCTTGTCGTGACATATAATCTCCGCTCGGTTCTCGGATAACCAGTCCATGCCGACAACGACATCGAAACTTCCAAGCGTAAAAGGAATAAGGTCGATATCAAAAACATGACCTGACAGTTTTAACTTACATCCCGCAAGTACATGAGTCGTTTCTACAGACTTTCCGTCGGCTAATTCTACTGGAAACTTAGCATCTAACGGGGTTGGAGTTAAGTCTAAGAGTTGACTAAAGGCTTTCGAAACAAAACTCCTATCAGCTCCAGTGTCAAACAATACAGAAGCAAAACAATCGTTCACAGGGAACTTACCAGTCACCACATACGGATCATTGCGGGCTTGACCCGACCCAATAACGAAAGCTCTTCCTTTACCATTGCTTCCACCACCACTGCCACTTCCATTACTTCCATTGTTCTCGTTCTGTTTCAGTTTGGGGCAATCTTTCCTGAAATGACCCTCTTGACCACATTCGAAACATCCCTTAGTCGTCATAGGCGGTTTAGGAGCACCCTTTGCCGCAAGGTCTCCTCTACATTCCTTTGCCTAGTGACCCATCTTTCCGCATCTCAGACACTTGACACGGTCACACGGGCCAGCATGATGATAGTTGCACCTGTTGCACTTCGGATATTTCCCAGCATATCCGCTCGAACCCTGCCCGCCACCGTTGTTATTGTGACTCTGATTGTTGAAGCCCCGAATGAGTTCAGGCTTACGGTGGTGTTGTTGCTGTGGGGGGTTCGAGGATGAGGATCTGGTGTTGTCAAACTTTCTCTTTCCATTGCTCGGGTTGCTGTTGCTGTTGTTGTCAGTGTTCGGGTTGTCACGGGCTTTAGTGGTTGAACCCCTAGGTGGTAGCGCACCTTGGGTCACTGCCTGATCCGTCAGTTTGTGAGCTAACCGGATCGCTTGTTGAATCGTGGCTGGTCTGGAAGACGTCACCATGCCCTGGATTTGCGGTGCCAACCCATCAATATACATTTCAACCCTTTAACTCGGCGGGTCTACCATCCGTGGACACATCACAGCTAACTCGTGAGAACGGGTAGTGTAGGCTTCGATTTCTGAACCCACCATCTTTAATGACCAAAACTCTGACTCTAACTTTGCAATCTCTTCTCTCGGACAGTACTCTTCTCGCATCATGTTCTTGAATTCCTCCCAGTTCATCGCGATAGCCAGTTCCAATCCAAGGATCTGCACGTTTGAATTCCACCAAGTGAGGGAAGAATCTTCAAGTGTTCCAGCATCAAATTTGACCCTACCGGCAGGGGGACAATTACACATCTCAAACGCCGATTCGGCCTTCTCAGCCCAACGCAGGAAGCCTATAGCTCCCTCAGTGCCCTTAAACGTACTGGGCTTGCAGTCAAGGTAGTTCTTGAAGGTGCACGTTCCAATTGGACCTCCAGCTGGGTTCTGGACATGTGCGGCTAGAGCGGCCGCAGCGTGGTCGTTTAGCAGAGTTTGGAGTTCTGCTGCAGTCAAGTTGATGTTACCACGTCCGTGTCCAGCGTTTCTTCCAGACATCTAGGTGTTATCATTCTCAGATGTCATCGTCTGAGGACACCTCTGAGTGTGCCTCCTCCTCAGCCGGTTCTTCCTCCGGTTCCTCTTCGGGTTCCTCCTCGGGATCTTCCTCAGGTTCCTCCTCAGGATCTTCCTCGGGTTCGGCCGCGTTCTGAGCAATTTGCATTTGTAGGACATCGCAACGCTCTAAAGCTATCTCGGTTCGGGTCCTTGCTACTTGGAGTTGCTCTTGCAAGTCTATCGTCTCGGCTTGCATCTTTCTCATAATCTTCATCTGTTGATCACTAGCCTCTTGCATTTCCTTGCTGTCAGGCGGGAAATTTCCTCTTTAGTTTCGGTTCCATCCTTTAACAGTCCTGAAAAGTTCGCTCTCGTATAGCGCATAAAACCCACGTCACGCTCTAAGCAAGAGACAACAGCTGCGAGAACACGCTCTACAGGTTCGGTTATGGGTGGTAGGGTGTTGGGGTAAGCAGGATGGTTCGGGTGAGGTAGCGGGGGAACTTGTTCACGATAAACCATACGCCTAATCATATTAGGGTACCAATCCCAGCTAACTTCGTTTTCGTACATGCCTCCGGATAAGCGATACCTCTTCGGTGCAGGAGCTTCGAGCTCCGGGACTACTCGGGGTGGCGATGAGTTGGGAATATGCGGTTCCTTTCCAGGGGCGTGAGACATCGGGTCGGATGATGATGACGATGGCGTCGACATCCTTACAGGTAAGCCGTGTATGCGCGCGTATGAGTGAAAGAGGTAAAGAGATAAGATAACAAAGACTACACAAACATATGCAGTGCGTATCATTATAACTAATGGGTCGTCGCGGTTATAGTCTAGTATGCATGCAATTTCTAGTTCGCTATAACCAATGGCTCTGATACCAATCTGTCACACCCTCAAAATCCACTAACGGAGTTTTACCGTCAGAGGGTGTGAACTAACAGGATCGGAATCATTAGTTATAATCAAACCGTAAAAACGTTTTAATGAAGATAAGTGCGGAAGCGTAAAAACCAAAAGATAAAAGTTACGTCACGCAAGACGACTTAAAATCCAATGACAATAGTTTAAAATCAGTTTGCATAAACAAAAGCATTTTCAACAATGCATGATCCTATACCGCGCGCCCGCCTCGGCTACCTGAGAATAACATACTAAAAGTGTCAACACGAGGTTGGTGAGTTCACAAGTTTATATAAAATAAAGCGTTTTGCTATAAGCGTTTTGCGTTTAACGTTTGCGTTACCAGATAGTGTTAAATCAATTATATATCGATAGGTAGCTAGCCTATACAACAAGTATTACTAAGTGTTCGACACCGAAGCTGACTGTTTATCAAGTGCCTTGCCACCAGGTCATCCAGACCATGGTATGTGTTAGCCAAAATTACACCCGCTCGACCTCCAGTCGAGTTTAGCATTGGGTGGGGTTTGTCAAACCCAGTAGTACTACTCAACAGTGACTCGCTATTATCCAAATATCAACCGGTTCGATGTGTAGGACTTCAATTGTTTCGTTTGCCACTTAGCCTTTACAAGTGATATATAATTTACTAACAAAATCTTAAATGCGTTTTTCGGAGTATGTTATCTCCCCCAAGTGAAAAGTGTTTAAAACAGTTTAAAGGGGTAAGTGAAACTCACTGTTTGCGAAGAATTCCCAAAAATAAATCACCAAGTGATGCGCGTCACAGAAAACTCTCTCTAGCGTTCTAAAACAACAAAGAGATTTTCTAAGTGTCGGAACTATTAACGAGTCTCTAGACCCGGCACGTAGTACCTATGCAAATATCACGTTTCGTGTTTCGTTTGTGAATCATGTGTGACTTTAAAAAGTACATTTGTGATACGTTACATGTGTGAACAATCGTTTACGTGTTATGTATTAATAATGTACATCACTAGCAACTATTCCCCGCAGGGGAAATTTGGTCAAAACACCACAATTATTTAGCAAGTATTCCCCGCAGGGGCAATTTGGTCAAAACATAACAATTAACTAGCAATTATCATGTTTCATGTATTTTCACAAAATTCAGCAGCTAGTTTCACCGAGATAGAAATTCTACTTGAAAGATTGTACTATTCCACCGATCATTGCATCTCAATTAATTTACCAAAAATCATCAAAAAGGCATACATGTATTAGGTTTCTAGAACATATTTTATTTTAGTTTTATTCCACATAGGTTTCTCACAATGATCAAAACATTACAGCAAACTCATAACAGTCAAATTCATGCGCACCAGAATGTTATTTGAAATTCCCGTTAAATGAAAAATCCAATAAATGCAAGACCAATTGAGTTAGGTTCTTAACTCAAAAATTTAACTTCCAGAAGTGGAACCAACCCATTTGGTCTTGTAGTTCATGAGATATAATATTTACAAAACAACCTAACAGCAGGTCTCACAATTCAGATTTGCACAACGTTTTTGTAAAATCATAAAAGTTAACTTTTACACGTCCAAAAATTACAAATTTATATTCTTTAGAAACTAGACTAGACCTAGTTTACTGTAGTATCAATTATCTCGACCAATTTTTACAATCACACCCCGTTACAGTCAATCGAACATCAATAACACAATCTGTCCAGAAACTGTTTGCATCCAAACTCAACATATTAACTATCTATGGACCATAATCCGTTCATATGACCTTCTAGACACCATAATCATTATCCATGCACATCAAATACACACAACATACATGATTAGGGTTTTACTTGAACTCAAAATCAAAGAAACAAGCAATTAACATGCAATAACATCCATTCTAGTTATCAAATCAACAATCAATACATAATTAACCATCATCTAATCAAAACAAGTCATATGAACATTATATATATAATTTCCAGATTCTAGGGTTTATAATTATTCCTTCAAAAGCACAAAAATAAGCAAGTGGAAGGTAGAAGATGACTAGAATCGGGGGTAGGATGCTTTAATTGTGAAAAACAAGATCAAAAACCAAGAGATATGTGTGTGTATGAGCCGATCCAACGGAGAGCAAGGGGGGGGGGCTGCCGTCAATTGTGAGGGAGAGGAGTGAAAGAGATTAGGGTTCTACATATTATTAATAATAACAAGATGTTACACTTAAGTCCCTCAACTTTCAAATGTTACTTTTCTAGCTTAATTAATTTAGTTCTTGTTTCTTGTTTAGCATCACACATAATATAATCAAGTAACACATATGTCTAACACATAATTATCACATAGTTATTGTTTCGACGTTTTTCGTTTATTCACCAATTGTTTGCGTCAACTCGTTTGCGTTTCGGTGCAATTTCCGAAAGACTACACATGTAGTAATTTGTCAAGCGTTATTTAAACCCTAGTTTAAATGTAATGAGGTGTGCGTTATAGATTCAATGATCTTTAAGTTTGAATTGACGGAGTTGAGTTAACGGAGTTAACCTGAAATTGACGATTGTCACATAATCCCTTTCTTTAGTTGGGCGCAGCTAACTGTATAACAATTACACGTATCAATTAACTATCCCTACCCATATCGTGTTTCTAGTTTAATTATAACCCTAAACGAACAGGGGGTCCGGGGGCAGCGCCCCTGGAAACTGGGTTCTAGAGGCGGCAGCCCCTAGTGGGGTCCAAGGGGAAGAGCCCCTGGCTGGGGTTAAGTTGCCAGGTCAGCTTGGAAAAAATTTATTTCCATTAACTGTTCTTAACGAAATTTCCATTAGAAAAATGTTTTATTTTTAAATCATTAACCATTTAAGGAATCTTTGTCTAATTCATAATGTTCAAGGGCTTCTTTGTAATTAATGTATATTATTCTAAGTCCAGGGACCTTTCTATCATTTTATCGAACTTCATTCGTTATCTGGTTCTTAATGATTGGACTCATTCGTTATCCCTTAACGAATATGTTCTTTCATAACGAATGGACTTATTCGTTATCTCTTAACGAATGGACCTCCATAACGAATGACCCATTATACCGAATGAACCTTCATTGTGAATGGACTTTCATAACGAATGGACCTTCTAACAAATGAGGGTTCATTCGTCATTTCCTCGTAACAAATTGCTTAACAAATGGCTTAACAAATGTAGTTAATTCGTCATTCTTCCTTGACGAATTGGCACAGCGAATGAGCCTAACGAATGAGGGCTCATTCATTAGTTTTTCGTAATGAATTGCATAGCTAATTCTTTACACGCGCCTAGGGTTAAGTTGGGGAATGTCAGAACATTCCCTGACATCCCTTACCTCGTGTGGGCGGTGGCCGGAAAAACGTAATTTACACCGTTTTTCGTCCCGTTCGATCCAGATCCGAGCTAGGTGACCCCTAAGCTCGTCATTTGATAGGTTTATACCCGATTCCAACCGGATCTCAGGACTTTAACGGTTGAGGGTGTCGGCTCGTCGTTTCGCGACTAGATCTAGCGGGTTTGGATCCATATAATATCATAACATTATTACATAGGATTGATGCTCGGGATTTCTTTGTTATTTCGAATGGAGAGCGAGAAAAATGAGAGAGATCTTATGTGTGTGTTTTGGGTGGTGTAAGGAATAAGTGGAAATGGATGGATCAATGAGTAATTATGGTTTATATATTATGGGTTATGGGCTTAAGCTCATGGTCTATTTCCTTCCTTATTAACCCAAGTCCATTACAGATATTTATTTAACTCAACACAAGCCCAACTCATAATAATATTATTATTTTATTAAACGAAACAGGAAACGGGATGTTACAAACGATCTATTTACCAACTTTTAACACGTAACAATCAAATTGAAGTTCCACAAAAAACCCGAAACAATCCTTGATAAAAAAACCGAAGAAACTAAATATGATAAACTTTATTATATTTGAAAGTGATTATTGGTATTTATTATCCTTACAATTTAACTCATATATGTATCATTTACTAAATTAACCGAAAAAAATAAATACATAGATTCAAATCATATATTTATAATTTATAAATTTATATGACAATGTACAAAAAAAAAAAAAAACAATTGGTAAATGGATTTATTGTTAAAGAATGGATCAACTTTTAAACATATATTTATAATATAGATTAAAAAAGTTACTTCGTAAATTGAAAGCATATTAGAGTTCTTTTTTTTCATTTACAATCTTCAACAATATATATAATATATTATGTTAATGATAACATTTAAAATTATATTATTTTTGTTGTAATTAATTAAGTCAAATGTACAATAAATGGATGGATACATTTTCAAACCTAGGGTTAATCTTACTAACCTAGTTGTCTTCTAAATAGTTATCTTTGTCTACCAAATAGTATTGTAATTGTAGTATAAATACTACCTCCATGGTAATGAGAAAAATGCACCATCTTGAATAAACTCAAGATTTCTTACTACTCCTTTCTATAATCACCTCTAAATTTCTTAAGGTACTTAAATAATCTTGTTATAATTATAGTTATATTATAACACGTTATTAGCACGACTCGCTCGTGTCTTAATCAAGAAGATAAACAAAGTAATAAGACGTCAATCATAAACAAGATTATCATTTATATCTCATTTATTATATTACTTTCAAAATAATTGTTACATCTATACATATAATTTATATATATATATAACCGTTGATGAAATGGTCATATAGCCGTTATAAAACGTTTATAAATTTTTAGCTATAAATAACCAATTATCAATCTCAATTCTTTCACAAATACAAAAATTTGCTTCTCGGGAATACTCAAGATACTATTTTGAAAGATGATTCACCCGGTTTTTGATGTTAACTACCATAATGCTGATAATCTTATTTTTCTTAATTTGTAATCTCCTACCTAGAGAGTTTAATCTTTTCTGTTTCCTTTATATATTTATAGCTCTACCTTTGTATTTTCTTTCAATTTTAATAAGTATGTAATCCTAATATTTATCTTATTTGTGTTTAGTAATAAAATGGCAAACATCGCAAAACTTCAATTTCAGGCTCTTAATAGCACCGGAGATAATTATATATCATGAACGACACATGTTAAACGAAATCTTAAATCAATGGGTGTTTTGAATACGATAACGAAGGGAAATAATTGTGAGGAACAAGAAAAGGAAAAAGCCGATGTCTTCCTCCACAAAACACATTGACGAGATGTTACAATTTAAGTATTTAAATTGTGAGGATCCATACGTTTTGTGGGAAGATTTAAAAAGTAGATTTTATCATCAAAGGGAAGTTCTACTTCCCACTGCAAGAGATGAATGGAACAATCTCAGGTTCCAAGATTTCAAAAAAGTAAATGATTACACCTCTGATTTGTTCAGAATATGCTCAACGCTCTGATTTTGTGGGCAAACTGTTAATGAAGAAGTTATGTTGGAGAAAACTTTCTCCACATTTCATGCGCCAAATATGAATTTGCAACACCAATATAGGTTGCTAAATTTAGAAGATATTCCGATCTAAATTCATTTCTCCTCGTAGCAGAAAAGAATAACGAGCTTTTAGAGAAAAATCATCAATCTCATCCCACTGGATCACAAGCAATCCCAGAAGCAAATATTGCTACTAATAATGACACTAAAGAGAAAAAGTGGGTACGAGGGTAGTGGTCGTGGCCATTTTGCTAAAAGTTATTCTAATTTTCGAAACCGTCCATTCAAAGGTAATAATAATTACCGAGGTAATTTCCATGGTCGTACTCGAAATAAAAGAACCACCAATTACCACGCTCCACAAAATAACTATTTCAACCAACACAATAAATGGAATGAAGCCAATAGGTCCGAAAACAATGGCACTTCATGTTTTAGATGTGGAAGTACAAACCACTGGTCAAAGGCTTGTCGCACAGCTCCACATCTATGTGAACTATACCAAAACTCTGTCAAAGGAAAAGAGAAACAAGTGAACCATGTGGATAACTTTGATGATCTCAATGCTGGACTATGTAACACCCCGGCTAAAACGGAATACGCCCTAGTGTGACGTACAGATTGCTCAAAACACATGTGACACTATTAAGTGACAATATTATCATTAATTTATTTAAACAACAAGTACACAATTTTGGAAGTAAGAGAAATACAAATAAATACACATTTAAGCAATTCGTCCATTTAAGTTGAATATCCTATGTACTAATGTCTTCGTCATTTCAGCGTTCTCTAAATAAGGTACCTGTAGCATATATATAAAATAATGTCAACTAAATGAATAGTTGGTGAGTTCACACAAGTTTTGATATAAATACATAAAAATCTACAATTCCATGAACAAGTGTAAATGAGCAAGTAAAGTCCTTTCCAGTTGGGATTGTGCACCAACGTACTCGGATAATAGCGCAAGTGTCTTTTCCGTTGGTAACAACCAATGTACTCGGATCGGGGGTCCCTATTCCACTCATAGCATCGAGGTCCTGAGTGCATAGGGGGGCGTATGATCATACTTAATGAGGAAACCATGAGCACGTAATCTTTGAGCAAGTAAGTAATTAAACACAAAAGTCCATGTAACGAATTGTAGTTTGTAAATAATAAATAAACGAAATTGAAATTTGATAGGATATATGTGACATCTGCCCCGATCCGACCCGACCCAGGTACCCGTTTCTCTGACCCGATCTCTTTCTTTTATGATTTAATATTTATTTATACTTATACTTTATTTTTAATAATAATGTTTTCCTTCCCGCCTCTTTCTCTCTCTTTCTTTCCGCCGTCCCGTCCCTCTTCTCTCTTTCCGCCTTCTTTTCCCTCTTGTCGCCGTCCCGCCCCTACGCCTTGTTTCCCTCTTTTTCTTCTAACTCTTTGCTTGTCCTTTGTTCCTTCCCGCCTAAGGTTGTCTGCGCAGCTCCACGCGCCAGACCCCTTACAAGGAATCCTGCGTGAAGACCACCTGTTTCAGCGTTTCGCGAAATGAACTCTTCTCGCAGCGCGCTAAGAATTGTAAATCTTCTCGCAGCGCGCGAAGGACGGTAGTTCTTCCCGCGACGCGCTAAGGATTTGTAGTTCTTCTCGCAGCGCGCTAAGAATCGTAGTTCATCCCTCGACGCGCGAAGAATTATAGTTCTTCCCGCGGCGCGCTTAGAAATGTAGTTCTTTCCGCGACGCGTTAAGGTTGTTTCTGTCTGCCTTCGCGCTCGCGCTCTCTTGACCTTCTGTGTCTGCCTTCGCGCTCGAGCCTTCTCGCGCTAAACCCTTTGAGTTTTCTTCTGTTTAATCTAGCCGTTGCTTTTGAGTTGTCTTATCTTTTGAGCTGTTGACCTAATCTGCTTTATGTCTGAAAAGTTACTTTCGGCGCAGCATGCGCACCAACCCCATTGGTTGACAGAAAAAGTGACTGACATAATCTTTTGAGATCTGCTTTTGCCATGCTTGACCAGTACCTTTAACTGACCCGCCCATGCCTGTTTACTATTCCCTGTCAGCTTTATCTTGCCTCTGCAGCTGCCATATCTTTCCATATCTTTTGCTTTTGGATTCTTATGCTTTTTGATATCTTTTGCTTGATCCTGTTAAAGATCTTTTCCCCTTTTCTAGGGATTATGTCTCCTAGGGTTTTCCTATAAATAATAATAATATTTTAACACTACACACACAAAACACTTAATCTCTCCTGTTCTCTTGCTCCTTGCTCTCTCTGCCGTCTTCCTCTCTGCCTCCGTCTTCCTCCCTGTTCTGCCCTGCTTTTCCGGTAATATATATATATTATATATAATAATTTACTTATTAATTATGCTAACTTATAATCAAGACTTAAAACAAATCATTAAAACAATAATCTTGTTTATAGGTTAACTTGTGCTTGTTTAAAGTTGGTTCTTGCTTTATCTTACACCGCATCGTTTATCATGTGAGTAATCTCGTACCTAATCCCTTTTTGCTTTTAATGTTTTGGGATGTTCATGTGTTCATACAAACTTAGAGTCTTAAACTTGTTTATGAACTTTAGTCGCGCAGTATCCCATGTGTTGAGGACGTAGACTTGGCTGTTTATTTGTATGTGTGGATCATTAACCGTCTTGTCGGTCTATTCCGCAGTTCTCATGGTACCATTAGATGAACACGGGAGAACTATCGTTTATGATTTTCTCTTTTGTTTACACATGCACAGTTTGTCTTGTTTGTGAGCTCAATTGTGAGCATTGGCAGTCTTATGAATCTTAGAGTTGGTCCCGATCAGATTACACCCTTGTTGAAAACCAGACATACACATGTTGCGCGCAGATTTATTGTCATCTATGTATTGTATTAAACTTGATTTCTCACGAACACGCAAGTGTTTGACGTTTATTTTAACACATGTTCAGGGTTGCAGTAGCTGTTTTGGAGCTTGTGGACACATAGGACGTTTTTACTTTTGGACCTAGATTAAAATGTATCAAGACAAGTTATTGCTGTTCGAATATTATGATTTATAATATATTGATTTATGTTGGTTTATTTATATCTTGTGTTTACGTTGCGCGTGCGCGAATGAATGTATTTATTAAATATTGACACCCAATAGTGTCACGAGTAATGAAACAATATGTGGCGCCCCGATGTATAATCCGCCTTTGGTCGGGGTGTTACAGATTGGTATCAGAGCTCGTTGACTTTAGGATAGGTGGTTAGACGTAACGGCCTAGAATACCTAAGAGTCCCTTCTCGCGCATGAGAGAAATCTCATGTTTGCACGCTTATTGTTAATTACTCGTTATTTATGAATATGCTCGCGCCTGCGCAGTATATGATTTTATGATTTATTCCGCGATATTTCGATTTTTGTTGAATTTCGATTTTTATTGATTTTACTTATTCGTTTGTTGGATTTGAAAATCCGAAAAGTCATGGTGATACATGAATAGTTGATTTTCAATTTCCATTTACGATTATGTTCTGAGGTTGGAGACTTGAAAAGTCATGGTGATACATGAATTGTCAACCTGCAATACTCATTTTCTTGTATATTTTATATTGAAGATTGAAAAGTCATGGTGATACATGAATCGTCAATCTCCAATACTCGTTTAGTCGTCATTTTAAATTGAGAATTTGGAAGATCATGGTGATACATGAATTGTCGATTCTCGATTCGAATTTGTTACCTTAATTAAGTCTGCATTTAAAGTCATTTATTTTACTTTAACTTTTGATAGTATCTAACTCTGCGAAACCAAGCTTTATAAAGTTATACTTTGCGATAAAACCAAGATATTAACTAAAATTAAAACTTTTATAGAATGCCTCCGCTATCTCGCCGATTTCAGAGAAGAGAAGCCTCGCGCATGCGTAGACAGCAACGTTCCCAGGAAATGGCCGCCGCAATAGCCCAAGCTTTGAGCCAAAACAATACCAACACCTCTGGTTACAACATTAAGTCCTTTAACGCGGGTAACCCTCCAAAGTTCACAGGTCTTGAAGGAGCCACCGTGATGCTCCAGTGGCTTGAGAAAATAGAAAACGCTTTCCTCCACACCCAATGCCCCTCAGACAGACGAACCCTATATGCTTCCAGTGTCCTGGAATCTAGAGCGCTTACATGGTGGAATGGAGTAACTCATGCGCGTGGCGCAGAAGCTGCTTCCAGCATGCTCTGGGAGGAATTTAAGGAAATTCTGACGCGAGAATTCTGCCCTCCCAACGAAGTTAAGCGCCTGGAGGAAGAATTCTGGAACTTGAAGCAATACAGCGGTGAAGCGCGCGAGTACGCGACGCGCTTCCATGAACTAAGCCTGCTTGTCCCTCACCTTGTTACCCCTTCCCGCCGAGCCATAGAGAAATTCCTTGGGGGTCTCCCCATGGAAATTCAAGATTCTGTATGGGCCAGAAACCCAGTTACCCTCTCTGACGCCATTGAGTTGGCCGCTGTGCTCAGCGACAACCATGTCAGAGCAGGAACCCTGTTCCTGCGGGGAACTGAGAAGACCAAACCCACCAAAACTGTCCATGAACCCGCAGAAACCAAACCTGAACCCTCAAACCATAACCAGAAACGTAGGCGCAGACAAGCCTATGCGCTTACCAACCCGCCCATAGTCCAGCAACCCATCTATCAACCCCCAGTTTACGCGCCTAACCCTCTGTCAGCCTACCCAACTCCTCCTGTAGTCCACAACTATGCCTTAACCAATCCCGCACTCCCTGCCCCGCCACCTAAGAAACCTTACACAGGAAACCATCCCTTTTGCCCAACCTGTAGATTTCACCACCCAACCCAAACCCCGTGTCGACTTTGTAACCGATGTGGCCGTACTGGTCACACTGCTGAAAACTGTAGAATCCTTCCCGCCAATCCAATTGCGCCAACACCACCAGTCTACCCGCAGAACCCACAACCAACCTACCAAAACCCACGACCCAGATCGTGCTTTAACTGCGGTGATCCCAGTCATTTCCGGAACGCGTGCCCAAGGCTACAAGTGCAAATCACACAAGCGAATCCGGTGAACCAGATTTCGAACCAAGTAACGCGTGGACGAGCTTTTAATATAACCGCGCACCAAGCTCAAGCGATTAATGACGTAGTTAATGGTACATTTTTGCTTAACGGATTTTATGCTTCTGTACTTTTTGATACTGGCGCCGATCGAAGTTTTATCTCTCGCGCCTTCGAGCAGAAGCTTGCGCGACCGCGCAACGATTTAAAAGAAGATTTTTCAGTTGAATTGGCTAATGGCGAAACTATTTTAATAAACTCAGTGATTAAAGATTGCACGCTTAACCTTAACGAAAACGATTTTCTGATCGACCTCATCCCCATGCCTCTTGGAAGCTTTGATGTTATTATTGGTATGGACTGGCTTACGCATAATCGCGCCGAAGTTATTTGCGCCAAGAAGATGATTCGCATACCTCGAGAAAATGGTGATCTTCATATCTACGGCAAAAAACCCTCCCGCGGTCTTAAGCTTATGTCTTGCGCCGAAGCCCAAAGGCTTATGCGGAAGAAGTGTGTTGCATTCTTAGCTCATGTGGTCAAACCTGCTGAAGAAAAGAAGCTTCGCGATATCCCTGTTGTGCGTGATTTCCCTGAAGTTTTTCCTGATGATCTTCCTGGTATCCCTCCCGCTCGTGAAGTCGAGTTTCGTGTTGATCTTGTCCCTGGTGCTTCCCCCGTAGCTAAATCTCCTTATCGTCTTGCACCCGCTGAGATGCAAGAATTGGCAAGCCAACTTCAAGAGTTGACTGCTAAAGGATTCATTCGCACTAGCTCTTCGCCCTGGGGTGCTCCGGTGTTGTTCGTTAAAAAGAAAGATGGATCGTTTCGCATGTGTATAGATTACCGCGAGTTGAACAAACTCACCATTAAGAACCGGTATCCCTTACCGCGTATTGACGACCTCTTTGATCAACTCCAAGGTGCCTCTTGTTTCTCCAAGATTGATCTCCGCTCTGGCTATCACCAGTTGCGCATCCGCGATGAAGATGTTCCGAAGACTGCTTTTCGAACTCGTTATGGCCATTTTGAATTCTTGGTCATGTCCTTCGGTTTAACCAACGCACCCGCCGTTTTCATGGATCTAATGAATCGGGTGTGTAGGCCTTTCTTGGATAAATTCGTGATCGTGTTTATCGATGATGTTCTGGTGTATTCTAAGACCAAGGCCGAGCATGAGCAACATCTCCGATTGGTATTGCAAAAGCTTCGAACTGAGCAGCTCTATGCTAAGCTTTCCAAGTGTGAATTCTGGTCTGATGAAGTACAGTTTCTTGGTCATGTTGTAAACAAGATGGGTATTCATGTCGACCCATCCAAGATTGAAGCAATCAAGAACTGGTTTACGCCATCCACTCCTACCGAAATCCGTTCCTTCTTGGGCTTAGCTGGTTATTACCGGCGCTTCATTTCGAACTTCTCGAAGATCGATTTGCCTTTAACAGCTCTAACGCACAAAGGTAAACCGTATATTTGGGGCTCGAAGCAAGAAGAAGCCTTTCTAACGCTCAAGCGTCTGTTGTGTGAAGCTCCTGTTCTTGCGCTACCTGAGGGTAATGATGATTTTGTCGTGTACTGCGATGCCTCCAACCAAGGTCTCGGTTGTGTTCTCATGCAACGAGGCAAGGTTATCGCTTACGCATCAAGGCAACTTAAGGTTCATGAAAAGAATTATACAACTCACGACCTCGAACTTGGTGCAGTTGTTTTTGCCTTGAAGATCTGGAGACACTACCTTTATGGCACTAAGTGTATCCTCTACACTGACCATAAAAGCCTTCAGCATATCTTTGATCAGAAGGAACTTAACATGAGGCAACGCCGATGGAACGAACTCATCAGCGATTACGATTGTGAGATCCGGTATCATCCTGGTAAGGCTAATGTGGTAGCCGATGCACTCAGCCGAAAACCCTGCCAACTTAACTGTATCTAGCCGCGCACCCAGCTTCACTTCGCGCCGATTCAAAGCAACCTTGAATCGCGTATTCGTGACGCACAGCGCGCATCCATCAGTAATGGTAACCTTCGCGCCGAGTTAGCGTGTGGCGCGGAAGCGCATTTTGTGCCCAATCTGAGTGGAATTCTCTGCTATCTCAATCGCATCTGGATTCCCTTTGATGAGAATCTTCGCGCTGATATCCTAAGTGAAGCGCACAAATCTCGATATTCTATTCATCCCGGCGCTGATAAGATGTACAAGGATTTGCGCATTACTTATTGGTGGCCCGGTATGAAAAAGGATATTGCTGTGTTCGTAGCTAAATGTCTGACTTGTTCTAAAGTAAAAGCTGAACACCAACGCCCATCTGGTTTGCTCGAACAACCAGAAATTCCTACGTGGAAATGGGAATGTGTAGCGATGGACTTTATTACCAAGTTACCTTTGACAGCAAGCAAACATGATAGCATTTGGGTAATAGTGGATCGTTTGACTAAGTCTGCTCACTTTCTCCCCATTCGTGAAAACTACCGTGTTGAGCAACTCGCGCAGCTTTATGTCAAGGAAATTGTCTGCCGCCATGGTACTCCTTTGAGCATCATATCCGATCGCGATGGCCGTTTTATATCTCGCTTTTGGAAATCTCTCCAATCTGCGCTAGGAACTCGCTTGGACATGAGTACGGCATATCATCCTCAGACTGACGGTCAGTCTGAGCGAACTATTCAAACTCTTGAGGATATGCTCCGATCTTGTGTTCTTGATTTTGGAGGTAATTGGGATTCGCACCTGCCTTTGATCGAGTTCTCTTATAATAACAGCTATCATTCCAGTATTGGTATGGCCCCATTTGAAGCACTTTACGGTCGTAAGTGCCGCTCCCCGATTTGTTGGAGCGAAGTGGGAGAAGCTCAAATCACAGGACCCGAACTTGTTCAAGAGACAACCGATAAAATCGCCAAGATCCGTGATCATCTGCTGACTGCTAGAAGCCGACAGAAGAGTTACGCAGATCGCAGACGAAAGCCTCTCGAATTTCAAGTTGGTGATCTTGTTCTCCTCAAAGTGTCGCCTTGGAAGGGTGTTGTCCGCTTTGGGAAGAAAGGTAAGCTTGCTCCTCGATATGTTGGACCATTTAAGATTCTCGCGCGTGTGGGAAAAGTTGCCTACAGACTTGACCTGCCGCCCGCGCTCAGTAATGTGCATCCAACGTTCCATGTATCCAATCTCAAGAAGTGTTTAGCTGACGAGAACCTTCACATTCCACTTGATGAAGTTCAAGTTGATGAAACTATGCATTTCGTTGAGAAGCCTGTTGAGATTATGGATCGCGAGGTTAAGCAAACCAAGCGCAGTCGTATCCCTATCGTGAAAGTTCGCTGGGAATCCAAGCGCGGAGCCGAGTTTACATGGGAAAGGGAAGATCAAATGAAGATCAAGTACCCGCACCTGTTCTCTGCGCAACCTACTTCGAGATAAATTTCGGGACGAAATTTCTTAAAGTAGGGGAGACTGTGACATCTGCCCCGATCCGACCCGACCCAGGTACCCGTTTCTCTGACCCGATCTCTTTCTTTTATGATTTAATATTTATTTATACTTATACTTTATTTTTAATAATAATGTTTTCCTTCCCGCCTCTTTCTCTCTCTTTCTTTCCGCCGTCCCGTCCCTCTTCTCTCTTTCCGCCTTCTTTTCCCTCTTGTCGCCGTCCCGCCCCTACGCCTTGTTTCCCTCTTTTTCTTCTAACTCTTTGCTTGTCCTTTGTTCCTTCCCGCCTAAGGTTGTCTGCGCAGCTCCACGCGCCAGACCCCTTACAAGGAATCCTGCGTGAAGACCACCTGTTTCAGCGTTTCGCGAAATGAACTCTTCTCGCAGCGCGCTAAGAATTGTAAATCTTCTCGCAGCGCGCGAAGGACGGTAGTTCTTCCCGCGACGCGCTAAGGATTTGTAGTTCTTCTCGCAGCGCGCTAAGAATCGTAGTTCATCCCTCGACGCGCGAAGAATTATAGTTCTTCCCGCGGCGCGCTTAGAAATGTAGTTCTTTCCGCGACGCGTTAAGGTTGTTTCTGTCTGCCTTCGCGCTCGCGCTCTCTTGACCTTCTGTGTCTGCCTTCGCGCTCGAGCCTTCTCGCGCTAAACCCTTTGAGTTTTCTTCTGTTTAATCTAGCCGTTGCTTTTGAGTTGTCTTATCTTTTGAGCTGTTGACCTAATCTGCTTTATGTCTGAAAAGTTACTTTCGGCGCAGCATGCGCACCAACCCCATTGGTTGACAGAAAAAGTGACTGACATAATCTTTTGAGATCTGCTTTTGCCATGCTTGACCAGTACCTTTAACTGACCCGCCCATGCCTGTTTACTATTCCCTGTCAGCTTTATCTTGCCTCTGCAGCTGCCATATCTTTCCATATCTTTTGCTTTTGGATTCTTATGCTTTTTGATATCTTTTGCTTGATCCTGTTAAAGATCTTTTCCCCTTTTCTAGGGATTATGTCTCCTAGGGTTTTCCTATAAATAATAATAATATTTTAACACTACACACACAAAACACTTAATCTCTCCTGTTCTCTTGCTCCTTGCTCTCTCTGCCGTCTTCCTCTCTGCCTCCGTCTTCCTCCCTGTTCTGCCCTGCTTTTCCGGTAATATATATATATTATATTTAATAATTTACTTATTAATTATGCTAACTTATAATCAAGACTTAAAACAAATCATTAAAACAATAATCTTGTTTATAGGTTAACTTGTGCTTGTTTAAAGTTGGTTCTTGCTTTATCTTACACCGCATCGTTTATCATGTGAGTAATCTCGTACCTAATCCCTTTTTGCTTTTAATGTTTTGGGATGTTCATGTGTTCATACAAACTTAGAGTCTTAAACTTGTTTATGAACTTTAGTCGCGCAGTATCCCATGTGTTGAGGACGTAGACTTGGCTGTTTATTTGTATGTGTGGATCATTAACCGTCTTGTCGGTCTATTCCGCAGTTCTCATGGTACCATTAGATGAACACGGGAGAACTATCGTTTATGATTTTCTCTTTTGTTTACACATGCACAGTTTGTCTTGTTTGTGAGCTCAATTGTGAGCACTGGCAGTCTTATGAATCTTAGAGTTGGTCCCGATCAGATTACACCCTTGTTGAAAACCAGACATACACATGTTGCGCGCAGATTTATTGTCATCTATGTATTGTATTAAACTTGATTTCTCACGAACACGCAAGTGTTTGACGTTTATTTTAACACATGTTCAGGGTTGCAGTAGCTGTTTTGGAGCTTGTGGACACATAGGACGTTTTTACTTTTGGACCTAGATTAAAATGTATCAAGACAAGTTATTGCTGTTCGAATATTATGATTTATAATATATTGATTTATGTTGGTTTATTTATATCTTGTGTTTACGTTGCGCGTGCGCGAATGAATGTATTTATTAAATATTGACACCCAATAGTGTCACGAGTAATGAAACAATATGTGGCGCCCCGATGTATAATCCGCCTTTGGTCGGGGTGTTACAATATATATGCTACCCCCAAAATAGTAAAAAGGTAAAAAGGGGGTGTGAGAAACTCACCTTGATGTTGAAGACAAACTTGAAATAAAACCGGAAGAACGTAAATGAAATCGAAGCAATTGAATGTCATGAACTAGAATTAAAAAGGAAATACAAAATTTAAAGACTAACTATTGAGATTATAAAAGTTAAATAATATTAGTTTTAGGAATGGAGCATTAATTTTAATATATATATTTCATTAACCTATGGCAAATAGGGACTTGGGGATTTGTAATGAGTTTATCAAAAATAAATAAAGTTTATATAAATCATTTGGTGCTTATTAGTTGAAGAATGATTTTTAAATAAATAATTACAACTTATTAATATAAGATTAAATAACTATATTAATAACAATTTATGATTAAACAATTTATGTTTCTTCTAGTAACATAATTAATTAATTTACTAATTAATTAACTTAATTGTTTTGCATGAAATTCTTTTAAAGAAATTATAAATATTAGTTTATGTTGAAATAAAATAAACAATAATTAATTTACTAAATTATTAATTTAAAGATATGAAGTATGCTATATCTATTGTAAAATATTTTAAATAAAAGAAATTTTTATAAATCATTATATTTAAAAGAAAGTATATAAGTTTATGATGATCAACATATCAAAAGATTTAGATAAATATATATTCATGCTTGTTCTTGCACAATAACTAGGTTTGATCCAAGATTTAGAAAAATCAAAGTGTTTATTTTGGATATCCATGATCATAATGATTCTTAAGACCAAAATATAAAATTTTTATGATAAAAGTAACATGATCATGAATAACAAATTATGAATATTCAACATTAAATAAAAACAAAACTATAAAATGCATGGAATCATAAAACTTACTTGTTAGTGCTTTTAATCTTATGAAAATAGTGGATTGAGGTGTGAAAATAATGGAGGATTTGTCCTCCTTTTATAGTGAAGATATGAAGTAGTTATGTCTTATGGGATTTATGAAAATTAATCATATTTAATATAACTAAAAACAAAAATTAAAATGGTTTAAAAGGTTTTCAAGGTGTTTTAACTCTTTTAGTAAATTTTATTTAATTAAAACATTAATTGCTTTATTTTTATTAGTTAATAAAAAAATAACATATGCAAAAAGATGGTAATAATAATAATCCAAGATTTATTCTAATGATTTGCATGGGAAAAGTTCATGAATAAATAATCTTTAAATGAGTATGCAATACTACAAGGATGGTAAAAAGTATATTTGCATATAAATGATCACATAAAATACATATAACGAAAATTGAGATTAATTAATAATATTATTAAAGTATATAAATTTAAATAGACACAAAACCAAAAATTTAAAATGGGTCGGTGTTTGAAAAGTAACGAATGTTACAGGACTTACAACTTTTAGAAATTTAGTCCCGAAATTAAAATAAAAAAAATTTAAAGGAGAACAACTAATAAACGGAGTTGTGGGAAATTTTAGCAATTTTATACATGCATAATTAAAATAAAATAACGTAGATCTTTGAATGACCCGAAAGAACGCCACAAATAGGAAATATGACAAGGACACTTATATATAGGATGTACCAGCGGCGTATCCACCATGCCCTTATCATATTGTATTTGCCCCGTTCTCCAAAAATCATTCCAAGTTCTGAGTTATTTCACACAACTAGACTTATTATATTTTCCATGCGAGGACTTTGATAATTACGTGTCGACCCATAATTACCTCTATCGTCAGATGATCCATATAATGTGCCTATATTGTGTGGTTATAAGACATAGACCTTAGATATATAAATAAAATTCTCATATATAACGTTAAAAATAAAAAATAATGAATTAAAAGGGTAAAAACATTACAAATACATTGATAGACCATTTAGGCCAAGGACAACGCGAAAACACTAAACCAAGTAAATAAGATCATTGTGTCTAAACCAAGTAAACGATGTTGAAAACAAAATAAACAAAGTGATGAAGTCAAGAATGAAACATTTAGAATTATGAACATCATAACTTGTAATTGAAATAATGGGGTTGAGAATAACGTGGTAAGTAAACGTAGCATTTAACCAACGAAATATGAACATGTAATTTGTTAACGTATTGGGTTCGAGATTAGTTTAAATGAACGAAACATTTAAGTAACAAAATATCATGATGTTTAAAAAAATGAAAATCTCCAATAGAACATTGACGTGACCAATGGCAGCGTTGAGATGAATAAACAATTATATCTTACAAACATGTAAATTGATAATAACTTGAAATGAAATGGATAAACGAAAATTTTAATATTAACATAATGAAATCGATTAAGTTTGTGATAAGAAAAATTTTCAATAGTAACTTTATGCTTATCAAGTATATAATTAGAACTTCGAAATTAAAATAAAGTATTTGTCTTTGTCAGGTCCCCGATTTAAGGTAGATCTTTACAAAATCAAGTCATAACTCACACAGATAAATGTGTCGACAAGGGAGTTAATGACGGGTTGCTATTTTTAGAAAGATAGAAGTTTGTTAAAGGCGGAATCAATAACAAACAGGGTAGTTTCTGAACAATAAATCAAAAGGTAACTAACACAATCAAGATTCACTCAAAAGATTTCCATTCATATAATGTTCATCATACAAACGTTAACCGATTTAGGGTTTCTTGAAGGGAAAGCTATTTTCGTACAATTCTATTAAGCCGTCTATCTTTCCGTTTCTGTTGTGTTTTTCCGTGTCCTTAAGGTGTGACCTAATTATTCCTTTTATTTGTCTGATACCTCAGGACAGCTGTCATTCCTTCTAGAAACCCAAAATGCTAAAACATATTCAAATTACATATTTAGAAATAATCCTAAGTGTAAAACAAGTCTTCCGGGTAGGCTCTGCAACAATATTCATTTTCCGAGTAGACTGTGTGCTCTGCCATCCTTTAGAACTTGGTAACATAGAAGTGTGCTCGGGATCAATTTCCGGGTAGACTTTTCTTGAAGAGTATTTTACCAAGTAAAATACTCACCGGGTAGACTTCAATCATCTTGACTTTCCCTGACTTTGCCCGACAAACTCTTACGAGCAACCTTGTTCTTCAATGGTCCCTTCAACTCTTTGCTAGTGAATAGCTTATTATCAAAGTGTGCTTGTTAGTACTGTTCCTTGCTTAAGTTAAACCTTGCCCGATGTAACTTAGAGATATTCCATTAAAACATCAAGCCTACTTGGACCACTGTATTATTAAAGAATACCTTACCCGGTCTTCCAATCACTTGGCTTCATGAGCTTGGTTAGCCAAAAGCTTACTCGAGAGTGAACCTTACTTGGCTATGAAGAACAGACTTGCTTGATAAAGTGATCCTTGCCCGGACTTGCATAAACTAGTGAACCTTGCCCGGTAATACACTAATTTGCAAACCCTGCCCGGATATCCACTAAAGAAGACTTCAAGAAGATAACCTTGCCCGATAGACAAAATATCGTACCCGGCTAAGTAAAAGCTTGCTCGGAAGTCTAAGGTGTGCCCGGTTCCATACTTAGTCATTTCTGAGGAGGTTGAGAAGATTCCAATCTTTAATCTGATAAGTTTTGTGTCAAATCTTGATTCAACAATCTCCCCCTAGATTGGAACACCTCAGCTGTCCCAAAACATTTCTATGGTTACTTACACTTAGTTAAAATACACATCAAATTAAAGTCAAATTACATATTCAGATAACATAAACAATTACATATTCAAAAGCTGTCCGAAGACATTACAAAATAAAGCCACACTATGAGTCTTGTCTCTTCCTTTCATTGTAAGCAACTTGTCTTCTGTCAACTATTACTGATGCAGCTCTTAGCTTAAAAATATCAAGGATTTGGTAGTGAGTGTGACTTTCTGGAATGACCAAATCCCTTATATCCATCAGATCTTCATCATGCAAATAAGTCAGTCTTCATCTCTTTTGATTATCCCCAGTACCTTTCCATCAGAGTTTCTTAGCACATAATGGTCAACATCTTCTTTATATTCAATCTCAGTAATGATGCCATTCTTTTGAACTGTGTAGTTGGGGCGTGTCATTCTTCTTTGAAGAATGATGCATGTATTCATGTTTGACAAAGGATTCCTATCTCTGACATTCATCTTGTAGTTCCTTTCAGCAATGTCCATTTTCTTCAACTTTCCAGTCCTCTTAGATCTTTGAAGTTGGATAGTTTTCCAGCTTCTTTTTTCTTTTAGGAATCTGAATCCCTTGTTAGATTCATCTCTTAAAACTTAGAGAGATCATTCATTTGTCTTCCAGCCATCTTATTTCTGTTTCGATAGTCATACAAATTGAGTGTGGCCATTCTTTCTAGTTGTTCTTGAGTGTACTCATAAAAATCACTTCTCACAACAATGTCTCTCAGTTGCCTACTTTCCATAATTACTTTAAGAGACTCAGTAATAGAATCATAGTAGAGTTCTCTTGGAAGATCCACATCTGATTGTTGTCTTTCTGTTCTTTGGGATCCACCCCTACTGGATTCACCTCTTCCATCTCTTCCTGCTTGTGGATATCTTCTTGAAAGTGGAGGCCTGAATGGAATAGACTTCATGGGTTTTCTAGGCCTCAACTTGAAAGTATTGATGTAGATTGACTCTACCATTTCAGGTGGAAGGTTGGCAAGTTCAACAAGATCATGTCCTGCTTGTTCTTTAAGAATAAGCATCATCTTATCTATCCCATGATTGTTTGACAATCCTGCAGGCACAAACTTTCCATCCACAAAGCTTCTAGGGTTCTCACCTTCCCTCAGAGCTTTTTCCCAATCAGCCTTTTGAATATAGAAAAGATTTTTCAAATCTTCCTTTTCTAAGGCATCAAAAGAGGATTCATCCATTCCCCTCTGGTTTATCATTATGCCCCTCAATATCTTAATCATCTCTTCATTCTCCCAAGGAATTATAGGTTCATCAGTTGTTTCAGAATTTGATTCCTTTGGAATTGGGGTTTCAACATCAGGTGCTTCTTTTGATTTTTCTTTTTCAATTTGAAGCTTTTGTTTCTCCCCTACAGTCATTAATTTTCTCTTTCTTTTGGGAGGTTCTTGTTCACTTTCTGATTGCTCAGTAGGGGGTTCAGGTTGGACCCTTTTCAATTTTTCTTTTCTTTTCAATTTGTTGTATTGATCCAACACTGATTATTTTGATAACTTTTCTACTACCTCAGGCTTCAACCCCCTTTCTAATAGGTATCCACACATACCTCCAAACTTCTTTTTCAAGGCTTCAATCTTTTCAATCTCTTCATTTTCTTTGACAAAACTTTCTTTCACTTTATCTCTTTCACTATTGTAGAGATCTTGAAGCTTGTCATGATTGAAGTGGCTCAAATCTTTTTCAGAATACCCATGCTTCCTTAGATAATCTCTGTGTTTCTGAGCATCTCTATTCTTTTGTTGTATAAGCCTTTTGATAGTGTCATTTTCCTTTTCTAATCTCTGCTTCAATTCATCATCATTCATAGCAACCAAAGTCTCAAAGCTTATACCAAAGCTTCTCAATTTCACAACAAAGGATTTCTCCTCTTTACATCCAGAAGACTTTGCTCAATGTTTGCCCTCTGTTCGTCAGTTACAGTAACTTGTGGGGACACAACATTAGCGACTTCAGCATCCTTTCCCTGATCATCATCATGGTCATCATCAGTTTCATCATCTTCATCCTCCTCCTCAGTTGTTTCATTTACAGCATCAATCTTTGGTTCATCAGGAGTTGGATTTTCAGGGATTGGCACATTTGGCACTCCTTGCATATGTTCTTCAGGCCTTAAGGTTTGCAAAGGTATTGCCCTGATTGGACTTGCCTCATTATCAGGATTCTCTACAAAGTATTTATTTTGATCATCCCATCTTCCTTTCTTTGCAGACTCAGTTCCTTCAGCTGGTATAAATGATTCTGGTTTATCCATTTTTCTTGAGTATTTCTTTCCATGTTTGGGATCATCCACACACTCCCATTCATCTGGGTTCTATCTAATGTCATCTTCAATCTGTTGAGCCCATTTCTTTGCAGCCTTTGAGGCAATAGATTCTCCAATTTCTTCTTCCACATTCAAGTCCATATTCATAATGGTAGGTTCAGCAGTTTCATTTGACTTCTTTTCAGGTTGGCTTTGGGGTTGAAACATACTAACCACCATAGCTAAGGAATTGTCTGCTTCCTCATCTCTTTTCAAATTAATCAAAGCTTCAATCACATCTTGATCAGCCTCATCTTCATTTATCATTTTGGAAATATTGGCCTGAGTGATCAGTGCTTCCTGTTCTGCCAGCTCCTCTGGAGTCAAGGTTTGGGCCAAAATTTCCCTCTCCCTTGTTTCTCTCAAAATATTTTTCTGTTCTCTTCTGGCAGTAGCAGAGGCTTCTTCATCATCTCTAAACAAGATGTCTTTCATAGGATTTGCCTCAACAGGCTCTTCTTCAGTGACCTTTGCCTTGCCTTTATCTATTCTTTTCTGAACATCTTCCTCATCTTCTGATTGTTGATAATCATCAATTTCTTTTTCAAGGGCCTCTAATTCTGGATCATGCTCTACCCTCTTGGAGCTTTCATGTTGTTCAGGTTCAGTTAGTATCAACTCCTCAGTAGCAGCATCTTCTTCATTCATTTCATCAGTTTGAATGTCAGTTAAGACATTAGTTGCTTCATCAGTGAGAATTAAATTTTCTTCATTTGCTATTATTTCAGCTTCAATTACATTCTCCTTATAATTCCTTACTTCCTCATCCTCCTCACTCCATATCACATTCATTATTTCATTATTGACATCATAGTTTTCCTCTCCTACATCAGATTTATCTCCTTCATAATCAACATCCTCCATCCTTCTTTCATCACTTTCCTCCTCATCCTCATAGGCATTCAGGATGCATGTCAAACCATTTACAGTCTCCACACCTGTGTCCTTTTCAGTTTCAACACTCACAATAGCATCAGTTGGCATATTTACATTCTCCCCCTGTTTTGGGGCAGCTAAGGTCTTCTCAACCTCCTGCTCCAGGGTTTGAATTCTCATTTTTGCCCTTACCACCTGATCTAACAACATCACATTCTCCATGGTCACCTCCTCATTCCTTTTCTTTAATTCAGCAATTTCTAACATCAAGTCCAAATTTCTTTGGAATAGGTCTGTTTCAGTATGGGGTTGTAGATGGTGATGTAGAGAAAGGTTCATATTCAGGTTGTTCTTGGTTTATGGTGTGAGTTTGGATAATGGGTTGTGGTGGTAGTTGTATTTGGGGTGGTAATTGTGTATAGGGTGGGCTTGGAAAGAGTAAATCTGTTTGAATTGGACTATCGGTTGGTGGTGTTTGTGATGTTGGAGATGTATGAGTTGATGTTTCAGGATGGCTCAAGGTTAAGGTTTGGGTAGGTGATTGAGTGGTTTGGTCTTGAAATTGTGGTGATTCAGGTGGTGTTTGAATAGGTAGGTCAGTTGGTAATGGTTGGTGTGGTGGAGTTTGTGGTGGTGATTGTATTGGTTGGTCAATTGGTACAGGTTGATTCTCCCCCTGATCAACTACATCAACATCCATGGCTACTCCAACCCCTTCATCATTTCCATCATCATCAGAATCATCATCATCACCCTCAACATCATCATCCTCTACTTCCTCCTCTGAGCTCAACTCAGGCACCGGCGTAATCTCCAAATCATGGTTCAATAACCATGGCAAAATTTCAAATGGAATGTTGGGATTGAATCTGTTTGCACTTCCCAGATTTGCAATTCTTTTATATGTGTTGGGATTTTGCAACAGATGTGTAATGCCAATAGTAGGTAAGTCTTGCAATTCCCTGTTAAAGATTATCTGTAAGAATCTGAGATATTGAAGAAATCTATCAATTTCGGCCTTCTTCAAGTTTCCAACCATGCCATCAAATATCATCTTTGAAAAATTGAAAGGCAGATCATATATAATACCAACAGTGGCATTTGCTAAATCACGACTCATCAGAGTCCATGATCCTTTTTCTTGGAGCAATCCCCTGTATCACATGGTGAATTAAGAATCTATACAACATAGGGAACATCCTCTTTTGAAATTGTCCATCATGGACAGTTCCCTGATACCCCATCGTCTGCTCAAAGATCCTCATCAAATGATCAATATTGAAGTTTATAGGGTTATGGTCATCATCACGTAACTGCAAACATCTTCTTATCATCCTTTCTGTCACATGTATTTCATGGCTTGCAACAGTTGCTTCGATTATTTTCCCATTTATGTCATCAACAAGTCCTGCAGATCGCCAAAAATCTAGTGAATGATTTCTGTAGATTATTGGGCATTCTGTGAAAGCAAAACTCACATTGGATCTAGCCATCCAAGTAATCATTCACTCAACTGGCTCATTGTCAGGAGTGACTTGTAACAGTGCGCACATATTGTGCTTTGGTTCAAAGGCATATTTAGGTTGAACTTCTTCTTCTTCTGCCATATCTGAACATCACAATCAAACACATTCAAAGCGAAATTAGCATAAAAGTTCATTATTTTAAGCAATTTCAAGTTATAAATTTGAAGAAGAAAGAGAGAAATTTTATTAAGAGCCTGATCTTCGACAAATTAATAACCTAAACACAAAAACAGAGTGTTGGCATATGAATACATAATCGAAGCCCATTATAGTCTAATCGTTATCGGAAAACACATTATTATTGCTTACCGAGTCGGAATTAGGGGGCTGATTAAAATTAGGGTTTGTATTAGAAACGAATATAAGTCGATTTGGGTTTCTTTGAGAGTAAGCAGTTGCAGTGGAAGGATTGAGAGAGAGAGAGAGAGAGAAATAATGTTGAAAATATCCCTAACTCCCTCTTATATACCTTTTGAAAGTGGGTTTTAAATGCATTTGTTGTGTAGTGTGTTATTAGCTGTCAAACATAATAATGTTATCCATTTAAAAATAGTAACAGCTAAACCTTACCCGATACAATCAAAATGTCAAATTTTACTTTGTAAAATTTTCATTATTTAAATTAATAAAGTTTGCCCGGTACCTTCCACTTACAAACCTTGCTTGGTCAGATTAAGTAATTTAAAGTCAAGATAGAATGAAGAAAGCTTACTCGAAATACCAGATTTCTTGAGAACCAAATCACAAGATAGACAATCAAGTATAAATTCATCAAATAAGCAATCTTGCTAGGAATCAATTAAGATACCCATATAAATTTCTCAATTTTAAATTAAAATTCCTAAATTAGCATAAACCCTATCAGTATAAGAAACATATTCAATCAAGCATTCTTTGATGCACAGTGTGCCCGAGCAACCTTCTTAGTGTATAGTGTGCCCGAACAACCTTCTTAAGCAAAGTATACCCGAATAACCTTCCTAGAGTATAAAGTGTGCCCGAAAAGATATCAAGCAAACAGTGTACCCGGAAAGTCAAATTTTTGACATTACCAAGTATATTGAGGGAACAATAGTGTACCCGAAATATAAAGTCTGCTCGGAAGACAGTGTCTGCCCGAAAACACTTGTAATTTCAAAGAAATCATAATCACAAACAATACATAGCATGCCTGGAAATAGATTAAACATAAAACACCTAAGTGTGCTATAGTCTAAAATATCAAAGCTTGCCCGGATAATCATATTCAAACATCAGGTATGTTTGGGAACTAAACTAAACAGTGTAGTCTACCCGAGAAACTTCAAATCATCAAATCATACCCGAAAATGACAAACTTAGATAAAACATCGGATAGGTTAAAAAGCATAAGACCTTACCCGTAAAACATATTCAATCATAAATAGTCAGGCTTGCCCGGAAAGTGACTAATCTTAGTAAACTCTACCCGAAAAGTATGAAATACTTAAAAGCATGTCTGAAAATAGTAAACTTTGATAAAATTATCTAAGTGTACTCGGAAAGGTTATAAAACATTAAACCTTACCCGAAAATACATATTCAACCATATTCAACTATTTTGTGCCCTGGAAGGTTAGAAAACATCAAACCTTGTCTGAACATACATATTCAACCTATTTTAGGCAAAATGCAACACTGTCTGACTTAAACCACTTTGCAAAGACATTTCTAAGTTATGTATCATTTCAGATCATAGTTTAAGAGAAAATGGTGCATTTAGAGATCAAATTTTATAAACTGAAAAGATCTCAGGAATGGGATCATATTGACTAAGTAGCTTTCTCAATACTTCATTTTCAGCATTATTATGACTACAAAGACAGGTCAACAGCAGGTCTATACTTAACATGAATTACATTTCTTTGGTGATATGATTAAGTTTCAATTAAGTTGCAGAAAATTTAATGGATAACACATGTTGTGTTCTGATGCTCCTTATCTATCCTCAAGGCTTATTTGGCTTTTTCCAGATCACCCCAATTTGACTTTGATCCCCTGGTTTTGGTTAAAACTTTTTAATAACTGAACATATTTGTGAAAGTTTATAAGATATTTCTTTTCAAATCTACAAACATATGTGAGGTTGAACGTTGGACTTACATGCCACGCAAATCGGACTTACAGGCCTTTCATTCAGGATGTTTAAAGGACTTATATTATTGCCTCCACCCTTGTAGTTCTGGAATTAACCCTCATGTTAGAATTTTCTCAATAAAAATTTGTGAACATGTATCAACTTTTGGTTGACTAAATATTTGAAATTATGTAGTTCACAGCTGTTCTTTGTTATTCTTTAAAAGATGTTTCATTTTTGGTAACCAAAGACCAACAGGCTTGTGTATGACTAGATAATCACTTTTCTGCCTATCATTTGAAAAGATTTATCTAGGAACATGCATAGACAACAATGTAACTCCAAATAAATCTTAGCATTTTCTTTATGTTTATATCACCTTAGATTTTACATATCATGAGAAAGCAACCATACATGTTAATGACTGTACTAAGAGTCCTTTTAGCCTAATAAATCAATATGATTGGCTAAGTAGTCAATGTACTATCATTTCCCATTTTAAACAGTTTTAAATTCAGACACCCCCAATATCTTCTGTTTGACCACAAGTGGTCAGCAGGACCAAACATATATGTGAGTATATGTCCTTTCAAATCAGAATTATTGACATAGTTCTAAGTGAATGCATAGAAAACAAGTTACAGATTGCCCAAATGCCTTCAGTTTTCCAGGTTAATGGCTATCATATCTGTCTGAAAACAGATGACAGGACCAACGTATACAAATATATGCCTTTCCAACTTGAGCAAATGACATAATTTTTAGCAAAAGTAACTTTTGAGACTTTTCATTGAAAATCCTTTTAAGCTTCTTTAAAGCTTGAACTGAATAGTATTATCATATCTCCGCACCATTAACAACTTGCTCATGTTTTGATCAAAATTTGTAATTATGCAAAAATTCATTTGAAAGTTCATTAGAAAGCTTTAACTTTGACATAAAGACATATTTTGACACAAACAGTTGTAACATATTCAAATCTTAATCATTCTTAACATCATCAAAACAAGTAGACATTCTTAACATTCATAGTCTAACCTATCCTAATAACATCAAGATGATCAGATAACACACATATTCAAGCAATCATAATCAAGTGATTACTGATGACATCAGATAAGCATTTAATCAGTTTAATCAATCCAAACTACTTATCATAATATCAAAACAGTTAACTAATAGTCAATTATTAGCATCAATGACACATAAATTGCACAAGTATTAATCAGTTAAGTACAAAACAGTTAATATCAACCAAGTAACATATTCAATACATATTCATTAAACATTCAATGTATGTGACCTCAATCAAGAATAGTCAATTAGCACATAGAGTCACACACTAAGCACACATCCTCAATCAGACCTCATCTGAGCTGATCATCCCTAGTGCTTACAAAAGAAAGTTGAATCTGGTTCTGTCAAGTGGCTTGGTGAATAGGTCAGCCAAGTTGTCACTTGTATCAACTCTTTGCATTTCAATCAAACCTTTTTCACTACAATCTCTTATGAAGTGATGTCTGATTTCAATATGCTTAGTCTTTGAATGTTGCACTGGATTTTTAACAGTAAAATAAGCAGCAATATTATCAATGAAAATAGGAGTGTTTAGAAAATTCAAACCATAATCCAGCATTTGGTTCTGAATCCAGAGAACTTGAGCACATCAAGCAGATGCAGCAACATATTCAGCTTCTGGAGTTGAGATTGAAACAATTGTTTTCTTCTTACATTGCCATGACACTAGCCTTTCTCCCAAAAATTGACATCCACCTGAGGTTGACTTCCTGCTCATGTTGCATCCATCATAATCACTGTCTGTGTAGGCAATAAGGTCAAAATACTGATTCTTTGGATACCAAATTCCTAAGTCTGGTCTTCCCTTCAAATATCTAAAAATTCTTTTAACAGCATTCATGTGGGAGACTTTAGGACTTGCTTGGAATCTTGCACAGACACACACAACATACATAATGTCAGGTCTTGTAGCAGTTAGGTACATCAGGGATCCAATTTTGGCTCTATATTCATGTTCATCCAAAGGCTCCCCGTTTTCATCAGCAATCATCTTTTCTTTGGTGTCCATTGGAGTTGATGCTGTCTTGTATTAATGACATTTGAACTTGTTCAAAATGTCCTGCACATATTTTGTTTGGTGAATGAAGATCCCTTCAGCTTTCTGTTGAACTTGCAGTCCCAGAAAGAAGTTCATTTCTCCCATAGAGCTCATGCTGTATTTGGACTTCATCACCTCTTCAAACTCCATGCACATTTGTTCATTTGTTGAACCAAAGATGATATCATCCACATAGACTTGTAATATCAGCAGATCTGATTCCTTTCTTTTGTAGAAGAGTGTCTTGTCAATGGCTCCCCTCTGGAAACCATTTTCAAGAAGATGGTTTGATAACTCATCATACCATGCTCTAGGAGCCTGATGCAATCCATAAAGGGCTTTATTTAGCTTATACACCCTGTTTGGATACATTGGATCCTCAAAACTTGGAGGTTGAGCAACATACACCTCTTCATCAATCTTTCCATTTAGAAATGCAGACTTAACATCAAGCTGGAACACCCTAATGTTCTTTGAGGCAGCATATGCAAGGAAAATCCTGATAGCCTCAAGTCTTACAACTGGTGCAAAGACTTCCTCAAAGTCTATTCCTTCTTCTTGAAGGCATCCCAGTGCCACAAGTCTAGCTTTGTTCTTAATCACCACACCCCTCTCATCCCTTTTGTTTCTGAAAACCCATTTTGTGCCAATTGCAGACCTATTTCTTGGCCTATCAACCAGATCCCAAACATGGAGATCTCTGAACTGTGCCAGTTCCTCCTGCATTACTTCCACCCAATTGTTGTTCTTTAGTGCTTGAACAATGTTCTTTGGTTCTATATGGGATAGAAAGTGTTGGTGCAAGATGTCAGTAGTTCAGTGTCAAGTGTCTGTAATCGTGTTAGTTAGATTTATGTTTTGTATGTAAGCGAAGTTGCTAACAAGTTCGCTGATATGGGCGAACTTGTTAGACAAGCGAAGTTAGGGACAACTTCGCCTGAACATGCCAGGCGAAGTTGTCGTGTCTATATAAGCTGTTTAGGATACGGATTATTAACAATTCCAACTAATTCAGTTTATTATTCAGAGAACGAGTTAGAGAGAGTCTGTATTTGGTGATCTTTGTATCACGTGTTTACGGTTGCAATATAACGTGTTTGTGTTTATTGTAACGTGTTTAATCGTATCGTCTTCTACGCTCGTAACGTCTTACGTAGGGATTCCGCACCTACGAAGAACGCGATATCTCGTGTAGATCCGGCTGGGAACCTACAATTGGTATCAAAGCATTTTGCTCGTGATTGTGGTTCGGGATTATCACGCGGGTGTAGAAATCGTTCCGTTCGACTATTCGCGGGACGAGTTTACTGTGTTTTTGTGTCCTACTCACCTCCTGCAATCATAAACAACCCTTTACACCATCACAAACCTCGCAAAATCCAGAAATCAAACCTGCAAAAACCATCGTGTTCATCAGGCGAAGTTGCCGTCACTGTTAGTAGGGTTTCAGCGAAGATATAAGGTTAAGCGAAGTTATCCACAACTTCGCCTACCTTCTCAAGTTCGCTTATCTCAAGCGAAGTTACCCACAACTTCACCTACCTCACAAGTTCGCTTACCTCAAGCGAAGTTATTCAAAACTTCGCCAAATCAGGCGAATTTAAGAAAGTGAGCGAAGTTCAGAATCAGCGAAGTTCAGACTTAAGAGATGACTTCAATAAACATTACGGAACTGGTGAAGATGGAAGTGGAAGCGGGTTCAGCTACTAAGGCCCCAAAGATGCTGAAAGGAACCGACTTCGTGGCATGGAAGGATCGGTTTGAACAATATGTCAAGTACCAAGATGCTAAAATATGGGTGTGTATACAAGATGGCTACATTCCACCAACCGCTGCATAGGAGGGTCGTGATCAGATTAAGAAATACAGCAAGATGGAAGAAGAAGAGAAGAAAATGTATGAGGCCGAAAGCAAAGCTCATGCAGCAATTACAACGGCTCTTCCACAAGAGATTCTGCACACCTTCAGAAAGTACAAAACTGCCAGAGAGCTTTGGGAAGCGCTTGAAAAACCGATTTGAGGGTAATGTGGGAATCCGTGCTTCAAAGATTAAACTACTTAAAACCCAGTTCTCGGTCTTCAAGTATCTGAAGAATGAATCACTTGATGATATCATCACTAGATATTATCATCTGATGACAGAACTCAGCAATTATTCTATTACTTACAAAGAAGATGAGATTGTTGAAAAGCTTCTTGATGCTCTCCCACCGAAATGGGAGATGTACACCGTGTTGATGAGAGAAGACAAAGACTTTGCCGACTATGATTTGGAAACGGCAGTAAACAAGCTACGAACTTTTGAACTAAACATGGTTCGAAAAGAGACATCTACTGATCAGGTTCAAGATCCAGGAATGTATGGTGCAAAGGTCAATTCAAGTTCAAGTTCGAAGTCTGATTCGTCTGCTTACTACTCAAAGGGAGAGTCGGGCGCTAACTCAACACATGACGGTCATGTATCTCTCACATGAATGGTGATGTGTGCTTTGTAGCTGGTGGATCTAATGCTTCCACCCCTCAAGCAACCAAGAGTAGTTTTTCCCCAGGTGTTTCAAACAACAACTACTCGAAGATGCCCATGAGTGTTAAATCTGCTGAACAGCAGTTTGCTCTCTACGCATCTTTCATTGCTTCGTATGAAAATTACATCAAGGGTAAAATTGTTGATCCAGCAACTTTGGATGAAGATTATGATCAGATCGATGCTGATGATCTGGAAGAGATGGATCTGCAGTGGCAGATGGCGATGATTGTGAGAAGGGTTAAGCGGTTTATGAAGAAGACTGGTAGGAAGTTTGTTGGTGAGAGACCAGGGTTTGACAAGTCGAAGGTTAGGTGTTACAACTGCCAACAGAATGGCCATTTTGCAAAGGAGTGCACAAATGAACGTGTAGAGCGCAGTCAAAACAGGTCTACACAACAGAGTGGGGGTGTCAATGATAATAGAGCCATGATATCCAGACAAAATGGAGAGTACAACTGGAATCTGCATGCTGAAGAAGTGTTCGAACAGGCCAATTTGGCAAACATCGAGACTGCAGATAGTGAGAAAGTGACTGGCGAAAATGAAGCTTACATGGCAGAAGCTCAAAATGAAGCTAACATGGCAAATGTGAAAGACCAGCTCTCCGAGGTAAGTACAAAAATTCATTGTACTAAATGTGAAAATCTGTCTGAACAACTGAAAACTATAACTGATCAGTTTGTTAGTTTGGATGCTGAATTTAAAACGTTAAAAGAAGATCCTCATTTCACTAAAGCTAGAGAAAACAGTTATAAAGTAAAAATAAAAGCTAGTGAAAAAGATATTAGAAGTCTGAAAGCAAATTTAGCTGAAAAAATACAAGTTATTGATCTTAGCTATGAAGTCTTAGAAGAGAAAACCAAACTAATAGCTGAAAGGGATAAACAGATAGCTGATCACCAGGTGAAAGTGGTGGAACTGAACAGGAAACTTGAGAAATTTAGAAATTCCTCCGCTATACTTGATCACCTCGTTAGTGATCAAGGTTCCCCAGTTAAAAGGGGAGGAATTGGTTATCATGAAGTTCCACCACCTTACAATCATAATTGCACTTATTATCCTAGTAATCAGAAATCTGTCGATGTTGATTTTGGTCAGACAGTTCCGGTTAAGGCTACTATTAAAGAACCAGAAGTTAGTAGCCTGTTTCGAGTGTGAAAATTTCTGTGCCTAGTCCTGTCTCATCTAACTCGGACAAGTCTTCCGAGTCGAGTGAGACAAAACAAGAGGCAGTGTTACCAAAAAATGGGGAGAAACATAAAACAACTGAAAAGAAATCTCCACTAAACCCGTATGTCCCACCTTATGTGAGACAAAAGGGCAGTAATACAGCCTCAACATCTAAAACAACTATGGAAAAGAAAGTTGAACACAAGAGTTGTTTCAGATGTAATCAATTAGGACACCTAATTGCTGATTGCCCTCTGAAGCAGAAATTCAGAGGTGTGAGGCCTTCAAAATCTGAGAAAAGAAACAGTAATCAATATAATGGAAAAAATGAAAACCCATCAAAATTCAGAAATTGGTCTAATTCAGGTTTTCAAAGAAATAGATCTCAGTTTTTCACTGCTAACAACCAAACCATAAGTAATAATTCATTTAATTCACGACGGTTTGGATGGCCTCATAGTCAATCTCCAAGAAGGTATCCGCTCAGGACTTACAGAAATTATTCTGATGCTAACTTTGGACAGCCAAGGTACGGGATGTATCGACCCAAGACCAAGAGGTCTTGGGTCCCCAGATTTTAACCCTCTGCTTTAATCGTGCAGGAACAGTTGAACAGGGCTGCAAAAAATCTATGGGTTGTGAATAGCGGCTGTTCCCGGCACATGACGGGTAACAAGAATTTGTTACACGAATGGAAACCTGTTCTGGGAGGAAGAGTGAGTTTCGCTGGAGAGAGCGGTGGAAGGATCACAGGAATTGGGACTGTGACGAATGGAAAGATGACTTTAGAGAAAGTGAACTTTGTTGAAGAATTGAAGCACAATCTGCTGAGTGTTTCGCAGATCTGTGACAAGGATTACACTGTGCATTTTACCAAGAGTGAGGCGATTGTGTTGCATCCTGGTTTTAAGATACCCGAGGATTGGATTGTTATGAAGGCTCCAAGAGAGAAGAATACGTATATCATGGACATGAGGTCGACTGAAATGGCCACAGAAGAATCGTGTCTTTTGTCGAAAGCGACTGAATCGGAGTCCGAATTATGGCATAGGAGAATGGGGCATATTCATCTTCGGAAGATGAACTACATTGTCAAGAATGGGTTGGTGTTGGGTGTTCCCTTGAAGAATTTCAACTTCGAAGACCAATGCTTATCATGCAAGAAGGGAAAGCAACACAAGAAATCCCATCACACCAAGAAGATTAATTCTATAGTCAGTACCCTAGAACTACTTCACATGGATCTCTTCGGTCCAGTGAATGTAAAAAGTCTAGGAGGAACATCTTACTGCTTGGTGATCACTGATGATTTCTCTCGATATTCCTGGGTATATTTCCTGAAGTCAAAGGATGAAACTGTTCAGATGGTAAAGAATTTGATTACCAAGGTTGAGAATATCATGGGAAAAAGGGTTAAGTACATCAGAAGTGACAATGGGACTGAGTTCAAGAACTATGAGATGGAGATCTTCTGCTTACAGAAGGGGATTGAACACCAGTACAGCGCTCCGTATACACCGCAACAAAATGGAGTGGCTGAGAGGAAGAACAGAACTTTAATTAAAGGAGCCAGAACCATGCTGGCTGATTCGAAACTTCCCGTGGTGTTCTGGGCTGAAGCAGTTGCAACAGCCTGTTATATCCTTAATAGAGTGTTAACTGTTAAAAGATTAAATAAAACCTGTTATGAACTTATGCATGGGAGAAAGCCCAACTTGAGTGGTCTTGAACCATTCGGGTCCCCGTGTTCGATATTAAAGACCAATTCTAAATTTGGTGAAGTAGCCGACGAAGGAATCTTAGTCGGATACATTGTTGGGACTCCCAACAGACGGGTCTTTAATACATCGACCAGCAAGGTTGAGGTGGTGTGTAACACTGATATCACAAGTTACAAATCACCAAAACCAAGCACGGGACCCGCCGCGGTTTTCGACTATGATAGACTTTTTAAATCTTTTAACATGCCTTATTTGGATTTTGCAGAAGTTGAGGAAAGAATTGCTACGAAGATGATATGCGATGAGGAAGACACTTTGGTGCAATGACCACAGTATGATGAATGTCAGCCTTCCTCGTCAAATGCTGTCAATACCCCTGCTGCCTCTACTGAAGAGGAATTCATCAATCCGTTTCACTCTCAACATCAGTCACCCATTGATGAGCTATCATCGAACTTGGAAGATAATCTGAATGTCAGTTCGGTTCCGACTACGAGAATTCACAAAAATCACCCTCTGGAAAATGTGATAGGTGATCTGTCCAATGGTGTACAAACAAGACAAAGCTTGAATGAGCACACCTGTGTTTACACAAGCATTAAAGAATCAGGCATAATCAACGAATGCTTGTACACCTGCTTTATCAGCCAGATTGAACCAAAGAACTATCAAATGGCTCTCAAGGACAGCTCGTGGGTCGAAGCCATGCAAGAAGAATTAGCCTAGTTTAAGAAGATGGAGGTATGGAACTTGGTTGCAAAACCAAAGAATGTGCATGCGATTGGCACAAAATGGGTCTTCAAATGCAAGAGGGATGAGAAAGGGATTGTTATCAGGAACAAGGCGAGGCTCGTTGTTAAAGGCTTTAATCAGCAAGAGAGGATTGATTACAATGAGGTGTTTGCTCATGTGGCAAGATTGGAAGCCATTCGGCTGTTTTTGGCATTTGCTGCTCATAAGGAGATGAAGGTTTTTCAGTTAGATGTGAAGAGTGCGTTCCTAAATGGTAAAGTCGATGAGGTTGTGTACGTTGAGCAACCTCCGGGTTTTCCTGACCCTGACTTTCCCGATCACATGTACAAGCTAAGTAAAGCGCTGTATGGACTACATCAGGCACCTCGTGCCTGGTACTCAACGTTATCCGATTACTTGCTTGAGAATGAGTTTGAAAGAGGTAAGATTGATAGCACATTGTTCTTCAAGAGAAAAGGGAGCGACTTTCTACTGGTGCAAGTCTACGTGGACGACATTATCTTTGCTGCATCAAAGGTCGCCATGTGTCAGGAGTTTGAGGCCGTCATGAAGAAGAGATTTGAAATGAGTGCTATGGGTGAACTAACTTTCTTTTTAGGATTGCAGGTTGATCAGAAGAAAGATGGTATGTTCATTCATCAGACGAAGTATGTCCATGATGTTCTCAAACGTTTCAAGATGGAGGACAGCACTCCATACGATACTCCAGTCTGTGTCAACCACAAATTGGGTGTTGAGTCAGACAACGATGCAGACGTGGACCCAACCCAATATCGGGCTATAATAGGTTCTTTAATGTACTTAACTGCTTCTAGGCCTGATATAATGTTTGCTGTTTGTCTTTGTGCTCGCTTTAAGGCAAACCCAAAGGAATCTCACTTGAAGGGTGCGAAGAGAATATTGAGGTATCTCAAAGGCAAACCTAAGCTGGGGTTGTGGTACACAAGAGGAGGAGACTTGGATTTGGTCGCCTACACAGATTCTGATTATGGAGGGTGCAATCAGAGTCTGAAGTCTACAACTGGTGGATGTCAGTTTCTTGGTGGCAGACTAGTGTCCTGTCAATGCAAGAAGCAGACCTCAGTCGCAATTTCAACCTGTGAAGCAGAATACATGGCAGCATCCAAATGCTGCTCCCAGGTTCTTTGGATTCAACAACAGTTGCGCGATTATGGTCTGAATTTTAGTCTTACTCCTATTTGCATTGATAACACTGCTGCTATCTCAGTAACTAACAATCCCGTTAAGCACAGTAAAACTAAACACATTGACATACGTCATCATTTTATACGGGATTGTGCTGAGAAGAAACTGATTGAGCTCGAAAAGGTTGATACGCTAGATAATTTCGCTGACTTGTTTACGAAAGCGTTTGACAAAACTAGATTTCAAAACCTTGTTGAGCTGAATGGGATGATCAATCCCGAGTAACCATGCTTTATGTTTTTGTTTTTTTTATAAAAAAAAAAAAAAAAAAAAAAAAATTAACTATCGCTTAGAATTATGTCGGTTGCCTCAGTTTGAAGGACATGTCTTAGGATATGTTTGGTCCTCATTTCTACTTGTAGAATATGAGGATAGCCATTAACCAGATGACTGAAAGTGACCGGGGCGGTTTATGATGTGTTTTCATTATTTCGCTGAAAATTAGTCGATCATACTTAGTTAGAAGGACACATACTTGTATGTGGTCGGTCCAGCTGATCTATTGGATCTTCGGGATAGCCGTTTACCTGAAAACTTAAATTTGATCGGGGCGATTGAAGTTAAAATTTTTTTTTTCTTTTCGGGAGATGAAATTATTTTTCAAGTCTACTACTTCGTAAGAAGTATCTTTGCTATGTTTAACAGAAAATTGATTCAACCTTGGAAAGTGATAGATATACTGATGCTGTGTTCTTAACTAGTGAAGTTATTAGGCCTAAAAGACTTTAGAACAGTCATTGTATGTCATGGTAGCTTTTTATGGTGCGTAAAAGTAGAAGTGATACTAACTAAATCTACTCGATTTTACGTGGAAACTCCTTAAGAGTTGTGCATGTCTTCATATATATCTTTCCGAATGATAGGCAGAAAAGCGATTACCCAGTCATACACGAGCCCATGAGTGTTCTGATTCCCGTGATTATAGCGTGTCAAGACACTGCAGTGATCCAGATTCGGGACTTGCAGTTGTTTAATACTTTGAAGTTTAAAAAAAATG